>NW_028258293.1:36531377-36851653 GCF_053883595.1 Heterocephalus glaber | reverse complement strand
GAAAATAAATTCCAACCTAGACTGTTGTACCCTGCAAAATTGTCTTTCAAAATCGATGGGGAAATTAGATACATCCACAACAAAGAACACTTGAGAAATTTCATGAAGACCAAACCAGCACTACAAGCAATTCTAAACAATATCCTAGAAAAAAAGCAATGAAGGTCACAACTCCATGAGCCCCAACAGAGAGAAGCCACCAGGAAAGTAAGGCACTAAAGGGAAAGGGAGAAAAAAATAAGAAATAAAAGAGCCAACAAAAGTGAAACATCATGACAAGGATAAATCAATATCTATCAATTATAACCCTCAATGTTAATGGCCTCAATTCACCAGTCAAAAGAAATAGACTGGCAGAATGGATTAAGAAGCAAATCCAACAATATGCTGTACACAAGAAACACATCTAACTCAAAAGAAATTCACAGATTGAAAGTAAAAGGATGGAAAACAGTTCTCCATGCCACAGAAACCCAGGGAAAAGCAGGGTAGCAATCTTATTTGCAGACAAAGTAGATTTCAAACCAAAACTAATTAAGAGAGACAAAGATGGTCACTACATCCTTGTGAAGGGAACAATCCAAGAAGAGATGACAATCCTACATACATATGCACCAACTATGAATGCCTCTAACTCTGCAAAACAAATATTAATAGACATGAAAAACCAAATAAACACTCACACAATTGTAGTTGAGGACCTCAATACCCCACTATCACAAATAGATAGATCATCTAGACAAAAAGTTAACACAGAAATTCTAGAACTGAACCAAGTTATTGAACAAATGGACTTAATAGATGTTTACAGAGTGTTCCACCCCACAAAATCAGAATACACATTCTTTTCGACTGCACACCAGTCATTCTCCAGAATAGACCACATTGTAGCTCATAGGGCATATCTAAGTAAATGTAAGAAAATTGAAGTTACCCCCTGTATATTATCAGACCATAGTGCATTAAAATTAGAGATCAATAACATAAGGAACCACAAAACCCCCACAAACACATGGAAACTGAATAACACCCTCTTGAACAAACAATGGGTCTCAGAAGAAATTAAAGAAGAAATTAAACAGTTTCTACAAGTAAGTGAAAATGCCAGTACCACATACAGGAATCTATGGAACACAATGAAAGAAGTTCTATGTGGGAAATTCACAGCAGTGAATGCCCATATCAGGAAAACAGAGAAAACTCAGATAAATAACCTAATGGAGATCCTCAAGCTGCTAGAAAAAGAAGAGCATAACAAATCCATAGCTCATGCAAGAGAGGAAATTATAAAGATCAGAGCAGAAATCAATGCAGTGGAGACTAAGAGAACAATGCAAAAAATCAATGAATCAAAGAGTTGGTTTTTTGAAAGAATAAATGAAATTGATAAACATTTAGCCAACCTTACGGAAAAAAAAGGAAAGGAAAGGCACAAATAGATGCAATTAAGAATGAAAAAGGTGAAGTCACAACAGATCCAACCGAAATCCAGAGGATCATCAATACCTACTTCGAGAACCTCTACTCCAATAACATGGAAAACACAGAAGAAATGGACAGATTCCTAGATACATACGAATTGACAAAGTTAAATGAAGAAGATATAGAAATTCTAAATTCAAACACTCCAATTACAATGAGTGAAATTGAAAATGTAATAAAAGATTTACCAACAAAGCAAAGCCCAGGTCCTGATGGCATCACTGCTGAATTCTACAAGACATTTAAAGAAGAACTATTGCCATTACTCTTTAAACTCATCAAGGCAATTGAAAGGGAAGCAAGGCTTCCAAATTCTTCCTGGAAGCAAGTGTTACTTTGATTCCAAAACCAGGGAAAGACCCAACCCAAAAAGAGAACTACAGCCCAATCTCCCTAATGAGCATAGATGCAAAAATCCTCAACAAGATACTGGCAAACAGAATACAGAGGGTCATTAAGCAGATCATACAACCTGACCAAGTCGGATTTATCCCAGGGATGCAAGGATGGTTCCACATTTGTAAATCAATAAATGTAATACACTATATTAACAGAGTCAAGGACAAAAACCATATGATCATCACAATAGATGCAGAAAAGGCATTCGACAAAATCCAACACCATTCACAATAAAAACCCTACAGAAAATTGGAATAGAAAGTCTTTATCCTAACCTGATTAAGGCTATCTATGAAAAACCAATAGCCAACATCATACTACATGGTCAAAAACTGAAAACTTTCACGCTAAAATCAGGAACAAGACAAAGATGCCCACTATCACCACACCTGTTCACTATAGTTCTGGAAACATGAGCCATGGCAATTAGAAAAGAGAAAGACATAAAAGGAATAAAGATAGGAAAGGAAGAAGTGAAACTGTCATTATTTGCTGATGATATGACACTTTACATAGAAGACCCAAAAAACTTGTTCAAAAGCCTTCTAGACTTAATTGACAGATTCAGTAGAGTAGCTGGATACAAGGTCAACACTCAAAAAACAATAGGCTACTTATACACAAATAGCAGACTCACTGAGAGAGAAATTAGGGAGACAATTCCTTCACAATAGCATCCAAAAAATGAAATATCTAGGAATCGGTCTAACAAAGGAAGCAAAAGACCTCTACACTGACAACTACAGCACTTTGAAAAAAGAGGTCTAAGAGGATACAAGAAAATGGAAAGACATCCCTTGTTCCTGGGTAGGAAGAACCAATATAGTGAAAATGGCCATACTTCCAAAACTACTATAGAGATTCAATGCAATGCCAATGGAAATTCCAACAATATACTTCACAGAATGATAGAAAACAATCCAAAAATTCATTTGGAACCAGAGGAAACCTAGAATAGCTAAAGCAATTCTAAGCAACAGAGACATGGCTGGGGGTATCACATTCCCCAACTTGAAACTATGCTGCAAAGCTACTGTGATAAAATCAGCATGGTAGTGGCAAAGGAACAGACCTGAGGATCAGTGGAATAGATTAGAAGATGCAGAGACAACTCCAGCCATGCTCAGCCACCTCATCTTTGACAAAAGAGGCAACCACCATCATTGGAGGAAAAATAGCCTGTTTAATAAATGGTGTTGTAAAAACTGATTTCAACCTGCCAAAGATTAAAACTAGACCCATACCTATCACCATGCACCAAACTGAGATCAAAGTGGATTAAAGATCTAAATACTAAGACAGAAACACTAAACTTGCTGGAAGATAAGTTAAGTAGAACTCTTGAAGACACTGGCATAGGAAAAGACTTCATGAACAAAACCTCAGTAGCATGGGAACTAGCGCAAGAATCAACAACTGGGATCTCATCTTATTAAAAAGCTCCTGCATTGCAAAAGAAACCACCAACAGAGCTAACAGAAAACCTACAGTATGGGAAAAAAATTTTAGCAGCTCTATCTCAGACGAAGGTCTACTATCTACAATATATAAAGAATTGAAAAACATCAGACCCTCCAAATTCAAAGGCCCAATTCAAAAATAGGCATCTGAAATGAACAGACATTTTTCAGACAAAGAGGTAAAAGCAGCAAATAAACATATGAACAAATGTTCAACATCACTGGTCTTTTGAGAAATGCAGATGAAAACAACACTGAGATTCCACCTCACCCCACAAAGAATGGCTGCTATCAAGAAATCAACCAATAACAAATGCTGGCGGTGGTGTGGGGAGAAAGGAACCCTTCTCCATTGTTGGTGGGAGTGCAGACTGGTGCAACCACTGTGGAAATCAGGATGGAGATACCTCAAAGAACTAGGACTAGAAGTCCCATTTGACCCAGCTATTCCCCTGCTGGATATCTTCCCCAAAGAATTAAAAGAATCATACCACAGAGATATATGTGCACCCATGTTCATAGTGGCACAGTTTGTAATAGCTAAAGCTTGGAAGCAGCCCAATTGCCCATCAACTGGAAAGTGGATAAAGAAAATGCGTTTTTGTTTTTATAAAATGAAGTACTACTCAGCCATAATGAACAAGAAACTGGAGTCATTTATAGCTAAATGGATGCATATTGAGGGCATACTCTTAAGTGAAATAAATAGGACACACATGTAAATACCGAATAGTTTCTCTAGTGTGAGAAATTGATAGTGTAAACAAGGGTTAAAATGATTAAAATGAATAATTAATCATTTGAAAAAAGAAAAAAGATCCAAAGACGAAGGGGTGAGGGGAGGGGAAAGGGAAAGTAAAAGAGGGAAAAGAAAACTATGAGAAAAGAAAAAAAATGGAAATGATGTCTATGTAAACAAGGAAGGGTGGAGGGGGTGAAGGATGCACAGGTAATGGGGAAAAAAACAAGAACCGAGATATATCATTTACAGGTACAAACACCCAGTGATAAATGTAAACAAATTGTAAACCTAAAATGTACCAATGAAAGAACTTTAAAAAAAAAAAAAAAGAAGGAAAATCAGAAGGCAGAAAGACCAATTAGAAAGGTGTCAAGTAAGAGACAATAGACCTGGTTCAGACAATGCCAGGGGTCTTGAAAAGAAATCATAGCTAAGAATAGATAGAAAAGAATTGAATAGAACGGCCTTTGGGGCCACTCAGGTTCTTTACAAAATACTTGTGAATATCAGTCTTGCAGGAAGACATTTAGTGACTCCGAGAACTTGTGATGAGACACAAATAGGCAACAAATGAAAACTCCCATTCACACAGGGGTGAGGGACCAGCAGGTTCAAGAAATATCACACAGCGCTCCCATGTTTATAGCAGCACAGTTTGAAATAGCTGAATCTTGGAAACAGCCCAAATGGCCATCAACTGAGGATTGGATAAAGAAGATGTAGGATTTTTTTTTTTTATATAGAGTGGAGTACTACTCAGCATAAAGAAAGATAAACTTGAGACATTTATAGCTAAATGGATGCACCTTGAAGCCATACTCTTAACTGAAATAAATAAGACATATGTGTAAATACTGAATTATTTCTCTGGTGTGAAGAACTGAAAGTGTAAATGAGGACCAAGATGTATAATAGATCGTGTGCAATAGGAAGAGAATATTCGAAGAGGAAGGGGAACTAGGGAGGGGGATGGAGGAAAGGAAAGAAGGGAAAGAAAAAAAATTTTTAAAGAAGGAAAAAATGGAAACAAAGCTTATGTATGTAGGGAGGCAAGGAGGGGTTGAAGAGTAGGAAGGGGAATGGGAAAAAATAAGAACCAAGTTACATCATGTACAGATACAAATTCCTAATGATGAATGTGATCATAATGTACACATAAATGTATCAATGAACTTAATTTTCAAAAAAGAAATATTGCACAGGCTGAGAGTCCAAGTAGAAAGTATGAAACTGTTATCCCTTACTCATTTAGACAGTTTCCCTCAGTGTGCCCAAATTATTTTCAGTAGAAATAAAATAAATCAGATGCACATAGATTAAAATCTGACTAATACTGCTATTTTTTTGTGCGTGATCTTGGGTTTACTAAAGAATCTTGTTCAGCCTCAAGTTTTCTCAGATACAAAATAGCTATAAAATTCTTTCTTGGAAACTTACTAAAAGGATTAAATAATATCATAACATGTATAAATAGGCTAGGAGAGTGGAGGGCCTATTGTCGGGGATCTCAAAAACATTCATGCACTTTCTTTATTTCTGTGATTCTTAGCCATCAGAAAGGCAAAACATAGGCAGGAAGTTGGATGAGCATTCATGAGCCTCTGACTTTAACCTGATGTGGAATGTAGTAGTTGAAACTTCTGGACTTATAAGGAGAAAGCCTGGTACCAGACTGACTCATCCTTACCTTGGCATTTTTATTTTCAGTTTATACATAGCAGCCACCTTGCCCCTTTACAGATCTGAATGACAAGAGTGTTGGACTCTAGAGTCATTATTGTTTGTTTGCTTGTGTTTTGAGACAGGGTCTCCCTATGTCATCCAGGATGGCCTTGAACTTGAGGCGATCCTCCTGCATCAGCCTTCTGAGTGCTGGATTTACAGGTGTGTGCCATCATTCCCAGCTGTAGAGTCTTTTTCCAAGCAAAAGTTTTGGCAGCAATGGTGGTTTTATTTTGCTACTGGGACAACTAGGTATTCTGAGGACACTTCAGTTACTAGCCACAGAGTGCAGAGTGGTCTTAAAGAAAAGGAAAAACATGAGAATTCCCTGTTTGAAAAAAATTTTCTGCATGAAATTTGTGTCAGTAGAATAAGACTTAAGTGAGTAAGTGTGCTTTAGGTGCTAGAAACAGGACAAAGGACAGCTACACAAACATAGCCCCTGTGCTGAAGAGAAGCTCAGTTCAGAGAAATGTGCTTAGAGGTCCAAGAGCTTAGGCCATTGGCTCTGCTTTCCTTTTGCTTTTGTGTGGAAACAGGCTCAGAGTTAAAAGCGTTCCGGCTGAAAATACTGGAGTTTCAGGATGCTGACCACATGTCACTATGACAAAGGCAAGAAGAAAATGAATTTCCTAGCACTGAATTTCTTAGACTCATGCTGGATTTTAAGATATATACTCTCCAAGAATAGACCATGTGACTCTGTCTCATCCCGGAGAGTCTTTTTTTGGACATTAGACAGTTTCAGGTCAGGGACATAGACACCAGCTCTTTTTCTCTTTCCACAGTTAGTCTTACTTACTCTTCTGATGATGAAGATGCCAGGATGGATACATTTCAAGGAAATGAACAGTTTAAAATGTTGCCTGTTTAAAAATTAAAATTAATTTGCCCTGCAAGTCATGAGTCTCATTTTAATAGTGTATTGAATAATTCAGAAGCTGCAGAGTTTTTCAAAGCTTGTGCTGCAGTTCTCAGTTGTCTTGCTTGGGAAGCAGCCCATGCAGAGATGCTTAGCACAGACAGAAAAAATTCTCCTGGGGTCTGCAGAGCACAGGACCTTAGGGATTATGGAAGATTAGAAGATTTTCAGGAAAGAACTAAAGGAAACATAGTTTGACCCTAACTTGTGCACTTTTCTGAGAGAGACAAGGAGGTTCAAAATGTGTATGAGAATGAATTACTTATGGGTCACCTATCTCTGCATAACCCTTTTCATAATGCAGGGTTCATTGCCTAGCTATAATTATTATTATTATTATTATTATTATTTATTATTATTTTGAAAATTGAACCCAGGACCTCATGTGGGCTAAGCATACACTCTGTCACTAAGCTACAGCCCCATTCCTATTACCTTTACACTTATATTCTGTATCATAATTTCTCAATTTTTGTCACTCTTAAATTAGCAATACTACAGATGTGGAAACTTGCCTCATTTTTGCTGGGTATTTCTCATACTTAATTATTTCCTGGCCATAAGTAGGTGCTATATAAATGTTTAATTCTTGATACTGGGTGTGTGAGAAAAAATCAGCACATAATTAGTGTGGAAGAATGTTTCTTATCTTTATTTTAATTCAGAATATAAAGGGAAACTGCTCTTTTGGTTCCAAATGTTTTCCTTTTGTTTAATAGACTTATTTTCCTTCTATGTATTCATACTCCTTCCAACTATTAAGGCTTTGCAATTAGTTCTCTTACCCATCCACTTAGATGCCTTCTTGGTCCTTGCCCTTACAAATCGTGAGGCTGAGGTTCTGTTTTGGTCTTTGTTCATCTTTGTGGAAATCCCAGTGAGAGACAAAGAGCATCCTCTCCATTCTATTATTAAGGTGATAGCCTATGGAGCCACAATCCCTGAGGGCTGGGTATTTCCAATACAGCAAAGTTTGACAAAATCTTCCCACAAAGCTGCAGTTCAAGAATATAAAATTAGCACATGAATCTATGGAGTGATTCATTCATTGACTTTTTCTTTTAAAAAATGTGATCCTAATACGAATACTTCTTTCTTGGGAGACCTGTCCATTTTACTCAGTTTTCTCTCTTAGAAGACTTGCACCTAAAAGTTCTGTTCAATTTCTGACGCAAAAAGAATGAAAACAAATGAAAAAAAAAAAAAAAAAGAGCTGCCACCCAGAGGAAGAATTTGTTCTTCAATTCCTTATGAATCATTGAAAAGAAAACATTTTAGCTGTCATCTCTATTTAGGAAATAGCGATGTGATTCTGAAAGCTTTTTAACCCTAGTTATGGTCTTAAATATAAAACCTCTTATTGGGTATTGCTTAGAGACTTTGGAAAACTCTAGGGTTAAGCTTTTCAGTCAATTAAAAATCAGTTTCTTAAATACAACTTGTATGGACTAGCTGGGTCAGTAAAAGGTGCATGGCTACCAAAACAGAGCAAAATATCTGTGCACTTTAGGTTTCATTAATTTTAGTAGATTTCACAGTGAAGGAGATAATAGTGCTTCAATTTTCTTTATGCACTGATCACAACTTGGGTCACTGCATTCGTCTTTGGGAGATTTTAGGAACAGAACGTTTTCTTGCAGGAGGATGCTCAGAGGCAGGTCAGTATGGGGGAAGGGCTCAGAAGGTGGTGTCTGAAATTGTTTGAAGAAACAGAACTTGCACACTAAAAAAAATCTTACACTCTTTTCTTGGAAGAGGCTTTAGAGAAGCGTCAATTTACCAATAGTCCAAAAAGAGCTTGGAGGTGGGTAGGTTGCATTCATATCAACCCAAGATTCTTGCAACTTCCTGACCTCCTTATCCCAAAGATCACAAAATCCTGTTGAATTCCCCAACACATGTAGAGAGATAGCTTCTTTGTGTCCCGTTGTTACCCTCAGCTTGGTCTAACAACTCTACCCAGATTAGTAAATATTCATGGAGCACCTTCTTCAAGGTCCTTTGTGGAGGCATCTCTGGTTGGGGCAGGAAGGTGGGACAAGGGATGAAGAACACAGTGACAGGATATAGAGAGATTTGGGCTCTATTTCTGTTGCTTGGTAGTTGTGCAATCATGGAGACAATGTAACCTTTTCTAAGAGTTTGCTTTCTCATCTGTGAAATAAACAAAATCATATATCCTCTTGGAGTTGTGGTTGGGATTAAATGTCATAGCATATGAGAACATGGTTGGTTTGATAAATGGCTAGCTTCCTTTCTTAGTTGGGCTGGCTGGTATCTAATATTTACTAGATAACTGAAAAGAAAAATTCTTTCCAATTTCTGCTCATTTTATTCTCTTAAAAATATCTCCCTTAAATTTCATCCTCAGTTTCAAAGCTCTTGGAATAAAAGAAGCACGATTCTAGTAGAGGGTCAGGTTTTATAGTTGTTTCTAAACTATTCGTTATGGTTTAGATCGAAAATGTCCCCCAAATGTTCTATGTCCAGAGGTGGGGCCTGGTTCGAAGAGGCAGGTCACTGTAGGCTTGATCTGAAAGAGTGTATTCTTCTCCTCAGCTGCTCTCTACCTTTTCTCTCTGCTTCCTCGCCACCTTGGGTTGAGCAGCTTGAACCAGCCAGCCATGGACAGAGCCTACTGGAAACTGTGAGCAAAACAAACCTCTTCTTTAAACTGTGGGCGTCAGGTATTTTGCCCTAGAGACTGGAAAATGACAAATATGCTAGTTTTATCTAGTAAGGGTGTTGGTTAACAAATTGATTTATGTGAATTGTTACTAATCTTCATAGCAGCCTTTCAGGGTAGGTACAGTATATTACTTTGACTGCTTTGTGGAGGAAGAAGCATGGGATTTGAGTGATTTGCCCCAGGATATGCATCACTACAACACAAAGACAGGGATCAAATCCAAGCTAGTAGGGATGAAATCCATGCTTTTACTGCAGCAACACAGTTTTTTGAGTCCTTGGAGACAAACACTTTATCTCAAGCCTTTTTGTAATCTCTTTTAATAATAAAACAGGTGTTTAATAGTAATGTATTTAATTGGATTGAATTGAACCAATTGATTATTTCATCACTATCATTTTCTTCCCTGTTTATATTATTGATGTTTGATTCCCTGTTTATATTATTCCCTGTATTATCTCTAGTAATAACTATTAATACTCATTTCCTAGAGCATAACTAAAAGTAAGTCACCTATCTGTTAAAATTATTTTTTCTACCTCTTGAAAGTGATTACAAGGAGGGAAAGGAATAAATGTGAGAAAAGGAAAAAACGGAAACAAAGTCTTCGTAAATAGGGAGGGGTGGAAGGGTTGAAGGGAGGGCAGGGTAATGGGGAAAATAATAAGAACCAAGATACATCATGTAAAGGCACAAATTACAAATGATGAATGTCATTATATTGTATACCTAAAATGTACCAATAAACTTTAGTTTATGTGCTGCCAAAGCGAGCACTGTACCAATAAACTTAATGAATAAAAAAAAGAATTTGACAAATGCTTTCAATTAAATTCACAGGCTGTATTGAATAGGACATTCATGTTTTAAAGTTTAAAAGTAATCGAGGTTGAAAAATATTGAAACATATGTTGTGATGATGATGATGATGGTGATGATGATGATGATGATGATGATGATGATGATGATGATATGATGTTTTTAGTACCATGAATTTTGGAAATGTTTTCTTGAAATTTTATGGACTCACATTTATTTTCAAGGATATTTATATCTAAGTAATACATGTAATCTAATACCACTTTCAATAATTTTTCTATACGGATACAGTTCCCATCATTTAATAGATGACACCCCACTCTTGACATTCCTGCTGTCTGCAAATGTGGAGGCCGCGTTTGGGAGACAAATTGGTTCAAGGGAAAACTCACTGTTTTTTACATCAAATGGGTCTGACTTTTAATCTTCATTCTACTTTTGGCAAGCCTTTTACTTGGACTCAGTGCATCAACCTGTACATGTTCTGGCTCTTCCGTACATCACCATGACAGTGATTCTTCTAAATCCCCAATATAATAATCTTCGCCCCTGTTGAAAACTCTTTATTCCCATTTCTATAACATGAAGATCAGAGTTCAGAGGATGACATTCAGTATCTTCCACAATTTGACTTCATCTTTATTTAGTCCTAATGGCTCAAAGAATGGCATCTGTCAGATGTCCGTTGGAATGGTGGATATTCACTTTGAGAAGTTTAATTTTATCATGCTTCCATTTCCTTATCTGTAAATTAGGGGTAGTAATAGTGGTGTTTACAAGACCATTGTAAAGAATATATCATATATTGCTTATGCTCTGGGGTCAAGATTTTATTTACACTATTATTCAAAGAATATGTGATTTTTATTGTATATTATTGATTTATTTTTCTTCAAAAGTCCCTTGCCTTTGAGAAACTGGAGAAAAGGATGGTACAGGGGAGCTTGAAATTTCTAATTTCTAGAAATTACTTGAATTGAACCATCCTCTATAATTTAGATAATAAATTTTGGATGGTTTAATCTCTTTGAATAGGTAGCTCTATTAAATCTGCTCCCTCCCCATATGAGATTGGGCTGGTGCTGTCTGTGGCAGAAGGCATGGGTGGGCTGGCTTATCACACGGGGCCCTTCTGCTGCCCTCTAACTCTTCTCATCACCATGGCAAGGTGATTTTTGCCTGGCCTTTGGCACAGAGACCGAAGTTTACGACAGGTGAACTCATGCTCTATTCTCTGGCCCCCAAAAGGATTTGTGGTTCTTCTGTCTCTCTCCCCTTTAGCTCTCTCACTCTTTCCCTGGTGTCTGAGGATGGTCTTGGTTAACTCTGTTTAATCAGTGCTGCCAGTAGCCCTCATCTGTGGTGTTGCTTTGCTCTAGTCACAGTGTACACCATGCCCAAGAGGAAAACTACTGGCTTTGGAGATGTCAAATTAGATACTTCTCCACCTAAACTAATGGTGTGATTATTATTATTTAAAAATTTTATTTACTTATTTTTTTAACTTTTTAAAATTAATTTTATTTGTACATTTTAGGTATAATGACATAATATAATGACATTCATCATTGGAGATTTGTACCTTTACATAATATATCTTGATTCTTATTTTCTCCCCCTTCCCCTGCCCTCCCTTCAACCCCTCCACCCCTTCCTATTTACAAAGACTGTTTCCATTTCTTCATTTTCTTATATTAATTCCATTCCCCTCTTACTTTTCCCCTACGCCTCCAACTTCCCTTTCCCCTTTGCACCTTTTCTTCCTATTTCACATTATCTATTGTATATTTTGATCCTTATTTACACTTTCAGTTTCTCACACCAGAGAAACTATTTAGTATTTACAGAGGTGTGTCCTATTTATTTCACTTAGAGTATTGCCTCAGTGTGCATCCATTTAGCTATAAATGCCTCTAGTTTCTCATTCTCTATGGCTGAGTAGTACTCCATTTTATGAAAAAGAAAAAAAAAAAAACACCACATTTTCTTTATCCAGGCTCCAGCTGATGGCCAATTGGGCTATTTCCAAGTTTTAGCTATTACAAACTGTGCCGCTATGAACATGGTTGCATATATATCACTGTGGTATTATTCTTTTAGGAAGCTGGGTCAAATGGGACCTCTAGTACTAGTTCTTTGAGGTATCACCATACTGGTGTGATTATTTTTATTCTAAGTTGCTAAGGGACTACTTTGCCTTAGGCTCTGTACTGAAGTTCCAAATGTAGATCAGGATACAACTCATGCTGCCTGGCACTGAGATTTTTGCTTTTTGAGACATTATCTGCTTATTTCGGTTTCATTTCTAAAGAAAGACGACCTACTCTACTATGGGAAGCAGGCATTTTGTTTTTCTTTGGGGCTGGAGGAAACACCTCTGAGGTTCTGGCTTCTTCTTTCCCTGGTTATTGTAAGTGGAAGAGATGTTTTCTCTACATCATGGAAAAAAACCTGTGATCTGAGTTGTTTGGGTTGGTTCTTGATACTGGGGACATGGGACAGCCAAGAATTAGCAATTATCTACCTCTCCTCAACATACAGTTCAAAGCATCATAAGTGCTCAGTAAACTTTAGTTGCTGTTATTTTTTAACCACTCTTACCTTTCAACATACTCAACTATAGTTTCTTGCATACTAAATACTATTTTCTATATGAATCTGCATTTTATTTTATTTTATACCTTCAATAAAGATGGTTTATTGAACAACCATAGAAAAATTTAATTTTGAAAGTTCTTGAAGAATATGAAACAAATTTAAAAACCAGGAAAAATATTTTTTAAACAATGATAATATTAAAAATACCTAACATTTTAAAGTACTTCACATATTCCAGCAGCTTTATATTTATTATCACATTTACTCCTTGCGTTGGACCTGAGGCAAGTATTATTGCCATTAACTTTAAAGGAGTGAATTTATTTTCTCAAGGTCACAAGAGTAGGACATGATAGAACCAGAATGGGAGGCCAGATTTTCTGATGGCAAAGTTCATGCTCTGATCGTTATGTTTTATTAGTTTCCATGCTACCTTGACTTTGAGTTCATTCTCTAATCCTTGTACATCTTGAACTTCCTTCACCTTATATACTCTGAGCTCTAGCCATAGACCACATCTTCCTGCCCTTGAAGACTCCTGATATTCTTTCCCAATTTGGCTTTGCTTACTTTGCATCTCTGCTTGCAATGCTATCCTCACCACCACTCTACCTCTACTTCAATGTCACTTTCCTTTCGTATTCTCACTTCCTCCCAAGTTGCAATTAATACTTGCGCTTATACTCCATAAGTTCCATTATGAGGTTTGTTTGTCAGGGCATATTACTCAGACTTTCTGTAGGAAGGTAGCTTTTTGTTGTTGTTGTTGTTGTTGTTGTTGTTGCTTTGTATTGCATATTAGTAGTACAGAATAGTGAGATTTGTTATGACCTATTGGAACACAAGTGTTATATATTTTTATTATTTTCTTTTAAAAATGTTTAATGATTTTCACTCCATGACACCTTGAGCCTTTTATTTTACCCTCCCTCTAATCTTTTCCCCATCTTTAGAAGATTGTAGGAGTGCTTTCTGGGCGTGTATCTGTTTCCTTAAATTGAATGAGGGTTTTTGGCATGCAAAGGTAGCTCCTTTCTTTATTGTTGAAATAAATGGAATCAAAGATAAGCCTTTTATCACTGTGAATCACGTAAAACCTTAACTGGAAAAAGGGATGTTGCACTTCTGATGACTGTCTGTTGGCACATCTGGTCGAAGCAGTCAAAGTAGTTAGGTCACAGAGGGTGAAGACAGTTAAAAAAAAAAAAAAAGATTACAAAGTATCACCTGGAGGCTTTCAGGGATCAGGAGAGGAAGTATTTCACACTGGAGTCTAATTTGAAGCATCATCTCAGGATTACTTATAAGCATTTACTGTATGCCAGCTACAGTTTTAATGCTGAGCACACAGTGAAGGACCAACAAAGACCCCCTCATTGTACTTATAACTATTTGGAAAAAAAAAAAACCCAGCTGACGATAGCAAATTATTGTTTATAGAGTTGAGGAAGATAATGGTAGTAGTGGTAAGAACAGATTTTAGGAAAGTGATAGAATGCAAATTTTTGTTTAACCACATTAAGTTTGAGATGTTTATTAAACATCTAGTTGAAAGTGTCAGGCAGTTGAGGAGAGATTAAATAATTAGTCGAATGCCTAATTTCCAGGAAGAAATTATGGGCAGAAATATGGATTTGGAGTCGTCTGCATGTCATTCATCTTCAAGTCTCAGGGCTGGGCTGGAGAGTGTATGGGCAAAAATGGAGAAGACAGGGGATTCATGACAGAACCCTAGGGCTGTCAAGTACAGAAAGTTAATTTCTCAGCTAGATAGCCCTGTTCTATGTTACACTGCATAAATATTTATTTTTTGAATTATCCCCATCATTGGTAAAATACTGATTAAATATCCCTTTTGGTCCCAGCTCAATTGGGTCCTTAAACAGGAAACAGTACACTGTGAGACACAGAGGAAGTGCCATTTCCCTTTAAAAGAGATGGAGAAGGTAAGCGTGGTTTGGTAGACTGATAGGAGAGGCATTTTATAGTATTCCTTACTCTTATGATAATTTTCTTTGGATTCAAACCTGAACACTATTTTGTTAAAGAAGAACTAGGATTTCCATTTAGATATAGTGAAAATGGATCATGTCTCCTCCCTAATGATATCTTTCAATGGCTCCTCATCGACCTCGTCTTAAATCCAAACTCCTCAAATTGGTTTACAGGACTTCTAAATCTGCTTCTTGTCATCCCTTTCAGTCTTGTCTCTGTCACTGTCCTCTTTTTTTTATCCCCAGCCATACAGGTCTTCTTCCTCCCTAGAATATGCTATAGTCTCTCTAGATTTGGGTTTTTATGTGCTCTTCCCCTATCTAGAATATTCCTCCTAGTGCCCTCTTCACTTGGTTGATTCCACTTATCCTTCTGGTTTCAGCTTAAATGTGACCACTTCTGCTTAATCAAGGAGGCCTTCTTTGACTCTCTGGAACAAATCAGATCTATGTGCTAAATGCTCCAAGGGCATGACCTTACAAAGACCCTATAAAACACTTAACATATTTTTAATGCTAATTGCTTATTAAATGGCTTCTCATTAATGTTTTCTTTGCTTTTCCTTCCCTTTCTTCTCTATCACCCCCACCTCTGCCACTCCATTCCCTCTCCCATTGCCCACCCTCCCTCTTTCTTTCTGTCACTGGGGATTGAACTCAGGGCCCTCACACTGAGCTACATTCCTAGTTAGTTCGTTCTAAGACAAGGTCTTACTGGGTCACTAAGTTGCCCAGGCTGGGTTCAAACTTGCCATCCTTCTACCTCAACCTCCTCAAATACTTGGATTTCAGACATGGGCCACGTTGCCCAGCTCTGGTTATGTTTAAACAATAGAGCCTGCTTTGGGTCCGGGACCTACTACAATTCCTGAAAATTGAGAGTACTAAATGCTCACTTTGAATGAGTGAATTAGTAGCTAAATAGATAAACTAGATAAACAGATAAAGTAAGCTAGTCCTATGAGGCATCTCTTGGAGATCACTATTAGACTTTCTTCCTAGCTTAGGTTTCAAATGTTGGTTCCCAAACACAGGTCATGCAATACTATCCCAATTAGATATGGAACAGTTTCATGGAAGTTAAGTGATGTGTGTACCATTTCCTAGTTGGTAAAGATACCTTGAGAAGCACAGTCTGGGCTGGGGAGTAGAACAGAGAGCACATTGCCTTCTATGCTTGTACAATTGGTAGAGGTTTCTTTCTTACCTGACAGCGTAGCTCGCATTCCTGGGATCAGAGGTCTACCAGCCAAACTGCAGGGCAAATTCAGAAAAGGACTTCAGAAATTCTGTAATTTCTCTGACTCCATGACTTTTCTAATGTCTTTCCTTTTTCCCTGAATTGCATTTCCTCTCTTCTTAGATCTCGTCTTTTAGGTGTCCTGATAGCATCCTGCCCTTACCCTGTTTATCACACCATTCGTATAACTTGGCATCATATTTTGTCACTTTTAGGTATTATCCTTGTCAATTTAATGATTAGCTAAATAAAAACACATCTCAACCTTAAGGATTAATAGCTCAAGGGTCTTTCAAAAGAAAACAGACACAGTAACAATTACGGCACAATGTGCCAAGGCATATGATAGAAATATATCAATAGTGAGGTGTAATCTGACGGGTGTTGTACAGATGAGTTCTAGAGACTGGCAGCCTGGATTTCAATCTTAGTTTTATCACTAATAACCTCTGTGATTTGGGGTAACTAAAAAATGTTCTCAAACTTTATTTTTCTAATCTGAAAAATGGGAATTAAAAAACCCCATATGTATTAGCTATGGTGATTATAAAATAGAAAATTGAGCTCTAAATGGCTGAAGCATAGAAATTGGGTGCCAAGGAAAAGTTTCATGAAGGATCTGATGGCTTCAGTTCATTCTCTTCAGATTTTTAAAGATTTTCTAGTAAAGAAAGTATAGTTGAGAAGGGTATAAAGAATTCCAGGCTAAAAACAGCACGTATAGAAATATGAGAGAGTTTGACAGTTTTGGAAGTTGTAAGCAGTATTTTGGTGCAGCTAGAACATAAGGTACATGTGTACACAAAGCAAGAGAAACGGCTAAAGAAATAAGGGTGGGGCACAATCTTATTTATATACTATGAATTTAATACTTGATCTGGTAAGTCATAGGGAGCTATTACAGGATTTCTAGCTGGAAAAGTATCATGACTTTAGGAGCAAATTACTGTGGTGTTGACTGAGAAGTGCCAATGGATTGAGTTCAGGAAGTGGCAACACTGATGGGATAGGAGAAATGAAATGGGAACGGAAAGACTGACAAGTTGAGGGGGCTTGGGGTTGAGCAAGAGATGATGACTCCATGGTTACTGATTTCAGTACCCTCAATTTCAAAGAGGCAGAAGCTGGCAGATCTCATACATTTTGTAGAACCTTTAAAAGCCACAAGGACATGCCTTCAGGAACATTTGCATTCAGGTATAAAAAGTACATATAGAAAAGAGTTTTGTGTTGAGTAGTCCAGACAGCTTTGACTCAGTCTGTCAAGATCTATTATTGTTTTTTCTGCTAAGATGATTGGTGGGGAAATCACTTAAGAAGCACATTGCAAACCAACAAATACCATAAAGTAGTCATGTCTTCAAAGCTAAAGAGCAACAAGATAGGCCAGGGATTTAGCTCAGTGGTTTTGCCACTTGCTGAGCAAGCACAAGGACCCAAGTTCAATCCTCGGTACCAAAAATAACCCCAAAACAAACAAATAAAGAGCAACAAGAGAAGACCATCATATAAATGTTATTTATTTTATACTTATATAAACTCATACAATTTGCATTTATGCATACATGTACACATATACACACATGCACACACACACAAACACACATCCACATCACCCAACAAAGTGTTAGTAGTTCAGCAGATTCTGAGGCCTGGGAATATGGCAGAATGTTGGTGCTTAAAGAGAGATTAGCTGTTATTACCCAAAGAAGAATAAAGAACTGAAGGGGAGGAATCCAGAGATGTGGAATTGGAATTTCACAGCCATGACAGCCTTCAGAATGGATAAGACAACAGAAGATGTCTCCTAGCTCTTCTGATTATTAGGTAACTTTTGTTAGAGTCAGTTTTCTAAACCTTCAAGTGGGGATAATGTTCTTTGCCCAACTACTACATATGGCATCTTTGAGAATCAAAAGGAGCCCCGAGTGCTTTGGTGAGGGTTGCAGCTGTATAAGCATAAGGTGTCCACTCCAGGGTCTGTGAATTCCTGAGCATGTCTCATTCCTGTCTGCATCCTCCCAGACATAATGTGCATACTCATAAATGTCTGCAGTGCAGTGGTGACATTCGAACAGAGGCCTCATGGAGATGCAGTACTTAATCTAAAAGTGTACACTTATATACATTTATAACTATGGAGACATAGGCACTCCAGGAGGAAATATTTGGTAGCAAGGACATCTTAAGGACCTCTCAAGTGACACCATCTAGACATTTATCTGGTATGTTTCAGAAAGCTGCACCGTTTAGCGAAAAAAGAAAGGAATTTGGGCTTAGGAATCATTGTGTGCATTGGAAGGCACACCCAATATGTGACCCTGGATTGGTCATTTAATCTGTGTATCATTTTTCCTGCCTGTTAAAGAGGGAAAGTAATGTATGCTTGTCCTGTTGTTTCTCTCAAACCACTGTCAGGAAAAAGTGAGACTGTCGTCAAAGGGCTCAAGATAAAGACAGATCTGGGTGTACGCTTCTTTTTCCTATTTATGTAGTGCATTCTTGTTGGCACCCTGCCCAGCACCGCTGGGTTGGGTCAATTCTATAGTTTCCATGTTACCCCCAGCTATGGCCTCCTTTTGCTTTTCTGGCCTGCACCCATGACTTCTTCAGTGGTTTGCCGCTTTGACAAGTTCAGAAAGTTGACAACTCTCTGGACACCTTCAACTAAGGACTGGCTTCTCAGTCTAGCTCTTTTGGTCATCTACTTAGAGGCAAAATCTACTCTCCAGTGCTCCCTTGTTGGATCAGGACTGTGCCTGAGTCCATCCTTGCTTGGGTTCTTTCTCTTCCCTCTTTTATTTTCCCCAATCCAGCACAATTTTCTCCTAGGAGCTCCTTCTAATAAATTATTTGAGTACAAATTCTCATTTCAAGATCAGGAAACTTGATCTAAGACAATTCACCAATGTGTAACTTTAGTTAAGGTGACTTATTTGTAAGGAAACACTTTTTTCCTCATCCAGGAAATATAGTGACATTATCAAATAATGTTATTGATTATTACATTTTAACTATTCAGTAAATGGCATCAGTTATTTCTAAATATGCTGTAAAACCTACAAATAGTGTGTTAACTTTTAATTTTATTTATTTATTTATTTTATTAAATTCTTTTATTGGTACATTTTAGGTATACAACACAATTACATTTCTCATTGGGAATTGTACCTTTACATAATGCATCTTGGTTCTTATTTTTATCCCCCTTCCCCTGCCCTCCCCTCACCCCCTCCACCCCTCCCCACTTGCAAAGATACGGTTGCCATTTTTTTCCTTTCTCATCTTTTTTCCCCTCTTTCCCCTCTGCCCTCCCACCTCCCCTGCCCCCCCTAGACCTTTTCTTCCTGTTACACAATATCAATTATACATTTTTTAAATTAAAATATCAAGACCTAGGTGACATTACCACAGATTGTACAGAATTTAAAAGGATATAGAAAGCATATTTCAAAAATCTGTTTTGAAACAAATTTGACAACTCTTAAGAAGTACCTTGGAAGACAAATTGATGAAACTAACTCTGGAAGAAATAAAAAATTTGAATAGCACCTATTAAAGAAGGTATATTCCTAGCTTGAAAACCTACCTATATGACAAAGACAGGCTCATATACATTTTAACTGATAAATTACATCAAACATTTAAAGCAGAAAAAAGAAGGAACACTTCTCTCCTCATTTTAGGAAATCAACATTGTGCTAATCCTAAAACTGGATAAAGATAATAGAAGGAAAAAGTATGAACATAGAGAGAAATTTGTTTAAGAAAACAAACTATTAGAAGTCAGATCTGGCAGTATGTAGAAAGTGGTTTTGTTACAGGGATGGCAGTGTTGGTTCAGCATTGGAAGATCCACCCCCCAAAAGTCATCATTTTAACAGAGGAAAGGAAAAAGCCATATGATCCTGTCACTAGTTGGAGAAAAAGTACTGGACTAAATTCTACAGCTGTTCATGGTCAAAGTTATCAGGAGACTAGAAATAGAACAGAAACTTCTCAACAGATCAAAGACATGTACTCCATACTTTCAGCAAAAATGCCTTATATGAATGGAAAAGATACTATGCTTTCTCCCTAAGATGGGGAACAAGGGCAGATATGCCTACTTTTCATCTGTCCATTAAACTTTGAAAAACCATTTCCAAATACAAAAATGTAGATTATTCAAAGTGGATTTTCATACACACACACACGCACACACACACATGCACACACACAATTCTGCTGCAAACAGTAGGCCAAAAAGAAAAGAAAAGTTTCCTGGCATGTTTCTTTTTTGAAAACCCACAAGACTATTCATAAATCCAATTAGAAAGAGGGTGTGCAAAACCACCAATGCTGGCAAAATCCTGAAGACATGATTTTGGCTGAAGTAGAGAAAAAGTATAAAGCGCTACCTGTTCATTTAAATACTTTTTATGTTTTGCAAGAAATACTAAGGGCTAAGAAAATACACGGCATTATGATCTGGGCTTTTTAGAGAACCAGCACACCAAGATTTGTCTCTTAAGCATCAGGCAGTGATGGCAAACCTTTTAGAGCTTTCAATGATACAAACAGCCCGCTGCGGCATGCAAGCTGTAGGTTCGCCAGCACTGGTCTGTAAGAAATAATGGATTATTTAATGACTGAGAAGGAAGTCATTAAATGATCCCTTCATATGTTTATCTTTCTCTACAGAGTGAGACACTTTTGTACATTCTGATATCTGAAACTTTGGTTGTTTTTTAGGCCCAACCAAAATAGTCTGGCAATAAAATGACACAATTAGGATAGGATTGTCAAGGTAGAAGTAAAATCTTTATATGTAGATGAAATGATCATCTACAGAGAAAATACTACGAAATCTCTAGGAGCCCCTAGAACTTGTATTTGACTTTAGCAGGATTAGAAAACACAACGTATATATAAAAATTCAGGTCTGTGTATACTTGCTAAAAATGAAGAATTGGATATTGAAATTTAAAACTTATGTAGGAGTACAAAGGACCTAGAAAAGGAAAAGGAAAAAGAAAAAACAAAACAGTGTTGGAAGACGTTTAGTACCTAATTTTAAGACTTCCTCTAAAGCTGCAGTAATCAAGACAGTGTTGGCGTAAGGAAAGACATATAGATCAATGGAATAAAACAGAGAATCTAGAAATAGAACCACACATATATGGTCCACTGAGTTTTGAAAGATTATTTAACATTAACATTTTATAGAACATAAACTCAATTCAAGAGCCGAGGAAAAGATAGTGTTTTCAGCAAATGGCACTAGAACACCTGGTATCCGTATGTAAAAAATTAACCTCAACCCTTTATTTCCATGCATAAAAATAACTTGAAAGGATCTATGAACCTAAATATGAAAGACTAAAACTGTAACACTTTGGGAAGAAATTATAAGGGAAAATGTTCATGAACTTAGGGTAGGCAAGAATTTCCTAGGATACACAAAACATGATGTATAAAAGAAAGAAATTGATAAATGACATTCCATCAAAATTTAGAACTTTAAATGACATCAGTAAGAAAATGAAAAGTAGTCCTTATAACAGACCATATTTATAGTACATATAACCTAAGACCAGAATATATAAAGAGCTCTTACAGCTCCTTAATAGACGAACCAATTAAAAAGTAGACACAAGAAGATGATAAATAGCCAGTACAGATACGTATTGACTTATCATTTTCATGACTTTTCTTTTTGTTGGATTCTCCCCTTTGCGTTTAATTTCTTGTCATGCCCAATAGATTAATTCTCCTGGGTTTCCTGGGGTTGTGATCCTCATTATCTTTTCCTAGGATTTTGTCTAAAATTTTTAGAGTGCTGGTTTGGTATTCATGAAGTTTCTAAGGTGCTCTTTGTCATGAAAGTATCTTATTTCACCATCAATTCTGAAAGATAGTTTTGCAGGGTACATCAATCTGGGTTGGAGGCTGTTTTCCTTTAGGGCTTGAAATACGTCACTCCAAGATCTTCTTGCCTTGAGGGTTTGCATTGAGAAGTCTGCTGTGATTCTGATGGGCTTTCCTTTGTATGTGATTTGTTTCTTTTCTCTAACTGCTTGTAGAATTTTGTTCTTCTGTTGGGTTTCTGGAATCTTAACTATTATATGCCCATGTGTGGATTTTTTTTTTTTTGATCAAGGCTAGTTGGAGTCCTATGTGCCTCACTGGTCTGTATGTCAAGTTATTTTCCTCTCCTTGGGAAGTTTTTTGCTATCACTTCTGTGAAGTTTTTTTATGTCATCTGCACTCTCTCCTGTTTCTTCACTGACTCCGATCAGTCTTATGTTATTCTTCTTTGCATCATCTAGCAGCTGCTGGATTGATTTCTTTTGTTCCCTTACTATTTTAAAGCAATTTTTCTTTTCCTCATCCCTAATTGCAATCTGATCCTCTGTGTCTGAAATTCTGCCCTCACATTGGCTCATTCTGCTGCATAAGCTTTCAGTGGAGTTTTTAATCTCCTGGAAATCTATTTTTATCTGTTTTATGGATTCCATTTGTTTCCTATCATGTTCCTCATGTTCCTCTATTTTTTAATCTGAGTCTTCTCTAGATTTATTAATCATGTCTTGCACTATGGGCACAATCTCTGCTGTTATCTGAGAAATTATTTCTGATTTCATTTTTTTCCAGATCTTCTTTTGTTGCCAGTTCAGGGAGGCCAGGTGGTTGAGTATCAGAGTGTTCCATCTCCTTTCCCTTTGGGGTTGCTTTAGGTGATCTGGAAGTCTGGTTTTGAGACTTGATTACGTGTCTTCTCATTTTGACGGGGGGGGGGGGGTTGTTGCTGGCACCCACGTGGCTCACCTTCTGTGCACTGACGGGGGTGGCACAGCGGCCTGGAAGCCTCCTCCTGGGTGCTGGGAGCGGCTCACCTCCTGTGTGACTACTACTGAGTTTTAAGAGCAATAGCCATATCAGGTTGATAATGAAATAATACCAATTGTGAAAATTCAGAAAAACATGTTGGTAAAATTTCCTAAAAGAACAAATTGTTGTTCTTGGTCAAAACTTATTGAGATATACCAAAAAAGTCCAAATCTGCACCTGATGATTTAAGATTGTGATTTGTACAAGTTTTGGGATGGATGTATTTCTTTAACACCAAGAATATTTTTCATTAATTCCAACCACTGAAATATTTGGTAAATATATTAATGCTGTGAATGAAAAAAGAATTTAGGTTGAAATATATTCCCACAAGTATTTAATCTGAGAAAATAAACCACAGACTGATGTCAAATGGACAAAAACTTAAAAAAAAAAATGGTGTGAAAAATCAATAGCTTTCCTCTACATGAACAATAGACTCACTGAGAGAGAAATAGGGCAAACAATTCCTTTCACAATAGCATCCAAAAAACTGAAATACGTAGAAATCAACCTAACAAAAGAAATCAAAGACCTCTTCTCTGAAAACTATAGCACTCTGAAAAGAGAGATTGAAGATGATATCAGAAAATGGAAAGGCATCCCCTGCTCCTAGGTAAGAAGGATCAATATAGTGAAAATGGCCATACTTCCAAAACTGCTATATGGATTCAATGCAATCCCAATTGAAATCCCAGATGCATACTTCACAGACCTTGAGAAAACAATCCAAAAATTCATTTGGAACAAGAAGAGACCCAGAATAGCAAAAGCAATTCTAGGTAACAGAGACATGGCAGGAGGTATCACAATCCCAAAGTTGAAACTATACTACAAAGCTACTGTGATTAAAAACAGCATGGCACTGACAAAGAAACAGACCTGAGGACCAGTGGAACAGATTAGAAGATGCAGAAACAACTCCAGACACATTCAGTCATCTCATCTTTGATAAAGGAGCCAAACACCCTCACTGGAGGAAAGATAGCCTCTTTAATAAATGGTGCTGGAGAAATTGGGTTTCAACTTGCCGAAGATTAAAACTAGATCTATATTTCTCACCATGCAGTAAACTAAAATTGAAATGGATTAAGGATCTAAATATTAAAATAGAAACGCTGAACCGGCTGGAACAGAGGTTAGGTAGAACTCTTGAAGACACTGGTGTAGAAAAAGATTTTATGAATAAAACCTCAGTTGCCTGTGAACTAGCACAAACAATCAAGAAGTGGGATCTCTTCTCATTAAAAAGCTTCTGCACAGCAAGAGAAACCACCAACAGTGTGAAGAGACAATCCACAATGTGGGAAAAAAGCTTCACCTGCTGTTCCTCAAAGGTCTACTATCTAGAATCTATAAAGCACTTAAAAAAATCAGACCTCCGAATTTAAAAATGCAATCCAAAAATGGGCATCTGAAATGAACAGACATTTCTACTTATTCTACAAAGAAGTAGAAATAGCAAATAAACATATGAAAAAATGGTCAACATCACTAGTCATTTGAGAGATGCAAATGAACACAATGATGAGATTCCACTTCACCCCAGAAAGAATGGCTGCTATCGTGAAATCAACCAATAACAAGAGCTGGTGGGGCTGTGGGCAAAGAGCAACCCTGCTCCACTCCTGCTGGAAGTGTAGACTGGTGCAACCACTGTGGAAATCAGTATGGAGATACCTCAAAGAACTAGGACTGGAAGTCCCATTTGACCCAGCTATTCCCCTGCTGGGTATCTTCCCCAAAGAATTAAAAGAATCATATCACAGTGATATATGTGCACCCATATTCATAGCAGCACAATTTGTGATAGTTAAACCTTGGAAGCAGCCCAAATGCCTATCAACTGGAGACTGGATAAAGAAAATGTGGGTTTTTGTTTTTTTGGGTTTTGGGGTTTTTTTTTATAAAATGGAGTACTACTCAGGCACAAAAAACGAGAAATTAGAGACCTTTAGAGCTAAATGGATGTACATTGAGGCAATACTCTTAAGTGAAATAAACAGGACACACATGTGTAAATATCAAATAGTTTCTCTAGTGTGAGAAACTGAAAGTGTAAATAAGGACTAAAAGGTATGATAGATAATGTGAAATAGGAAGAAAAGGGGCAAAGGGGAAGGGGAAGTGGGAGGGGTAGGGGAAAGGAAAGAAGGCAATGGAATTAATATGAGAAACTGAAAAACTGGAAACAAAGTCTTTGCAAATCGGGAGGGATGGAGGGGTTGAAGGGAGGGCAGGGGAAGGGGGAAAAAGAAGAACCAAGAGAGATTATGTAAAGGTGCAAATTTCCGATGATGAATGTCATTATATTGTATACCTAAATTGTACCAATAAAATAAAAATTTTCTAAAAAATGATGTGAAAAAGATAACTAACCACACCGGGTGCAGGGAAGCGTAGGGGGGGTGGGGCACAATGAAGGAGTATAAAAAATTTCCACATGGCTTTGGCTTTAGAATATTTTTACACTCATTTTTATTTTGGAATGGATATTGGAAAAGCATCTGAAATACACGCAAACTATTTGAAATCCCCCAGGGCAAGTTCAAACATGTCGCAACTCTTCTCCAGCTGTTCGCTAAGGGAAGTGAAGAAGCCTGGTCCTGGAGGAGGCTCATCGAACCCCGGGTCCTCCCAATTCTCAACCTAGTGGGCAAGCCCGAGGTCTGTGCACTAATCGTACCAACACAGTGTGACCTTTGAAAGGGTGACTGTGGAATTTCCACTGGGTGGGGAACAACCCAGCATTAGTCTTTCCAGATACTCAGGAGAACTTTGATTGCTCGCTTCCCTCTTACGTCAAAAGAAACTTCCCAATCTTAGAATATTTGGCGACTGTAGGTACATAAACCTGTTCTGTTCTTTAAGTCCTGCCTCTGCTCAAACCTGCCCACCGGTCTGCCTAATCTTCCTCTGACCCAGCCACCTCCTCAAGGTCTCTTGGTGCAGCACCGCCGGCCGCCACTCCTCCTCCAAGATAACCCACCCATTTGGGCACCGACTGCCTCTTGCACCGTGTCCTCCCCTCTTCCCGGAGCCAGTGGCACGCCGCGGCGCTTTAAAGCCCTGGTGGGCACAGATCTGCTCCTGCTTGGCGTAGAAGTCCTTGATAGAAGCTGCTCCTGCGGTCGCTCCTCCTGCTGGTGCTGCCGCGCGAGAGAACTAGGGCCACTCAGGACGGAGCGCTGCTTGACTAGGGCTCGGCTGGGTGCTAGTGGGCGGGGGCGGGGAGCTGGTGGGCGGGGCAGGGTGGTAAACTGATCTCCCACTTGGGGCTGCAGGGGTAGGGGTCGCCAGGCTGGGGCTGTATACACTGGCCGCGGGCCAGGTCCCAGGTCCCTTCAACTGCTTGCTGAGTCACCGCCAGGGGAACAAAGGCGCAGTGGAGGTTCCAGCCTCTGGGACTCATATCAAGTGGGCCCCTGTACCTGGAGGCTCTTAATTCCTGAAAACATTTTTCCACGCAGAGTTTAAAAACATTCTTTAGTATGTCCCCTACTAGTCTTAAAGTTGTCCTTTTTACAGTATTTATTTATGTGAGTAATGTGAGATAGACTATTGGCCTTATTTTTTCCAAACGTAAAACACAAAAACAAATCTGCCCATACCAGCACCAACATCACTTCCGGGCAAGTCCGTCCCCCACCGCATGTGTTTGCAGCCTTCGTTACACACAGGTTCCCTCAAATACTTGTGCCTGTGTCCAGCTGGTATGATTTGTCCCCGAAAAGGTTTGTGTGCTGGAAGCTTCTCCCTACTGGCGATGTGGAGGTGTGGGACGAAGTCCCAACTAGGGAAAGATAATTAGGAACCTTGACATCAGGAGGTGGGGGTCCAAGGGAAGATAATGAGGTCATGGAGCCTGCTCTCATGAAGAGATTATTGCTGTTTCATGGGAGTGGGTCATGCCTGGTAGGAGTGAATTATTGCACAGCCAAGTAGGTTGTTATGAAAAGATCCAAAGTGGCTCCTGCCTGGTTTCTACTTCGTGTCTTGTCATATGCTCTCTTCCTCTGGAATATGCAGCTCCATTGAGATGTCATCTGCCAGGAGGCCCTTACTAGAGCCAGACCCCGTGCTCTTGAACCTCCAGATCTGAGAACTAAATAAATCTCTTTTTTATAAAGGACCAAGCCCAAGGAATATGCTGTGGCAACATAAAATGGACCAAGACACTGGCTTCTATCTATCTATCTATCTATCTATCTATCTATCTATCTATCTATCTATCTATCTATCATCTATCTATCTTCTATCTATCCATTTCAGCTCAAATATCATGTTTGATATCAAGAGAAATTGTTATTGGGTAGTTCTTTTTGAAATGGCTCGCCAATCAAGTGTTTCAAGTCCTGGGCCGAGGATTTAGCTCAGTGGCTCCACTGCCTGCCTTGCAGGAGCAAGGTCCCGAGTTCGATCCCCGGTACCAAAAAAAAAAGTATTTCAGGTCCTTCTTGCATCAAACAAAGAATTGGATGAGACAAGCCAAAAATGATGCAACAGTTTATTTGAAAAGTACAGAGTGAATTGGTATGGGAGAAACCAGCTCTGCAGAGCAAACTTGGGCCAGAGAGAAAAACGAGGGTAAAAGCGAAAATAAAAGTACAGGCTGCGTCTGAGAAACGAGGCACGGGCTATGTGGGAACTCAGGATAGCGGGCTTCTGTGATGGCCTGTCTTCTTTCATGCAGTCCACATCTCCTGGGAGCTCGGGAGAAGTTCTACATACGGGGCCCTGGCGTTCCCCTTGTAATTGACAGGTCCTGCTCATTTTCTGGCCAGCTTTGCCCCACTACTGCCCTAGTCCTATATCAAAATCACCTACCTTTGTTCTTTCTTTTATTTCTCCTCTTTTTCCTCCTCCTCCCCATCCCCCTCCTCCTCCCTTTCCCTGTCCTCCTCTTCCTCCTCCTCCCTGTTCCCCTCCTCCTCCTTCTTAACCAGGAATCATTTTAGACAGACTTTTTTTTTTTTTTCCAGCACTGGGATCGAACTCAGGACCTTGGCTTGCCAGGTAGGCATGGTGCCACTGAGCTAAATTCCCACCCACCCCACCCCCCTTTTTTGAGACAGAGTCTCACCCTGTAGTTTAGGCTGGCCTTGAACTCACTCTGTAGTCCTAGCTGGCCTCGAACTAGTGGAGATCTCCTGTCTCAATCTCCCAAGTGCTGGGATTACAGGCGTGCACCCCCACGCCCAGCTGCAGAGCTTTGTTTGAATGTCTAACTCTAATAATTCCCCCTGTCAATGAATCAGTTCCTCATGGAACAGTATCAATGTGAAAGAAAACACACAAAATACATTAGAATAGACAACTATGAAACTATGTAAAATTATACAGTGGTTTCAATAGTGAGCCAAATTTCAATTCATTTATTTAGAATTCCACCAGAAAATGTTGTCTTTTCTCTCCAAGTTTACTTTATTCAGCCATTTATTTCCATGGAAAGACCTCATAGATATTTATTTCATATGTACTTTGAAGTACTCTGATGGCTAATCTTGTCAATTGAATAGGTTTAAGAGAGGTTAGCAAAGCACAACTTGTGGCTGTATCAGGGTGGGTCTTGGAGGTGAAGTTTGGGGACCTTTCCTCTCTGGCTCTTTCCTTCTTGTATGCTTCCTGGCCACCAAGAGTTGAGCGGCTTTCCTAAGAAGTACCCTTCCACCATGATGTTTCTATTCCAAGCCACCAACTGTGTGACAGTGTGAGTCAAAACAAATCTTTCCTTCTCTAAATTGTGTATGTCAGGTGATTTGTTCCAGCAATGACCAACATAAGTATAAAAAAAGGCCTTAATTTCCTTATACTTTTACTCAGCTTCTTCATTAGTTGATTGTTAGGAACTGCTTCTGTTGGTTCAGTTAAATCCAATCGGTATTTTTGTTTGTTTCTACTTACTGTACCCATATTTTCAGCACTACAAGCTGCTCCAGGCTTATTCTGTTTCCTGCCAAATTCAGGAAATTTATTAAAATAAATACTGCTAGTACTTTTTCTTTAAAATAATTGGATTTCAGTTTTATTATTTTTAACATGGTATGTGTTTTTCTCTTTTGTTTATCATCCTATCACTTTTATATAACATTTTCTTTTCCATTAGTTCATTTTCTATGGTTTTGGTTTGTTTTCACCAACTACTTGAGTTGAGCCTAAAAATCAGTAGAATATGGATGTTAATTTTCAAGTAAATATTGTTAGATTGTGTTTTATTGTTAGTTTCCAATTTTACTTCATTCTGGTTCAGATTGTGGTCAGTTTACTGATTCTATGGAATTTTAATTAGTATTTGTTGTGTAGTCTTGTATCGGTAAGCTTATGTGCTTTGTTTGTATTGAGAAGCATTTTTCATTTGCTTTGTGGTTATTGCAGGTTATATCAGGTTGTTAACTATATTGTTCAAACTTCTATAGCATTATTAATTTTCTTTTATGTTATATTGGTTTCTGAAAAAATGGTGTTAAAAAGCCAAAAGCTCCTAGCATCATACATTTAGTCTATAACTCTTAAACTTGGCTTTCTTTCTCTTTTGTGTGTGTGTGTGTGTGTGTGTGTGTGTGTGCGCGCGCACATGCATGCAGGCCTCACACATGTTAGACAAGTGCTCTACCAATGAGCTACATGCCAGATGCCACCTCCCCCTCCCTTTTTTAAGAAGTAGTTTCCTTAAGTTGTCCCTGGCCTGGAATTTGTGATAGGTATGCCTCAGTGTTATGGCTTGTATCTCCTCATGGGGTCATAGTGGGGCTTTTCTTCCCCCCAGTACCAGGGATTGAACTCATGACCTTGCGCTTGCTGGGCAGGCATGGTGTCAGTGCCACTGATCTAAATTCCCAACCCTAAGGGGCTTTTTTGGAAGTGTATGAAGTGTGTGATGCTGGGATTAAGGATGTGATATTGGGATGGATTAGTGGTGGGATGACAGGATTAAGGGTGCCCCACCCTGGGTGTGAGTGCTACCCACCCTAAGGATAGGTAGCCTGGACAGAATATAAGAGACAGAAAGAGGGCTGCTATTGTTGCTTGCTGCTGCGCCTTTGCTACTTTGCTGCTTTGCTGCCTTGCTGCCTTGCTGCCTTGCTGCCTTCTACTTGAACTGTTTCTCCTCTGTGATGCTGTTCTGCTATGCTATCCTGCCTTGGAGCCAGCCAGCTATGAACTGAAACCTCTGCAAACCGTGAGTCAAAGTAATCTTTTCCTACTTTTTATCTCAGCAGTGAGAAAAGTGACTATGACACTCAGCCTTTCCTCCTATGTTGTCTTAGCAAGGAGAGAAGTAACTAAGACACTCCACCTCCCAAGTAGCTGGAAATACAGGAATGTGCCACCGTGCCCGGCTTAGTGTTTGTTTTCTATCTTCACTGCTGTGTGGCTAAGTGTACAAAGCTGATCCTTGTCATATATTCCTAGGAAGTTTTTCTTTTCAATAACTACAGAATGTCCCTGAGGTTCTATAACATATTCATTACTTATGAATTGCTACTTTGGCTTCCTTTGTTTAATATTTGCCTATCTTGTCTTTTCTCACCCCTTGATTTTCAACTCCTTAGTTCAGTTTAATTGACGTTAAGAAAGTGAGAGGCATGGGGCCAGGGATTTAACTCAATGGTGCCGCCACCTGCCTTGAAAGCCCAAGGACCTGAGTTCAATCCCCAGTACCAATAAATAAATAAATAAATAAAGTGAGAGATTAAGTGGGAAGAGAAACCAGGAATTAATCCCCATGATTATGTTCTGTGGACACTGATTAAATCAGAATGTTGTCTGGGTATAAAGCCAGGATACTCCCTGCCAAGGGAAACCTTTTCTGAGTGTGCGGGAGTGTCTTCAGAGGGACCAGGATTTTGTTGCTGGAAAGTAGAACCCTTCGCTGTTCTGTTGGACCAGGTTGGAATATTTATACTTTTGAAAAAATTACTACCACTAAATTGTTACAAAGAATCAATTCCACAAGTCTGGCATAGTGGCACACTTCACACTTCTGTAATCCCAGCACTTCAGAGGTTGAGGCAGGAGGGATTCTGTGAGTTCATGGCCATCCTAACCACAGAGCAAGACTCTGTCAAAGAAAAAAAACAAAAGACTTAATTATACATAAAAAATAAATAACACAGTAAGAACAGTAAAAAGTCTCTAGTAAATTTTTAGCTATTTCCCCTACTTCTATCACCACTGTAACTTGTTTTTTCTACATTTTTTTCTTCATACTTCATGTTTTTTCTCTTCTAATAGTCTTTAATCAGGTTTTGTGTTGGTGTTATTTGCTCATCATTCCTACTGAGTGTTAGATTTTTAAACCTTGAGACAGGGTTTTGCTAAGTACATAAATTATTCAGGCTGGGATTAAATCTTTGATCCTCCTACCTCATGCTCTAGATTGCTGGTGTGACAGACATACATCATTGCACTTGTTATTTAATTTCAAACCTGGGTTCTTCCTGTGTTGTCCACTATGGCCTGAAACTATCCTTTCTCCCACCTTAATCCCTGCAAAATCCCCACAGGGACCATCAAGACAGCTTTTCAATTCCTCAATTTTCCTTTCATATTAATTCATCTAGCTTCAAGACTTGAGTGGTTAAACACTTCTTTTAAGACTTGCTTATTTTATTTCTACTTTAGTTCAGATAGATTTTCTATTTCCTGGTCACCATTTGACATTAAAATCGGACATAAAGCAACTTCAATATTGATTGGTATAGTATTAATACGGTAGTTCTTTTGTTTTGCATGTATTTTAAGTTACCCTGTATTTTCTTTAGGTTTAGAGGTTAGTTCTTCTTGACAAGACTTCTGCTATGGAAAAACCAGGAGCTGCTGGCTCACATAAGCTTCAGCATCAGAAAAAGCATGCAAGAGAGTGAAACCTTTAGTGAGAACTTCACGGAGCTACAGGGCAAGCCAAGTTCTGGCAGCGAAAAGAAGAAAACAAAGGGGGAAAAAAGCATTTATTGCAGAAATCACCCCAAAAACGTTGATCTGGGTGGTGCTTACACTGCAGGGATGAAGCCTGAGCATTCTGGTTCCCTGAATGCAGGGTCCACAGTCATGACCTTCAGGCCAACCACGGAGGAGTTTGCAGATTTCAACAAATACATTGCTTCCATGGAATCCCAGGGTGCACACAGAGCTGGCTTAGCCACAGTCATTCCTCCCAAGGGATGGAGAGCCAGAGAGTCCTATGACAACATCAGTGACCTCATGATAGCCACTCCTCTGCAGCAGGTGGTCCCTGGGGGGACAGGTGTGTTTACTCAATACCATAAACGGAAGAAAGCCATGACGGTGGGCGAGTACCGCCACCTGGCCAACAGTGAAAAGTACCAGACTCCTCCACACCAGAGTTTTAAAGATTTGGAGAGAAAATACTGGAAGGATCGCCTCTATGGTTGCCCCATTTATGGTGCTGACATCAGCGGCTCCTTGTTTGATGAAAACACAAAGCAGTAGAACCTTGGGCGCCTGGAAACCATTCTGGATCTGTTGGAGCAGGAATCTGGAGTTGTCATCGAGGGAGTCAACACACCCTACCTGTACTTTGGCATGTGGAAGACCACGTTCGTGTGGCACACGGAGGACATGGACCTCTACAGCATCAACTACCTGCACTTTGGGGAGCCCAAAACTTGGTATGTGGTGCCCCCAGAGCATGGCCAGCGCTTGGAGCTCCTAGCCAGGGAGCTTTTCCCAGGCAGCTCCAGGGGCTGTGGGGCTTTCCTGAGGCACAAGGTGGCTCTCATCTCACCCACAGTGCTCAGGGACAATGGGATCCCCTTCAGCTGTGTGACTCAGGAGGCTGGGGAGTTCATGGTGATGTTTCCCTATGGCCATCACGCTGGCTTCAACCATGGCTTCAACTGTGCAGAGGCCATCAATTTTGCCACCCCTCGGTGGATCGATTATGGTAAAGTGGCATCTCAGTGCAGCTGTGGGGAGGTGAGGGTCAGCTTTTCCATGGATGCTTTTGTGCGCATCCTTCAACCTGAGTGATATGAGCTGTGGAAACAGGGTCAAGACCGGGTGGTAGTGGACCACAGGAAACTCATACCTCCCCAGAAGCAGGACCTGATCTCCTGGAAGGATGTCAGTGCAGCCAGGAGAGCTTCACTGGGCCTGAGGCACTTCAGGCTTAGACAGGCTCTGCAACCCCCTCTGCCTGTGGCTTCCTGCAGTGAGACCTGCTGCAGCAGGAATGTGCATCATGGTCATTGTCCTTGTGCATCTGGGCGACCACCTGCCGGAGATGCTGCTGCCAGGTCCAGGGCCACAGCCTACAGCTCCCAAGAGCTCAGCCGAGGCCCACTGGCCTCCCAGCGTCCATCTGTCCCAGATACCCACCTGTCAGCTGGCCATCCTTCCCGTCAACTAAGGGTTCAAGAGCCGATCCACCAGGGTCCAGTCAAGAAGTGCAGGTTGGTGGTCACGGAGCACAGAGCTCTGGATTCAGAGCTTCAGTTCCAACGTGTGCATGGAGCTTTGATGGTCAACCCTGTACCTAAAAGCCCTGGACTTCAATATCTTGCTACAGCTTCTGAATGTAGCTTAACCTCTGATCCCTAAACTCAGGGGCTGCCTTCATAGGCCACTACTCTGCTGTCTGGAGGCTTGCTGAGATCTGTCATAGGTAACTCACTGAACTTTGAGCCACTTTGTAGGACACTGATCATGCATAAGTGAACTGTGATGCCTCCAGATGTTGCTCAGTCCAGTGGTAATTATTAAATTCGCCATATTTGTCCTTCCTCCTAGACCTTGGGATACTTTTCAACTTTGGTAACTTCTGCATCTTAGCTGAAGTTTTATCCACTGGACACTATGTCTCAGAACTAGGTTCCACTAAGATTGCCGGGAACCTGAACTTTGGGGGTCTCCCATCCTCTGGACCAACTGTGGAGGGTGCTGTACTTTCAGGGCTTTGGTTCTCCTTTACTTTCCTTCCATTTTCTCCCTCACTCTTCCCTATTTCTTGCAAACTGAGGTACTTTTGACCGATTAGTTTAACAGAGTCACAGAAAGGTTTGACCTTTGTAAGTTACTGATGTATTTAAAATGTGTTGTTATCAAGTATTTGTTCATAGATAAATAAATTTAAATGTTAAAATTTGACTGTTTCTAATATTACAGTTTCAAATAGTGAGGCAGGGACAGAGGTTATTCTTTCATGAATTTTCTTAATTGTTTCAAAAACACTTAAATTTATTTTTATGGGCTGGTTACATTGTTTGCAAGAGTGAATAATAAGTTTGGGGATGCAAATTGGGTTCTGGCTATATCGCTGGCTTGGGGTATTTGATTTTTACAGTTTTGCTTTGAGGGTGACATGGAGGATCTAAGGATGGGCAGTAGGAACTAAGTTGTTGGGAGAAAAAAGCAAGTATAGAAAAGAAGTGTCATCACCTGAGACTTTTGAAAACCATAGATACATTTTACATTCATTTATTCAGCACAATCCGCATGCCTACAAATTAATGAACAAGACAGTTTCAATTAGTAAAGTGTGCTGTGAAGGAACTAAAGTAAGATTGGACAATGGTGCAAAATGGGAAGGTGCTGGCCTGTGTGCCTGGTCAGGGAAGGTTTCACAGAGCAGGATACCTTTTTGAGGACCACTTGACACAAATGAAAGGTTCCAAACGGTGTTTTGCACTTGAAATGATCTAACAGAACTCCTAACATGGAGCTTGGCGATTCTGATTTTCCAAACAGCAAGAGAGCTTATTTGTGTCTGGGGCATAGAGAGGAAGTAGGGAGGAAGGGAGAGCATGTGGGCCTGGTATCTCATGTTAACTACTTGTTGCCATCACCTCAAAAGGCAAAGCCATGGGAAGTTTAGAATAGTAGCAGACATCATGTGATGTGCATATTTAAATATTTGCTAAATTGTATGGAAAATGGGGAGACAGGAGAATTGCCTGGACCATCTATATAAAACTAATGAGACTGAGTTATTTAGACAAAACATTTAATGTTGAAAATAAACAAAATGGGGAAATTAAGAATATATTTTGAGAAATGATAGTTTGTATACAGAAAGACATTTCTGAAAAGCAAGGTACCCCCACTACAAACCACCCTACCTTTCTCCCACTGACAGAATTTCAATGAGGCTCTGAAATGTGAAGCACCAGGCAAAACTGAAAGCAGGAGTGAAATAACATATACATATATGTATATATGTGAGTGTCTCTTTAAATTTCTGAATAAGGAGTACCAATATCCTCTTCATCTTTATGCTAGCTGAGCACCCCTGTCTTTCCTAGTGGACATGGAAGCTTATTCTGTAGAAAAAGAAGCTATGAGACTGAGCTCAGGGACTGCAGGCAGAGAAGGACGGGAGTGAGATGCCTCGCTGATAGGAAGATTAAGTTAATATGGAAATGGTGGAACCACAAGATAGAACCACATTGAATTCACTTGGGAGAGATCAGCCCTACAGAGCTGCTGGACCCACAGTAGATCTTGCATGAGCAAGGAATAAACTGCTTGTATGATAAATGACTGAGACCTTGAGACCTTTTGGCCATTAGTTAAAGTCTTACTGCCTTTGGCACGCAGGAAGAGGACAGCCTTAAGCTGTAAGATGCCTTCAGTACCTCACCCAAAGATATGCTTCTTCCCAGTTTGGGCCATGTCCAGTGACTGCTTAATGCTAGGCCATAAAAGTTGGGCCATCTCTGCTCAACTTGGGACAACTCTGAAGAGCCACTTCCACACTAGGTCTCCCTGCTGTATTGGCTGGAACCATCTTTGAGACTGAATCCAGTTAAATTTTCCCCTTTGCTTTTTTCCTTTTTTTGGTACCAGGGATCAAACTCGGGACCTTGCCTTGCGAGGCAGGCGGCAGAACCAGTGAGCTAAATCCCTGGCCAAATTTTCCCCTTCGCTGAAACCTGCTACCTTCCCCTTCCTTTCTCAGATTCGGATCCTAAACGCACTTAAAAAATAAACATCCTGAGTGCTGAACACTTATAGTCTGCTCCTTGGGAACCCATACTGCAGCACTACTCTAAGTCCCCATGGTGTGGTGGAGCATCCTTTCCTTGAGAAAATGAAGATAGGTTACACTGCTGACATCATAATCCTTTGCATGACTCTTCGGGGATGTGGGGAGATGGAAATGTCCAGATGATAAACTCAGCATCAGGCTTATGGAATTATTGATTCTGTAACCCATGGTGAAAACATGTCTCCTTGAACATCAGAAATTACCAGAACAAGAAACGATTGTCTTGTTCTTGGCATTGATATAGGAGAAATATAACTCCCGACATGCTAGATGTCAGATGTGCTCGGTTTGTGTCCTCTGAAATTAAAGACTGAATTCCAAGGAACAAGGGAGGTCAAGAATAGGAAAGGTTTATTGAGAGAGAGAGCTCCTGAGAGACAGGAGGAGTCCCAAGTGCATTGCCACCAAGGCCCTTTGTCAAGGGTAATTTATACAGCAAAGTCACAATGTGAGTACAATGTGGATCAAATTATAATCAACCAATAGGATTACAAAGAAAGCTGCTTAACTAATATTGACCCAATAGGGAAACAAGTCATGTAGGAAGGGTACATGGAAAGAACGAAGGCATTTTTGAGAAGGGATGGGTCCAGATGCTGTGGTCACCCACCTGGGCGACTGATGCCTATTTGCACTCACTGGACCAGGTGGTGCTAATTACAGAATAATTCCAAATTACTGCTTATCCCTTAGGGAGGCATGTAGGCTTGGCCATTGTATCTTTATTTTGAGGCCTGGCCTTCTTCAGATCCACCTCCAGCCACAATTTTCATATCTCTATTTTTCACTGACTTCTTTGAGGGCCCAGTCTCTCTCTGACTATATATTAATTTCCAGCTAACTTAGCTTCCTACAATAGCATGATATATATTCCCCTCCAGCATAACCCTTGCTTTACTGCAAACATGTATTCTGGCTCTGAGAGGAACTATAGCATGGTGACAGCATTTGACATTCACACAGAGTGCTTGTGGGAATGTAAAATCATGAACACCTTTGCAAAACTGTTTTTCAGTGTCTTAAAACAATGAAACATTTTTCCAAAGCAATGCTAATCCTAGGTATTTACTCATTCACAATAATAAAAAACTGAGGAATGCATGTCTCTGAACAGATGAGTGGAAAAATAAAAGTTACAAGATATAAGCATGTTGCTATATATAGATCAAAGTGACTGGACAGAGTTTGCTAGATCTGTATCAAAAAGTAGATCATTCCACATTTTTATAACATCAAACACTACCTCACTAAGCATCTTTGTACATAGAAATAAAATTGTTGGGTTGCGTTATGTTTATTTCAACTTTTCTAGTGACAGCTAGATTGGGGTCCAAACTCCATTAGCACTGTAGGAAAGTTTTGGTTTCTTCATTTTGATCTTGTCCAGCTTTTTCACTTTTTTTCCCAATGCAAATCAGTGAGAAATAGTATCTCATATTTCTCCAGTAAATACAGATCTTTCACATCTCTCTTCAAATTCATTGGCCCTTCAGATTTCCCTTTGTGAGTTTTCTTTTTTCTCAGGTGTCTCCCACTTCTCTACATTGGCTATTTTGTTTAATTGACCTGTAGGCATTTTTTTTTTTTTTTGTACAGGGAATCAAACTTGGGTCCTTGTGCTTGTGCAGCAGGTGGCGAAACCACTGAGCAAAATCCTTGACCCCTGTAGACATTTTTGTATAGGAACTTATTACTCTTTTATGTTTTCTTTTATGTAGGACAAAAACCTTTCCCTAGCTTGTATCTTTTTCTTTTAGTAATACTGGGGATCAAGCCCAAGGCCTTACTCATACTAACTGGTCTCTTTTTTCTTTTTTCCTAGCTTGTATCTTCTCTTTTACTGTGTGTGTGTGTGTGTGTGTGTGTGTGTGTGTGTGTGATTATTGCATTAGAGTCAGTTTAATATTTCAGGCATCGTCCCTGTGGTTTGCATTTTTATTTGATGTTTCCAAATATAAAAAAGTAAAGCACCTTATATGAATTATCTGAAATGAGACCATGCAAATCAAGTCAATAAGTGCAACAATCACTTTTTCCCTTCAGTGTTTCTGCTTTACGCGGCATTGTCATTGACAGAAAATTGGATAACATGCTTGGTTGCAAAATGTGATCTCTTTACAGAAATAACATGCAGAGTGATTTCTGGTTTGACTGCAAGTCAATTTACAATTCTTTATTTTCAGTTTTTTACTTAGGACATACATGGAACTGAAAAATTTAGCTGTCCAACTTTGTTCAGCTACCTCAAAAGTAAGCAAAATGACAGTCTCAATACTGCAAACTTTGGAGGGTTGAGATAGTAGACTGTATTTTATTCTTTAATAGATTCAACTGTTTAGCCAGAAAGTGTTGGGTTTTTCTTTAAAAGAAAGAAATTCCCTTATGGCTTTTCCTCTACTTTTATGAGACTGGGTTCCAGAGGAATAGTAAAGAACCCCTAATGTGAAATTTAAAAGTGTGAAAACTGTGTTCGGTTGCATTATAGAAATTTTTGCTCATAGCATAGACTAAAGACAGTTGATTTGCTGAATGGCAGTGAAGACTATCCTAATCTAAATGGCTGTAATTATCCTAAACGTTTTACATAGCTGAACACTATAAGTTCATATATTATTACCTCTAAGAATATCGTGTGCAAGAGAAATCCTCTTTCTCCAAGTATTTATGATAGCATTTCTATTGGAAGCAGTCATATCTAATAACGATCCAGTTTCTCTGCTGTTTTAAACATATAACTTCAGGAAATTTCAGAGATTTTTGAACAAGAACTTACCTCTTTTGGTGATTGATAGAGCCAACTTGTAGGGTTCAAAATATTTCCTTTAAAAACACTCAGAATATAGAACATCTATGCCAAGAAAAATATAAATATTCTGGGTAATTATATTTGATTATATCACATAATTTAGAAGCAAAATCACTGGTTCTGAATTTTCTATTTTACTAATTCCTCTGACACTATTTCTCAACTAATGTTTATATTTGATTCAGCTGCATTTATGGTATCCCATAAGTCCAACTTCCAATGCAGCACAAAGTTTCTTGAAGTCTAAGGACTCTATTTTAAGGGTTATTATCTTTTTAAAAGGATTACAAAGCAAATGTTTTAACTATACTTTTTCTTTTTTCTTTTCTTTTTTTTTTGGTACTGGGCATAGAACTTGGGACCTTGTGCTTGCGAGGCAGGTGCCAGAACCACTGAGCTAAATCCCCGGCCCTTAGCTATACTTTTCTACATTGTACTCACCAGTTACAATGTTTTTTTTTTTTTTTTACTTTACTAAATTTTATTTTATTTTATCCCAATCCCATTTAAGTCACCTCCCCTCCCTAAGTACAAAAGCTTTGTTTCCATTTTTTCTTCTATTTTCACTTTTTTCTTGTCCCTTTCTTTCTCCCTTCCTCCTCCCTTGCTCCCCTTCCCATTTTACAATATTTTAAAAAGGCTATTGTCTACTTAAAAAGTGGCCTTTCACCTTCTCCGCCCCATACCTTAGTCAAAAGTTTTTTCCTCCCCTCTCATTTCACACCTTGAGGAAGTACAAGGGTTTCAGGCCAGGCGCTTAGGTATTTTACATGGAATGCTTGATTTTAAGTGAGTGTCAGACAAGACAAAATAAGTCCTAGTTCAGGTATATTCCCTTGCTCCCTAAAGTAGTTTTGTGACAAACAGTAGTTATTTACAACTGAGAAAAGATGAGACATTTGAAGGAGCCCTGACAATAGTAAGCCCATAACAGCTGAACAGCACAAAGGCCATTTCACTGCACTGTGAGCAACCACTGCTGACTAGCAGGGGGAGTTAGACTCTAACCTCCTTACCATGTTGGTAAACATGGAAGCTTCACTGAAGTGTCACTAAGTTACACAACTGAAAATGTTTTAAGAGGAATTTACATGGAAGAAAATATGGTTGCAAAGTATTCTACATTTTAGTTGTTTGGTCTTTTCTTTCTTTCTTTCTTTCTTTCTTTCTTTCTTTCTTTCTTTCTTTCTTTCTTTCTTTCTTTCTTTCTTTCTTTCTTTCTTGTAGTACTGGTGCTTCAACCCATGCCTTTTGCACTGAGTCACATCTCCAGCTTTTTTTTTTTTTTCATATTGAGACATTTTTTTTTTTTTTTGGTACTGAGGATCGAACTTGGGTCCTTGTGCTAGTTTTATTAAGTTTTTCAGGCTTTTCTGGAACTTGGGATCCTCCTTCCTTGGCCTCTCAGAGTACTAAGATTAGCAGTGTGTGCCACCATGCTCCTTTGTAAATTATTTTACTGAGAAAGGGATTTTAGATGAGGGAAATTTGCAACTGAGCATACTAAATAAACTCGCAAAATATAGTAGTTTTCACTATGAGATATATTTACCACATGCATTTTAACAAAAATATTTCCCTAAACCAGGTGTAATGGTGCATGCCTTTAATCTCAACACTCCAGAGGTTGAGGATGAGGCCAGCCTGGGCTACATAGTGAGTCCAAGGACAGCCTGAACTACATAGTAAGACTCTGTCTCAAAATAAAAAATCCCTAAAATCATCAGCTTCATAAAGTTATATTTCGTGTTAAAATACTACTGAGTTTTTTTATTCATTAAGTTTATTGGAACATTTTAGGTATAAAATACAGTTACATTCATCATTGGAATCTTGTACCTTTACATGATGTATCTTGGTTCTTATTGCTTTCCCCTTCCCCTGCCATAACTTCACCCCCTCCACCCTTCCCTTTTTGCAAAGACTTTGTTTCCTTTTTTTTCCTTTTCTCATATTTTTTTCTTTTCCCTTCTTTCCTTTCCCCTATCCTTCCCACTCCCCCTGCTCCTTTAGACCTTTTCTTCCTATTACACAATATCAATTATACATTTAAAAAATTACAATACCAAAATTTACATGACATTACCACAGATTTTATAGAATTTAAAAGGATAGAGAAAGCATAATACAAAAATCTTTTTAAAAATAAACTCCACAACTTCTAAGAAGTACCTTGGAAAACAAATTAATAAAACTAACTCTGGAGGAAATATAAAATTTGAATAACCTCTAATAAAGAAAGTATATTCCTAGCTTGAAAACCTACCTATATGACAAAGACATGCTCCTATACATTTTAACTGATAAATTATATCAAACATTTAAAGCTGAAGAAAGGAGGAACACTTCTCACCTCATTTTAGGAAATCAACATTGTGCTAATCCTAAAACTGGATAAAGATAATAGAAGAAAAAAGTATGAACATAGATAAAAATTTGTTTAAGAAAACAAACTACTAGAAGTCAGATCTGGTAGTATGTAGAAAGTGGTTTTATTATAGGGATGGCAGTGTTGGTTCAGCATTGGAAGATCCACCCCCATAAGTCATCATTTTAACAGAGGAAAGGAAAAAGCCATATGACCCTGTCACTAGTTGCAGAAAAAGTATTGGACTAAATTCTACAGCTGTTCGTGGTCAAAGCTATCAGGAGACTAGAAGTAGAACAGAACCTTCTTAACAGATAAGACATGTACTTCATACTTTCAGCAAAAATGCCTTATATGAATGGAAAAGATACTATGCTTTCTCCCTAAGGTGAGGAACAAGGGCAGATATGCCTACTTTTCATGTGTCCATTAAACTTTGTAACATAGGCCCAACCAAAATAGTCTGGCAATAAAATGACACAAATAGGATAGGATTGGCAAGGTAGAAGTAAAATCTTTATATGTAGTTGAAATGATCATCTATAGAGAAAATACTATGAAATCTCTAGGAGCCCCTAGAACTTTTATTTGACTTTAGCAGGATTAGAAAACACAACGTATATATAAAAATTCAAGTCTATGTATACTTGCTAAATATGAAGAATTGGATATTGAAATTTAAAACTTATGTAGGAGTACAAAGGACCTAGAAAAGGAAAAGGAAAAAGAAAAAACAAAACAGTGTTGGAAGACGTTTAGTACCTAATTTTAAGACTTCCTCTAAAGCTGCAGTAATCAAGACAGTGTTGGCGTAAGGAAAGACATATAGATCAATGGAATAAAACAGAGAATCTAGAAATAGAACCACACATATATGGTCCACTGAGTTTTGAAAGATTATTTAACATTAACATTTTATAGAACATAAACTCAATTCAAGAGCCGAGGAAAAGATAGTGTTTTCAGCAAATGGCACTAGAACACCTGGTATCCGTATGTAAAAAATTAACCTCAACCCTTTATTTCCATGCATAAAAATAACTTGAAAGGATCTATGAACCTAAATATGAAAGACTAAAACTGTAACACTTTGGGATTAAATTATAATGGAAATTGTTCATGAATTTAGGGTAGGCAAGAATTTCCTAGGATACACAAAACATGGTGTATAAAAGAAAGAAATTGATAAATGACATTCCATCAAAATTTAGAACTTTAAATGACATCAGTAAGAAAATGAAAAGTAGTCCTTATAACAGACCATATTTATAGTACATATAACCTAAGACCAGAATATATAAAGAGCTCTTACAGCTCCTTAATAGACAACCCAATTAAAAAGTAGACACAAGAAGATGATAAAAAGCCAGTACAGATATTTATTGACTTACATTTTCATGACTTTTCTTTTTGTTGGATTCTCTCATTTGCATTTAATTTCTTGTCATGCCCAATAGATTAATTCTCCTGGGCTTCCTGGGGTTGTGATCCTCATTATTTTTTCCTAGGATTCTGTCTAAAATTTTTGGAGTGCTGGTTTGGTATTCATGAAGTTTCTAAGGTGCTCTTTGTCATGAAAGTATCTTATTTCACCATCAATTCTGAAAGATAGTTTTGCAGGGTACATCAATCTGGGTTGGAGGCTGTTTTTCTGTAGGGCTTGAAATACATCACTCCAAGCTCTTCTAGCCTTGAGGGTTTGTGTTGAGAAGTCTGCTGTGATTCTGATGGGCTTTCCGTTGTATGTGATTTGTTTCTTTTCTCTAACTGCTTGTAGAATTTTGTTCTTCTGTTGGGTTTCTGGAATCCTATTATATGCCTATATGTAGATTTTTTTTGCACTTTATTAAAGTATTTTATTGGTACATTTTAGATATACAACACAATTACATTTCTCATTGGGAATTGTACCTTTACATAATGCATCTTGGTTCTTATTTTTTCCCCATTCCTAGCACTCCCTTCACCCCCTCCACCCTTCCCTATTTACAAAGACTTTATTTCCATTTCTCAGCATTTTTCCTTTCCCTTCTTTCCTTTCCCCTGCCCCTCCCACTACCCCTACCCCTTTTTACCTATTCTTCTGTCTTTACATTATTGATTATTCATTCTAATCATTGGTACATTTTAGGTATACAATATAATGACATTCATCATTGGAAATTTGCACCTTTACATAGTCTCTCTTGGTTCTCATTTTTCACCCTTGCCCAGCCCTCCCTTCAACCCCTCCAGTCCTCCCTATTTACAAAGATTTAGTTCCTATTTTTCCATTTTCTCATATTAATCCCATTCCCTTCTATCCTTTCCCCTAGCCCTCCCACTTCCTTCCCCTTTGCCCCTTTTCTTCCTATTTCACATTACCTATTATACATTTAGTCCTTATTTACACTTTCAGTTTCTCACGCCAGAGAAACTATTTGGTATTTATATAAGTGTGTCCTATTTATTTATATGTAGGTTTTCCAGATTGATCACAATCTGCCATTGAGATTCAGCTCTTTATCTAGCTTAGAATTTCTTTTATGTTCCAGAATCTATCTTTTCTTTTCTGTCATACAATTCCATTCTGGCCCTTGCCCTGCCCCTGGGGTTGAGCCTCCAGGCTGTCTCTGGCAGACACTCCCTTCCAGTAAGAACTTTCAAGTCATTTGTGGAAATAGCCTATGCTTCAGTGTGCAGGGATCTCCCTTCCTTCATTCCCAGATTAAATGCCTGCTGCAGCTTCCCTAGTGAGCATTGGTGAGATACATTTATTGCTTTAGATGAATGGTGGCAGGACAGCTGTGAATTTCCAGGCAGTGAAGGCTCCCATGTGCACAAAGCACTCAGACCCTTTGGCTCCAATTTGTCTCTGACTCCTGGGGAAATTGTAACAAGAATGTAAGTGACTAGTAAAACACAGAGGGGACTCCAGACAGAAGGACTGGAGAAAATCTTGTCTGATCAAACACCATGCAGTGCTGCCCTATTCAAGGTGGAAAGGTTAGAGAATTTTCTCTGTTCACTCCTCTCCACACCTTGACTGCCAAATACCCATGCTTGCTCTGGGCTATGACAAGTTTGTTCTGTAGCTCTGTGTAGGAAGTGACAGCTGTTGTGAAATATCAGGTGAAAAGATGTCTCTCCAAGAAATGAGCAGGATTAGAAAGCTGTGTCCTTGGTATGATAAAAAGAAAGAAACAAAAGAATAGAGAGAATTAGGCAAGAGGGAGTCTAAGAGATCCTGTAATCTTATCCTTCACAAGAAAAGTGGTACTCATTGGGAAAAAAAGGTTTTGCCTCAGAGTCACTCAGCTGCTTGATAATAGGAAAGGATTTAGAAGCCAAATCTAGACAAATGAACAACAACTTTTCCAACATTTTTTCCTATTTTTTCATTTTAGTTATTCTGCTGTGTTTGAAAAAATATTTTACTATGCAGTGTCTATCATTTAAGTCCCCACTATATGGCAGTGTCATGTAGATCCTCTGGAGTTCTCACAGCAATCTTTGACCTTGGTAAAGTTGTGAGAGATTATACAGCTAGCTTCTCAGGGGCCCAAACCTCTGTTTCTCTAATTAGAAATTTCTCATACTTTCCAAGATATGGTGCTACCTCTGAAGGCTGGTATCTAGAGTCTATCAAAATTACATATAGAAATTTGGGAGAAAGAAGAGGAACTGAATGAGGCTAGCCAGGAGAAGGCTGGAATAATGAAGCAGGAGGAATGATGGTCGTAGGTAGCCTTTGGTGTCCCTGTCAGCTACAAGGAATAGGTCAATGAGACTCTTTAGGATGATAGCATGAATGTATGACCCATGAGCAATGTCTTTTGTTTCAGATCTAAAGTAGATTTATACATATAAAAATGTCTATGAAGGGAAAGACAGGATAAGTGAGACACATGAAAATGTATAATGTACTGGCTTGTATTCTTATAAGTCATGGGGCCATGAAAAGTTTGAGGTGTAGAATGAAAAAAATCCCTTTAATCTCTTGTGACTAAAAAACTTGTTGTCCCATCTATGGGGATATAATTCAGAATATAATTTTATTTCCAGAATGAATTAAACATAACAGTAACTAAAAGGCTCTTCTCCATGTGACCACTATTAAAAGCCCAGTGTATGTGTGTAAGCAGTGCCTAAGCATTAAGTAGCCCCATAGTAAGGGGAGAAACAAGCCATGTACTAAATGAAATATTTGAAATTCTTGGGAAACATGGATTCTTGATGTACCAACTTGCCCTGAGGCTGAAGAAGAAATTCAATACAGGTAATCAGAAAAGAGGTCAAAGTGGCATCAACACATCAACACATTTTCAATGTTTGATGAAGAGATTTTATTCCTGTTAGATTTTATTTTTCATTTAAAAATATTGAAATGAAAATCATGAAAAAGAAGACAAAAATTCCCATAATGCTTGCATATTATCATATCACTTTGGTTTTTGTACTTTCCAATCACTTCAATGCTTGTTCTTTTGCATAACTACAATTTTGCATACAATTCTATGTAGTGATTTTTCTAATAAAAATAATAACCATATTCTAGGTAATTATGCAGTTTTCATAAAGGTGATTTTCAACAATTCTCTATATCTGCCAAGTGGATAGGTAATGATTTATAACCTTTTTCTACTATTGAACATTTAGGTTGTTGTTGTGAATGATACTAAATTTTACCAAAACTTTGACATCTCTCATAGTGGCATCTCTTCTTTAATCAGGTAATTTAATTAAGTACATTAGTGAATTTCTTGACTTTAAACCATTGTGACATTGCTTAGATAGACTCTACTTTGTTATGATATGTTCTGAATTTTATTTGCTATGTTTACTTGAATTTGTATATCTGTATTTATAAATATGATTGATATAATTAGACACAAGAAGACAGTCTCCTCTCACTGAAAGCTCATGACTTCTTTGTCAGACAGACTTGGTTTTGGATTATCCATTTTCTCCTTATATGATCTTGAAAAAATTAGCCTTTCTTTTTTAATCTGTTCTCTTATTTTCTTTTTATTTGGTCATGTATTTTGAAAACAGCATTCAAGAGATATGATATTTACCAACAAGTAAACATTGAATTCTGAAATCTAATTTTAATATTATGTTTAAATTCTGAAAGGTGATTTAAATGACCCACTGCATGGTTAAAATTTATTTCAAGTTTACATAGATATACACTATACTTAAGACCATGATAACATTTTTCTTTATTAACCTGTTTTCAATAATCAGCCCTGTAAAACTGATGGAATGAGAGTCAGATTATGGCAAATGTGTTTGAAGATACACAGGCAAATTGTTACCAATATGATGTGCTCTGGTGGATCCTAAACCCCAATTTGTTGACAGTTTTCTGAATGAACAGGGAGGACTCCTGTGCCTCCCAACCTGGACCAAACCCACATTCTCAGGTGATGCTCATGTGTAGGCTCAGATTTGGGAAATAGGTACAGTGGAAGAGGATCATAAACTTTTTGTTTCCATTAAATTTCCAAGCTCTGTTGTTTATTTGTTGATCTCAGGAAAATTCACTAACTCTTGTGGACATCAGTTTTACATCTGTAATAAAGGTTTAATATATATATTATAGGATTATAAATAGTCTTTTATGGTGTAAGTGATTGATAAATAGCAGCCATTATTATTATGGTGTTCCCTTAATATAATTCCTCCTACACATTAACATTTCTGTGGTTGAGACTTCTTCAAATTAAGATAAATAATTCTGTCACTTGCCAATCTCAAGAGTTAGTTACTGGACAGTTATATTTTCTGAAGATATATGTACTTGTCTGTACATGGAGATTACATAATCATTTCATTGTTAGTTCATTGGAATTATTTGTGTTAACATCATTACTGAGGGACTGAATTTTATTTTAAATTTAGATCCCTAATTTTTATTTAAATAGTTTCAAAAATACTGCATCAAAATGAAAAATTTATGTTTCCAGAATGACTGACACACATCAAGCAATGTCATGAAGATAAATAGAAGCTGTGAAACTTCTCAGAAAGCATCATAAAAATCTTAAAGTGGGGAGTTGGACGGCCAATTTAAGTGTTTGAAGGATTGTCATTTAGGTGCCAAACAGCTCTTTTTCAAAAACTGTTGGATGACTTTCAAGAGATGTTTGCTAACTTGAGCATACCTCCTTCAGTTAAGAGAAAGAATTAGACTGTGACAGCTGTGCAGGTGACACACTAGTATCCTTCTGCATACTTAAAAAGAGTGCTGTCAGTCCTAAGAATATGAAAGGGCACTATCGTGAACAAAGGTCATCCAAAATCCAAAACTTGAGCTCCAAACTTGATTAAGATTATGGGAGAAAAACATGTGAATAAATGTAGATTGTTATTCAGTCCACAAGGGTGAACAATTATGTGATTCATCATTCTTGCTCCACAGCTATAATAAAATGATGTGGCCTACAGTGGACAATAGATTAGAGCCTAGGAAGTAGGGTATGGCAGTGTAATTGGCTAATTAGCTTAGCTTCTGTACCTGAACTCTTATGACAGGCTGGAGTAATTGTACTTAGTACCACTTTGCTGTTTTGTGCTTCACTATAAATCTACATTTTTGTCCACACAGTTAAGCTTGATATTATTTTTTTGATAATTTTCTTCTTTAAAGAGTTTATAGAGGCAGAGTTTTTATGCTAATAAGCACTATAAACTCATGAGCTTTTGGTTCTTTTGAGTTTTTTGTAGTTTCAGATATGTAAATGATGTTAACATAAAGTGTAAATAGCTGCAGACTTTAAAAAAATAGACATTTGTGTTGTTTAATGCCTGGCCAGTTCTGAAATGCCAGTCACACACAAAACATGCAGTTGTAATCCTATTCAGAAATGGCCTTACACAGTTTGGGTGGTTAGCTCCAACTTCAAAAATCCCTACATTTCCTGAAGTTTGGGGAGAATCTGAGAATAAACAGCTACTCTTTATGTTCTTTAGTACTTGTGTTCACGGAAATATTAGACATTAAGGTTGATTTTGCTTTTTTCTTTATTTGTTTGAATTTTCTGATTTGACCAGTAGTCCAACCAGAGAGAGACTGAATAAAGATGTTGGGTCCACCCTATTGGGGGATGTTTTCCTAATGACATATGTTGGAATTTTTTATTTCGGGATCGTGTAGGAATTTGGGATCTTGTGCTAATTGCTAAGAAGAAGTTAACGTATACTGAAATGAATTGTATTGAACAGGAAGCAGCTTAAGTACCCAGGATTACATGTTCATAGTTCTATACAAAACTGGAAAAAAAGTATCTGTAATTTTCTTTCTTACTTTTCATTAGGATATTAAGAAATAACTATGCATTTTTTCCTGCTAGATAGCTGTGGGCTGCTTCTTATGTTGTATGTCTGTGACACCAATAGCAGAAGGTGTTTTGTTTCATTGACAGGCATGGAGTAAGGCAAAAAAGCATCAGTGCTGTAGTTACATAGAGCTATACTTCAATCTCTCTGTATGTATTACCAATGGGATACTGGACAAATTACTTAGAGAACTTTAGTTTTCTTATCTGTGAAATAGGGGCAATAACTCTTACTTTATAGATATGCTGTGACTTAAAAAATATTGTATTTTGTGTTTTGATTAACAAAATATAAATTTATCACATTAAAAATGATGATTTAAAATATGTATACAATATAAGTTGGATCCATTGAGCTAATTAGTACATATATTATCTTATATACTTATATTTATGGTGAGAATACTTAAAATCTGCTTTTACTGATTTTCAAAACACTATAGTTATCATGTTGTACAATAGATCTCTTGAACATCTTTCTCTCATCTAAGTGAGATTTTATATCCTTTCACCTTTACTTCTCCAACTCTGTCCCTTATCCCCAACCCCTAGTCACCACCATTCTATTCTCCACTTCTAAGAGCTCAGCTTTTTAAGATCCCATATACAAGCAGTGTTTGTCTTTTTGTGCCTGGCTTACTTCACTTAACATAATTTTACATTAAAATTAACACAATGTCCTCTATGTTCATTTGTGTTGTTACACATGACAGGATTTCCTTGTTTTTTATGGTCGAATAGTATTCCACTGTGTATGTATATTACATTTTCTGTAATAATGGAGACACTCCATTACTCCTTTATCACTAATGGACAGTCCTTAGTTTGACCATTGAACTGTGATTATCACAGAAAATACTTTACTTCAAAGCACACTGGCTGGCATATAGTGGGCCCCGAATAAATGCCAACTTTTCATCCATTATTTACCCTTTTTCTTAGCTTAAAATAGATCAAAATTCCTTCTCTAGAGCCAGAGGTCTACAAGTGTGGGCCCCAGATGAGTAGCATCAGAGTCTCAGGGACTTGTCAGAAATGCAATTTCTTGTCTCCACTGCTGACCTCCTGTATGAGAAATTTTGATGTGAAGTCAAACAATATGTGAAGTCATTCAAGTGATTCCAATGCATGCAATGATTTGAGAGCACCACCCTAAAATATAGACTTCCTGTTTGAACTGTAGTTCCATGACTTTGTCTCTGCTGTTCTTATTGTCTCTGAACCAATTTGGACATTGCACAGGTTGAGGGCCCCAGCTCTCCAGCACTGCTTGGGGAAAGCCATCTGTTCTTACTCCTGTGCTGGAGGTAGAAATGGTGTTGATACTGAGAGGGCAAGGCACACGAATGGTGGTAGACTACAAGGTGGGAAAGGAGCACCAAATGAAAGCTCTGTTTACTCCATAGCTCCAGCAATGTCCAAAGCATTCTGGCTTCTTTTGTACCATCAGAAAATATAATTTGTGCCAATCTAATGGATGTGAGATTGTATATCATTGTAAATTTTTAAATTTTATTTTATTTTATTTTTTTTCTTAAATTCTTTTATTGGTACATTTTAGGTATACAATACATTTACCTTTATCTTTGGGTGCTTGGACCTGTACATGATGTATCTTGGTTCTCATTTTTTCCCCATTACCTGTGTGCCCTTTACCCTAAACCCTTCCCTATTTACATACTTTGTTTCCATTTTTTTTTCTTTTCTTATAATTTTTCCTTTCCATTCTTTCCTTTCCCCTTCCCCTCCCACCACCCCTACCCCTTTGGACCTTTTCCTATTTCAAAGTATCAATTATTAGTTATTAATCCTTTTAGTCCTTGTTTACACTCTCAGTTTCTCATGCTAGAGAAACTATTCGGTATTTATGGCACAGTTTGTAATAGCTAAGGCTTGGAAACAGCCCAAGTGCCCATCAACTGGAAACTGGATAAAGAAGATGTGGGTTTTTTTTTTTTATAAAATGAAGTACTACTCAGCCATAAATTTTATTTTTTATTGCTATATTTTATAACACATATTATATTATAATCCTCATGGGGAATTGATACATGTACATAACACAACCTAATTCTTTTTTCAATCCCTTCTTCTCTCCTCTTTCTCATTCTAAATTTAATTAACATTTTCTTTATTTTAACATTTATCATCTGTTCATATGTGATTGCCTGGCTGTTTTCACTTTTATGAAATGCTATGTCAGTTGCTCATTTTTCTATGGTGTTGCTTATCTTTTCTTAATGATTCATAGGAATTGTTTACATTAAATAAGGTGAAATGAACTGACAATAATTGATCAGTTTTTGACGTATAAGAATATCAGTTCAAATAAAGAGCAAAATAAAAGATAATAGGAAGTAGGAGACAGATTTTGCTCAAAGGAGAAGTGAGTTAAGAGATGGACAGAGAGGTGAGAGAAGGAATGGAAAGGGAATGAAAAAAAGGAATTAATATGTGTTATGTACGCATACCAACACCCTACAAGGAATGTAGACATTATATGCTATAAACATGTACTATTAAAGAAAATGATCTGAAAAAAGTGCCAGTTTTGTATGGTTTAACTTAATATATCTTAGATAAACCTTCAAAATAAATGTTTTCATCCAGTTTATCTTATTTATTTATTTGTATATGTTTGTAACACACAATGTTACATTTATTGTGGGGAGTTGGTGCATGTACATGATACATCTTAATTCTGTTTTTCATCCTCTTCCCTCCCCCCCTTTCTGCCATCTTTTCATTCCCCTCCTTTTTGCAAAATATCTATCTCCTTGCTTCTTATTATCTATCCTTTATTTTGATTTTTAATTTATATATACTTTGAGTTTCTCATAAAAGAGAAATCAGGCAATACTTAGGTTTATGTGTTTGATTTATTTCATTTGATATTGTGAACTTGAGGTGCATCCATTTTCTCACAAATGAGTCAAGTTTATCTTTCTTTAGAGTATCTTTTATTCTGTTTTTATTTCTTTTCCTCTCTCCCTTCCTTCCTCCCTCCCCCACCTCTTTGTTTTTGAGATAGGGTCTCCCTAGGTTGTCCACCTTGGTCTGAAACTTTTGATCCTCCTAATTTAGCCTCCCAAGTTCTGGGATTGTAAGTATGTCACACCACACTTGGTGAAATATTTTTATTCTCTTCATGAAATCATTTGATGAAAAAAAGTTTTAAATGATAATGTAATTAAATTTATTGATCTCTGGTGAGATTTGTAGCTCATATGTTGTTTAATAACTTCTTTTCACATGTGTGTCCTATTTATTTCACTTAGAAGTATGGGCTTAAAGTGCATCTATTTAGCTATAAATGTCTCTAGTTTGTCTTTCTTTGGGGCTGAGTAGTACTCCATTTTGTAAAAAAATCCCCACATCTTCTTCATCCAATCACCAGTTGATGGCTATTTAATACTTTCTTCACTGATCTGCAATGTTAACTGTTATATATGTCTCTACATATCATTTCTTGATAATTATCCTTTGCTCTTCCAAATATATTTCAGAGTTAGATTGTCAAGTTATGTGGAAAACATGTTGAAATTTGATTGGAATCTGGCATTTTAATTTTGGAGAAAGTGACTTTACAATATTGATTTTAATCAGAAGAGTTTGAAAAATTCTAGTTTTCTGGAATTAATACAATATTCTGCTAATCTTTCTAAAGATTCTTTTGGGCTTCCTAAGTAGCTAATCATATCTACTACAAAGTATGATAATTCAAAAAAATTTCTTTCTTGGGCCTCACCCCTTTGTAGCTGAGGAGCGAAGCCCCATGGGTGCCCAGGCAACCTGCCCCTGCCTCTGGCCACTGGGCCAAGCTCGCACTTGGATTCACACTACAGAGGGGAAGTGGGTCAGAAAGGACATTGATCTGAGCTCCAGAATGTATAACAGAAGTGAACAACAGAAAGAAGGCCTCTCTGAGGTTCCTAGGTGAAAATTGAAGCCCACTGGAAAAGTGAAGAAAATCTGCAATAAAGGCACACCAGACCACTGTAGTTGGTAAGTTGGAAAGATCACCACCTCCCACCAGAACCTGGACTATCTTCAGGGGATGGGCAGCTGGAATCTGCAGTAGAACCTTGCAGAGTTCAATTCAGCAGGTCAGAGATCTCAACTTGGGCTTTGCAGGCAGAAACCAGCCTGAATCTTAGGGGACAGCTGCTGGCTTGCTGAGACTAATTGACTGAGATCTGCACACTGCTTCCCATGCTGTCTATAGTGACAGCAAAGATATACCCTGAATTCAGGAGGCGCTTTATTTATATTTTTTATTTTCAAAGTATTTTTTCTCTTATTTTCAATATCTTTTCTAATTTTTATCTATTTTTTTCTCTTTTCAAAATTTCCCCCTTTTTTTCTTTCTTTTTTTCTTCTCTTTCTTTTTTTCTTTCTCCTCTCTTTCTCTCTCCTACCTTGTTCTTCATTTCTCTCCCTTCTTATACTTGTTCCTGTCCTAATTCAAATTTCTTTTTTTCTTACTTCTTTTCTTTTTCTTTTTCCTTCTCTCAATTGTCATAAGTTTTAAAGGAAAGTGAATATAGTTTCTAGCCTCCCTATTGCTGTTAGGTTGTTCTGTTTTTGTGTTTGTTTTTTCATTTTGTCTCCTCCTCTTCTCTTCAACAGCTTCTTAGAGTTTGTGTGGTCTTCCTCTGCCCTTTGGCCTCATTTCTAACCTTTCCATATCATACCTATCTTTTCCTCACCAACTCCTTCTCAGTCCCCATCCTGAAGGGTAAAGTTGCTATAATGAAGAGTTTATTCAGCATAGACATATTTTAGGCTGGTCCTCGATTTTGATTTAATTAACATGTTTAAAAGTAATAGATTAATAACTAACAAATAACTAACAAATTGTCATTTTCTAAACTGTGCTTGATGCTTTTGTTGCTGATTATATCACTTGGGCTAAGGTGTTGTAATTGATCAAATCAATTTTCCTTCCTGGTATACTGAAAACATGATGGCCTGTGAGTCATTAGAGACTCAAAACCTAAAGCCCAGATATATCTGGAAGATACTTCTGAGAAACAATCATTCCATAAAAGTTCTAAATACAAGCAGCAAAGATACTTACAATAAGCAACATCAAAGTATCAACCCAGGAATTGAATCAAAAACAGAACTAACATCACTTTTCAGCCTTTTGTCTAAGATCAAGTGCAAAAACAAAACTAACAACAAAAATAAAAATGAGAAGTCACCTAAACAAGACACAAAATCAGGCTACCAGGTCACCAAAGGCAAATTCTGGGGGAAACAAGGGGGAAAAGTCTGATAATCAATCACTTGGACATCCTACACTGATGGCACAGGAAGTAACAAAACAGATGAATGAAGCTCTAGAAAAATTCAAAACAGAAATAATTTCCCAGATAACCACAGAGAAGATGAGCAGAATGAAAAACATGATTAGAGACTCTAGAACAGAAACAGATAAAAAATAGATGAGCTCAGGACCATAATGGAAACTCTGAATGCCCAGCATAGGAAAGAAATGGAAGCCATGAACACCCAATGTAGGAGAGAAATGGAATCCATGAAACAGATTCAAACAGATATGCAGGAGATTAAAAACTATTGAAAGCATTTGCAGCAGAATGAGTGTCGTGAAGGCAGAATATCAGATATAGAAGACAGGATTACAGTCACTAAGCATGAAAAGAGTGATCTCTTAAAAATAGTACAGGACCATGAGAAATTGATTGAGCAACTCCTAGATAATGCAGAGAAAAAAAATATAAGACTGATAGGAATCCATGAAAAATCAAGAGAAAGTACAAATGACATAAAAAAACTGTTCACAGAATTAATGACAGAAAACTTCCCAAATAGAGCAAAAGAATTTGACATGCAGATGAGTGAGGCATACAGGACTCCAAATAGCCATGATAAAAAAAAATCAGCCCCTAGTCATAAAATAATCAAGATCCCAGAAACCCAACAGAAGAATAAAATACTACAAGCAGTTAGAGAAAAGAAACAAACCACATACAAAGGGAAGCCCATCAGAATCACAGCAGACTTTTCAACACAAACTCTCAAGTCAAGGAGAGCATGGAGTGAGGTATTTCAAGCCCTAAAAGAAAACAACCTCTAACCTAGACTGATGTATCCTGCAAAGCTATCTTTCAAAATTTATGGGGAAATAAGATACTTCCATGACAAAGATCACCTGAGAAATTTCACGAACACCAAACCAGCACTCCAAACAATTCCAAACAATATCCTGGAAAAGAAAATGAAGGTCACAACACTGTAAGGCCCAAAGCAGCAAATCCACCAGGCAAGGCAAGAAATTAAAGAGAGAGGGGGAAAAATAAAAAATAAAAGAGCCAGCAATGGGAAAATAACATGACAAGGATAAGCCAATAGATATCAGTTATAACCATCAATATTAATGGCCTCAATTCACCAATCAGAAGAAATAGACTGGCAGAATGGATTAAAAAGCAAAATCTAACAATATGCTGTACACAAGAAACCCACTTAGTTCACAGAAATTCATAGACTAAAAGTAAAAGGATGGAAAACAGCTCTCCATGTGACAGGAGCCTGGAAAAAAGCAGGGGTAACAATCTTATTTGCAGACAAAGATTTCAAACCAAAATTAATTAAGAGAGACAAAGATGGTCACTGCATCCTTGCAAAGGGAATGACCCAAGAGGAAGAGATGAAAATCATAAATATATGTGCACCAAATGCTAATGACCCAACTATACAAAATAAATATTAATGGACATGAAAAACCAAATAAGCCCTAATACAATTGTAGTGGGGGACCTCAATAACCCACTGTCACAAATAGATCATCTAGACAAAAAAATCAACAATGAAATAATAGAACGGAACCGAGCTTTTGAAGAAATGGACTTAATGGATGTCTATAGAGTGTTCCACTCACAAAATCAGAATATACATTCTTTTCAGCTGCACATGGGTCATTCTCCAAAATAGACCACGTACTTGGTCATAGAACATGTCGAAGTAAGTGCAAAGGAATTGAAGTTATCTCCTGTATATTATCAGACCATAGTGCAATTAAACTGGAGATCAATAGCATAAGAAACTGCAAGAAGTGCAGAAACACATGGAAATTGAATAACAACTTCCTAAACAAGCAATGGGTCATAGAGGAAATTAAAAAATAAATTAGACAGTTTCTACAATTAAATGATAATGCCCATACAACATACAGGAATCTATGGGACACAATGAAAGCAGTTCTAGAGGGAAATTCATAGCAGTAAATGCTCATATTAGGAAAACAGAGCAAGCTCAAATAAACAATCTAATGTTGAACCTTAAGCTACTAGAAAAAGAAGAGCAGGACAAACTCAAAGCTTATAGAAGGGAGGAAATTATAAAGATCAGAGCAGAAATCAATGCAATGGAGACTAAGAGAATGATTCAAAAAATCAATGAATCAAAGAGTTGGATTTTTTTTCTTTCTTTTTTTTTTTTTTTTTGGTACCAGGGATTGAACTCAGGACCTTGTGCTTGTGAGGCAGGCACCAGAACCACTGAGCTAAATCCCCAGCCCAGGAGAGAGTTGGTTTTTCAAAACAATAAATAAAATCAATAAATCCTTAGCAAATCTCATCAAAAAAGGCAAGAAAAGGCTCAAATACATGCAATTAGGAATGAAAAAGTTGAAGTCACAACAGATCCAGCAGAAATCCAGAAGATCATCAATACCTACTTCAAGAACTTGTGCTCTAATAAAATGGAAAACACAGAAGAAATGGACAGATTCCTAGGTACATATGAATTGCTAAAGTTTAACGAAGAAGATATAAGTCTAAACACCCCAATTACAATCAGTGAAATTGAAACTGAAATTAATACTCTACCAAAGAAATCCCAGGTCCCAATGGCTTCACTGCTGAATTCTACAAGACATTTAGAGAATGCCTAGTGCCACTCCTCTTTAAACTCTTCAATGAAATTGAAAGGGAAATAATACTTCCAAATTAATTACTGGAAGCAAGTGTTACTTTGATTCCAAAACCAGGGAAAGACCCAACCAAAAAAAAAGAGAGAACTACAGGCCAATCTCCCTAATGAACACAGAAGCAAAAATCCTTAATAAGATACTGGCAAACAGAATACAGAGGGTCATCAAGAAGATCATACATCCTGAGCAAGTCAGACGTATCCCAGGGATGCAAAGGTGGTTCAACATACATAAATCAGTAAATGTAATACACTATATTAACAGTCAAGGAAAAAAACCATATGATCATCTCAATAGATGCAGAAAAAGCATTCAACGAAATCCAACACCTATTCATGATACAAACCCTACAGAAAATTGGCATAGATGGTCTTTATCTCAAGTTAATAAAGGCTATCTATGAAAAACCAACAGCCAACATCATACTAAATGGTCAAAAACTGAAGACCTTCATGCTAAAAGCAGGAACAAGACAAGGATGTCCACTGTCACCACTCCTATTCAATATAGTTCTGGAAACATTAGCCATAGCAATTAGAAAAGAGAAAGAAATAAAAGGGATAAAGATAGGAAAAGAAGGAGTTAAACTGTCACTATTTGCTGATGATATGATACTCTACATAGAAGACCCCAAAAATTCTGCCAAAAGACTTCTATACTTTATTGACAGATTCAGTAGAGTAGCTGGATACAAGGTCAACATACAAAAAACAATAGCCTTACAGTTTGTAATAGCTAAAGCTTGGAAACCACCCAAGTGCCCATCAACTGGAAACTGGATAAATAAGTTGTGGGGTGTTTTTTTTTTATTTTTATAAAAAGGAGTACTGCTCAGCCATAAAGAATGAGAAACTAGAGACATTTATAGCTAAATGGATGCATATTGAGGCCATACTCTTAAGTGAAATAAATAGGACACAGATGTGTAAATACCGAATAGTTTTTCTAGTGTGAGAAACTGAAAGTGTAATTAAGGATTAAAAGGATTAAAATGAATAATTGATAATTTGAAATAGGAAGTAAAGGTCCAAAGGGGTAGGGGTGGTGGGAAGGGAAGTGGAAAGGAAAGAAGGGAAAGTAAAATTTATGAGGAAAGAAAAATATGGGAACATAGTCTACATAAATGGGGAAGGGTAGAGGGAGTGAAGGGCACACAGGTAATGGGTAAAAAATAAGAACCAAGATACATCATGTACAGGTAGAAGCACCCAATGAGAAATGTAAATGTATTGTATACCTAAAATGTACCAATTAAAGAATTTAAGGGAAAAAAAACCCCAATAGCCTTCTTGTACACAAATAACAGACTCACTGAGGGAGAAATGAAGTAAAGAATTCCTTTCACAATAGCATCAAAAAAGAGAAATATCTAGGAATAAATCTAACAGAGCAGACAAAAAACGCCTACATTGAAAACTACAGCACTCTGAAAACAGAGATCAAAAAGGATATAAGAAAATGGAAAGACATCCCTTGCTCCTGTGTAGGAAGAAACAACATAGTGTAAATGGACATACTTCCAAAACTGCAATACAGATTCAATGCAATCTTGATTGAAATCCCAACAGTATATTTCACAGAACTAGAGAAAGCAATCCAAAAGTTCATTTGGAACCAAAAGAGACCTATAACAGCAAAACCAATTCTAGGCAAGAGAGACATGTCTGGGGGTATCACAGTCCCCAACTTGTAACTATACTATAAAGCTACTGTGGTAAAAACAGCATGGTACTGGCATAGAAACAGACCCGAGGATCAGTGGAATAGATTAGAAGATGCAGAAACAACTGCAGACATATTCAGCTACATTATCTTTGACAAAGGAGCCAACCATCCTCACTGGAGGAAAGATAGCCTCTTTAATAAATGGTATTTGAAAAACTGGATTTCACACTGCCAAAGGTTAAAACTAGACCCCTATCTTTCACTATGCACTAAACTAAAATCGAAGTTAATTAAAGATCTGAATATTAAAACAGAAACCCTAAACTTGCTGGAAGGTAATTTAGGTAGAACTCTTGAAGACACTGGCATAGGAAAAGATTTATGAACAAATCCTCAGTAGCATGGGAACTAGCACAAAGAATCAACAATTGGGATCTCATCTAAAAAGCTTCTGCACTGCAAGAGAAACCACCAACAGAGCTAAGAGACAACATACAGTGTGGGAAAAAAATTTTACCAGCTGTTCCTCAGACAAAGGTCTACAATCTAAAATATATAAAGAACTCAAATAAAAATCAGACCCCCCAAATATAAAATCAGATGCCCCCAATTCAAAAATGGGCATCTGAAATGAACAGACATTTCTCAGATAAAGAAGTAAAAGCAGTAAACAAATATATGAAAAAATGTTCAATATCACTGGTCATTCAAGAGATGCAGATGAAAACAACACTGAGATTCCACTTCACTTCAGAAAGAATGGCTGCCATCAAGAAATCAGTCAATAACAAATGTTGGCAGACTGTGGGGAGAAAGGAACCCTTCTCCATTGTTGATAGGAGTGCAGTCTGGAGCAACCACTTTGGACATCAATATGGAGAAACCTAAAAAATTCAGATTAGAGGTCCCATTTGATCCAGCTATCCCTCTGCTGGGTATCTTCCCAAAAGAATTAAAAGAATCATACCAATGCGATATATGTACACCCATCTTTATAGCGGCACAGTTTGTAATAGCTAAAACTTGGAAACAGCCCAAATGCCCATCAACTGGAGACTGGGTAAAGAAGATGTGGTTTTTTAATAAAATGGAGTATTACTCAGCCACAAAGAACGAGAAACTAGAGACATTTACAGCTAAATGGATACACATTGAGGGCATACTCTTTTTTTTAATTAAATTATTTTATTGGTACATTGTAGGTATACAACACAATTATGTTTCTCATTGGGAATTGTACCTTTACATAATGCATCTTGGTTCTTATTTTTTCCCCATTCCTAGCCCTCCCTTCACGTCCTCCACCCTTTTCTATTTACAAAGACTTTATTTCCATTTTTTCCATTTCTCATCATTTTTCTTTTCCCTTCTTTCCTTTCCCCTGCCCCTCCCACTACCCCTACCCCTTTGGGCCTTTTCTTCCTATTTTACATTTTTGATTATTCATTCTAATCACTGGTACATTTTAGGTATACAATATAATGACATTCATCATTGGAAATTTGCACCTTTACAGTCTCTCTTGGTTCTCATTTTTCACCCTTGCCCAGCCCTCCCTTCAACCCCTCCAGTCCTCCCTATTTACAAAGATCTAGTTCCTATTTTTCCATTTTCTCATATTAATCCCATTCCCTTCTATTCTTTCCCCTAGCCCTCCCACTTCCTTCCCCTTTGCCCCTTTTCTTCCTATTTCACATTACCTATTATACATTTAGTCCTTATTTACACTTTCAGTTTCTCACACCAGAGAAACTATTTGGTATTGATTCATGTCTGTCCTATTTATTTCACTTAAGATTATCATCTCAATGTGAATCCACTTAGCTATAAATACTCTTAAATGAAATAAAAAGGAAACACGTGTAAATACAATATAGCTTCTCTGGTGTGAAAAACTAAAAGTGTAAATAAGGTTCAAATGGTATAATTGATAATGTGAAATGGTAAGAAAAGGTCTAAAGGAGTTGGGGAAGGGCAGGGGAAAGGAAAGAAGGGGAAAGAAAAAAATATGAGAAAAGGAAAAAATGGAAACAAAGTCTCTAATTAGGGAAGGGTGGAAGAGGTGAAGGGAGGGCAGGCAAATGGGGAAAAAAAGAACTAAGATACCTCATATAAAGGTACAAAATCCCAACGACGAATGTAACTGTATTTTATATGTAAAATGTACCATTAAACTTAATGAAAAACATTTCTTTCTTGTTTCATTATGCTGGGTAGTACTTCAAGTGCAGTATAAAAAAGAAATTGCAATGGTAAGCATTCTTGTAACATTCTTGATTTTAAAGGGGATTGTATTTAATATTTTAACATTGTTTAAAAGTAAACTGAGGCACAATGAAAATTTTAGAGAGTTTAATTGAACAAATAGTGATTCACGAAATGGGGAGCCCTAACTGAAAGTGGCTTTGGAATTCCACTAAGGAAATGTGAGGGGATGGGTGGGTGGGTTTTGTTAGCTGAGCATAGAAGTAAAGCATAGAAAATTCTTGATTGTTTGCAGCTGAATGGTTTCCTTATCTGATATATCACATTGGAAAGTCTCCAGTTATGTAATTATACATTTGTTGAATACTTAAGTTTGATAATTGGATGAGATTCAATCCTCTTTTTCTCTAATATGATCATTTACAAGCAATAGTCCACATTAAGTTTTGCTTATATTTTCAATTTAAGCAAGGTTAAAGTTATCTATGAACCCTAACTGACTTTGTCTGCTCAGGGATTCTTCAGGCCTGATCTCCATTTTAATTTACTTTAATAACATTGAGTATATTTGTTGTAGGTTTTTTTTGGTAAGTGTTTTTTTATCAGTTTAAGAGAAGTTTCTTTAATTTACTAATTTACTGAACATTATAATCAAGAAAGAATATTGAATTTAATTAAAATTGTTTTCTGAATGTATTTAGATGATTTAGATTTTTCTCCTGGAATATTTTTCCTGTGTGATTACATGAAGAGATCTTTGCATTTCCAGGACAAAGGAAACTTATTCATGCTGTTTTCTTTTAACTTTAAAAAAAAATAAATTGCTGCATTTGGTACTTTTTTTTTATTTGCTACTTTGTACAAACTAATGGTTCCATCTTTTTAGCATTACTTTTCGGTTTTATTTCCATATTTCAATTATCTCTCAATAAATCCAATATTGAGAATTAATCGAGATTTCTGTTGGACTCCAGTCTCTGTGCTAGTTGAGTTCTAGCTAGTCAAGTTCCACAGGGGTCACCTCTTTCTGTCATTTGTTTTTGTCCATGAAAATCCTATTCATTCATGAGAAACCATCCTGCGTTTTGCTTCTGCGTAAGGACTTTCAATTGCTTTGTTTTTGTTTCTATTATATTTTATTAGTATTTCAGTTTAGTCTTTAATTATTTATTTGTTTATATATTATTTTCCACATAGTTTGTGAGGCTCTTGAGAGCAAAGATGATATTTTATTCACTTCTAGTTCTTGTATATACAAAGAGACAGAATTTGGTAATTTAGAAAAAAAATTATAGTCAGATAGTGTTTGAATCTAGCTCTTACTGACTGTGTGACTTTGGCACTTATACTAATTGTCCTTCAACTTAGGCTTCACCATCTCTAAAACCAGTTTTTGACCTATTTTGCATGATTATGAAGATAAGATTAAAAAAATCTGTTGATAAAATAAAATGGTTAACACTAATGTATTCAATATATGCTTGATGAGTTACATTTAAATTGACTTATTAGGAGAATCTAATTTTAGTGGTAGTTCTGAAATTATTTAACAATTATTTTAAATGTTACATAAAGTTTTCCTTTAGAGCCATAAGTATAGGAAGCTGGCCCTAATCTGTACTTGTAAAAGAAACATCAGCTTTATGCTATTTGACAAAGATTCTTTGCAAAGCACTGGCTGATCTGCCACTAGAGTTAATAATTCTGAAACTTCTCTCTAGATAATGATTCATTCATCACATTATCTTTGCTGAGAGAGCTGCAGGAGGCTTGGCTGGTGACCCTTTCTGGAGCTTTATTGCACTGGGAGAAGGGGAAGTTGTCATAATGCACTATTTCAGCTACATCAAAGCATACCCCTTGTTCTCAAGGAAGATCTAGGACATAGGACATAGTACTTTCTCTACCCAGGAGAAAGTGTTTTTTTGGTTTTTTTTTTTTTTTTTTTTTTTACCAGGAATCCTAATACCACTGAATATTAGGTATGAAAACAAATGTCCAAATATTATGTAAGATATGATCAATTAGATTGCACTTATGAACAGTGACTTAAAAGTTGGAGATATGGCCAAGAGAAAACATTAACATTCCTTTTCCTAGCTTTTAAAAATATTTTCCAGTGGATAGCAAATAATAGATGATTCCAAAGATTCGCTTAAATCACTACATGACTCATAACACCCTTCCTTAATAAATTCTGTCACTATTTCTCTGGAGATGTGTGTTTCTACTTTTCTATTATTTTACTGTTCCATAAATGCTATCTCTGAGTCTTTACTCAAACAGAGAATTCTCCACTTAGAATGTTTCAGGCCAACCTCCTTTTTGATACCCAGTTCAAATGGTATGCTGTACAAGTAAACTTCCTTGATGTGATCAGTAAGAAGTAATATTTTATGTAGTTACTGAATAAATACACACATTTTAAGAAATAAGACATTTTAGTTGAACACTAAATAGCTTAAATATGCTATTGTGCATGAGTTAGGGTTCACTGGTGGAACAGATTTCATATCTGTCTGTCTATCTATCTGTCTGTCTGTCTATCTATCTATCGATCGATCTATCTATCTATCTACCTATCTATGTGATATATAAGAGATTTAGAAGGTTGGTTTACCTGCAGAGTCAGGTGTGGAAGGGTGCAAAGGGCCATTTGTTCACTGGACATCTATATAAATACCAAATGCTAACTGATTGCACCACTGGAGCTCCTCAGTGGAGAGCTGAAGGATGCAGTCAAAAGTGGAAGGCCAGATGCTCACTGCAGTGCCCTGTGTGAATCCATATCAAGAAGCCAAAGGGTCTGCACTGGAAGGTTGAAGAGTCTGTGCTAGAAGCCTGGAGATAGACATCCAAAGTGATGGCAAAGACTGGAGCTCCTCAGAAGAAGCAGAAGTGAGATTTCCTTCTTTTTTCCCTTTTTATTCCATCCAAGCTACAAGCCCACCCAGAGTGGGTCTTCCCTTTTTAGTAAGCCAATCATCCACCATCCAGAACAGTGTTAAACCAATTAGCTGGACATTTCTTATTCAAGTTGACACCACAATTAACTATCACATATTGTACACTAGGCACTGAGCTGGAATCCAAAACTGATTACTCTCGACAAGCTCAATCCTATTGAGATACAGGACAGAAGCAATAACATACTGTTAATTGATATAGTAGTTTGATAAAGTTCTAAGTGAGCATGGAGGACAAAAAGCCAATGTTCAGCTGTTTTGTTGACCAGAACATCTACTTGTGGCTTCTCCAATATGCAATTCCTTCATGGGCTAGTTTTAGGTTATTCACAGCATGGTGGTTGGGATCCAATAGTCTGAATCTTAGGAAGGCAAGGAGAAAGGTTGCGACAGTTTAAAAATTAGAAGTAGCATAGCATCATTTCAACCATTCTCTATTGGAGGGCATTCATAGAGATCAGCTCAGGTTTGAGAAAATGACATAAATTTCATCATTTAATGAAAAGAGTGCCAAGGTCACATTTTAATAAGTTGGAGTAATATTATTGTGGCCATTTTGAAAAATAAAAACTGCTATTTAGCCCCAGGTTATATTCTATTTAGTTACTTATTTTATTTCATAAGGAAATTCATAAATACAACACATCTATGAGTTTGTTTTCAAAACTTGTAAAAATTGGAGTTGGTAGGGAGATTATGTTTTACTGGAGTTGTGTTTGGGAGAGAAGACCTTTCAAGGATGAGTATGGATGGTGGCATCCTGGAGGAAAGAAAGGAAGAGAGCAATAAAGCTTGGGACAGAGAGAAGTAAGAACCAAGAGCCAGCCCAGACTTGACAGAAATTTTCTAATAAGGGTTGGTATACTAAGCCTTATTTATCTTAATTTAGGTATAAATAATTGATTGGTAAAAAATGAATTTTTTGCTTAACTCTTATTTGTTAATGTTAAATAATCAATTTGAAAAGTAAATAATTAAAAGCTTTCAATTAAGCTTTATTTACACATAAATGTGAATGAGTTTAAATCAGATTGATCTTGACAGAAATTCAATAGTTTCTAGAGAGGGCACAGTAGCACACTGTGAAGAAATCATCAAAGCTGGGGACTTGGAGATGAGGACCACAGGCAAAAGATAATATTTTGGTTCCTGAGCCTTTTATTTAAATATTTTGGTATTTCCATTGCATATAGATGCAATATACAATAGTACTAAGAGTCTATGTTCATGGAAAGCTGAGTTTTTAATTTCTTAAAATGTAATAGCTGAATGAATTAAAAAATTAGCTTTTTAAATTCTAGTTCTTTTCTATCCAAAATGGGAATAATAGTAGTATTCCTCTTAAAAATTATTTAGTGCTATATAAGATGATGTTATAAAGTCCATACTTAGCACAGTCTCTGAAACTTAGTAAATACTCAACAAATAATAAAAACCACTATAATAAATTTATATTTACACATTTTTCTTGAGCATTTGTTATGCAAATGCTTGTACAGCTTGTCTCTTTTATAATTCTTTGTAGAATGATCTAGATTCCCTACCATCCTCCAGGTGGAACTCTTACCCTGGGAAATGGCTTTCATGCATACTCAAAAAAAAAAAAAAGATGTGAACAGAAGTTTCTGTGAGAGGAATTGCATTGGTCAATGAGTGGTTAGAAGAATCCGAGCCTTAATTACCCAAATGTGTACAAGGACCCTCCAGTGTTCTGAAGTGCTCCTCTGCACCTCACATAATTTGGAGTGCCAAACAGTTATGCTGCTTGCATTGTGATGAGCATGGAGACAGTTGATATAGTTAATAGTCTCCTTCTTTAGGTTTCTGTTTTCAGTTATAGCTAGGTGAAGCTCTAAACCTCTGGACTTTTCTGTGAGCTCAGCACTTAATAATGCAAATAAATTTCAACTTATAAAGTATACTAGCAATAAAGTTGGAGGGAAAGGCTGAATAGGAGGAGTGGGTGCTTTGTTTTATTAGCTATATGATTCTGAGCAAATATCTTATCTTCTGTGAGTCTATTCTTTCTTATCTGTAAAATGAGGATAATAAAGGCTACTTCACAGGTTGCTGTGAGGACTAAATAGGTGAAGGAATAAGCATAATGTTGGATCACAATAGGGATAAGTCAGTACTATTTTATGTTTCCTTAATTTTTTATTCTTTTATAGGACAGTAATCTCAAGAACCATGTGTAAAATAGAAACTTCCTAACCTTAGGCACTCTGGAATTAGAAATTGTCAAGTCTGAATTATCTCCTTCTGCTAGTTTTAGATGATTCTCTCACCTTCTGCTTCTGTGGAGATCTGTAACCATCCAACACTTCATGCATATTCAAGGACTAATTTGCAAAAATTTGGAGGAAGAGCATAAAAATATTAAATGGGAAAAAAACAGTAGACTGTGAATATTCTCAATTTCTTAGGAGTTTTGATTACTTAATGAACCTACTGATGATAGGAAAAACCACTTTGATCTGAAACACATTTTTAAGGAGTATAGTGGGGGTGACTACACCCCTTTTCTTGACTTGTTTTGAAAATTTAAGGTATTGCATCTTTCTGAACCACAACCTTGGCATCCCAAGAACTGAATTTTTCCTTCAATCAACCAAAGTTACTCATTCAATTATACTTTCATTTATACTTTCCTCCCTCCCCTCTCCCTCCCTCCCTCCTTTCCTTTATTCCCTCCCTGAAGTTCTGTTATATTTCAACCACTGTGTTGGACTTGGAAGACACTGTATAACCAAGGCAATGTGAGACCATGTGATTTATATTGTTTGGTTAAATGACAGAGTTAGTCAAAGTATCATTAAAATAATGTATAGGTACAATTTTAACTCATAACAGAGAAAGGCATATTTAATCATCACTATTTTGATACAGAGTCAAAACATTTATTTGATTATGAGTCAATAATAGGAGGTCAGACTCATCTTACTTACATAAGCCATTCCCATATTTCATGTGTTATAATTTTCAGATTCCATTTCTTTAGAATACACCTAAAACTCAGGTCCTTGTCAACCAAACCATACACAACATATTGATTATTATTTGCCCAAGGAAATATTTTCTGATTCTTGGGACTTAGATCCAAAGAGAGTACCTGACTCACTTTTCCTAAGATTCATATAGATTCAAGACATTTTCTTCTCATCTGTGGAATAGATGCTAATATGACAGTTATTGATACATTTTCCCAAAATGGAGAAACTGGCAGACAAGACAACAGGGCAGCTATTCCTAAGGTAAAAAGTTAGGTCAAAAAGTACTATTTTGCAAAAAGAACTGAGGTTAGATTAAGACAATCCTTAACAATGCTAAGGATGGAAATTATAAGCAAATTTAGAGCATTTTTTCCTATAGATCAACCTTTAATGAAAAGAAAATCAGCCACGGATAAATGGAGAAAAAGTTTGGTCTGGTCATATTGGTAATTTCAGATGTACTGAATAATTAATTGTTCAGACATTTGAGCCTTGATCAAAATATATGGTGAATATTTAAATTTAAAAATTATGATAGTAAAAGACACATCACCATTAATCCCCCTTGAAACACTCCTCCCTCACTTTAAACATATCCAACTCATCATTGTTGCCACTTTCTGAAGCAATTCTGAAAGTCTTCTTTTGTGAGTGTTTTTGTAAGATGTGATTTAAAAAAATACTTTGTTCACCAGCTGCCAGCTTAGCTGTGCGGGAAGAGTGGTCCCAGGCTGACTGAGCCCTGCTCAGTCTGGCTCACTATGCCTACTTGTGGCCAGGAGACTGTGAGGACTCCCCAGGCATGCCCACCAGCCACCAGATTAGCCGTGTGAGCACCTGCAACACCCCCCCCCCCCAGGCCTCTTGGCTCTGCAGCTACTTGGTTACACACTACAGAGGCACAGGGGGACATAAAAGCCATTATCCTGAGCTACAGAGGTGAACAACACAGAGAGGGCCTCTCTCAGGCTCCCTGATGAAAACAAGCTCACTGGAAAAAGTGAAGAGAATCACTGCAATAAAGGCACACCAGACCACACTGTACTTGTTAAATTGGAGGGATCATTACTTCCCATCAGAACCTGGAGTATCTTCAGGGGAAAGGCAGCTGGAACCTGCAATATAACCCTGTAAAGTTCAACCCTGCAGGAGGACAGGGAGCTCAACTTGGGACTTGCAACCAGAAATCTGCCTGAATCTTATGGGTCTGTGACTGGCTTACTGAGACTCATTGACTTATAATTGCACACTGCTGCCCACATTGTCTATTGTGACAGCAGAGACATACCCTGAAGGAGTCCTTTCATTTTTATCTTTTATTTATTTTCAAAATTACCACTTTTTTTGCTCTTATTTTTACTTTTTTTCTTTTTCTACTCTTTTAAAATTTTTATTTTTCTCCTTTCTTTCTCTCTCCCTCACTCTCTTGCTGTCCCACATTGTTCTTCATCTCCCTTTGTGTTCCTGTTCTTCCCCTAATTCATATTTCTTCTTTATTTTTCTTTTCTTCTCTTTCCTTCTCTAGCCTGTGCCCTCTGGCCTCACTGCTAACCTCCCCCTATCCATCTATCTACCTTTTCCTCCATCCCCAACTCCTTCTAACTTCCCATCGCAAAGGGTAAAGTTGCTATATTGAAGGGTTTATTCACTATAAACAGATGTTGGGTTGGTCTGTGATCTTGATTTAATTCACACAGTTAAAGGTGATAGATTAATAACTACCACAAATTGTCATTTTCTAAGAGGTACTTGATGCTAGTGTGTTGCTGAGTGTATCACTTGGGCTAAGGTGTTGTGATTGATTTAATCATCTCTCAGTTGTCTTTCCTGGTATAAGGAAAATGAGATAGGGTCAGAGCCATTAGTGACTCAAAACCTAAAGACTAGCTATATCTGGAAGACACCTCTGAGAAGCAATCATTCCATAAGGGTTCTGAATACATCAATAAAGATATGGACAATAAGCAACTTCAAAGTATCAACCCAGGAGTTAAACCAAGGACAGTACCAAAAAAAAATGAGAAGACATTTAAGCAAGGCATAAACTCAGACTTCCAGTGCACAAAAAGCAAATTCTGGGGGAAATGAGGTGGAAAAGTCTGATAATCAACCACCTGGACACCCTGAACAGATAGCACAGGAAGTAACAAAACAGATGAAAGAGGCTCTAGAAAAATTCAAAGCAGAAATAATCTCCCAGATTACTACAGAGATGGTGAGCAGAGTGAAAGACATGATAAGAGGCTCTAGAACAGACACTGATAAAAAAAATAATGAGCTCAGAATCATGCTGGAAGCCATGAATGCCCAGAATAAGAAAGAAATGGAAACCATGATCGCCCAACATTAGAAAGAAATGGAATACATGAAACAGATTCAAACAAACATTCAGGAGATTAAAAACTCCACTGAAAGCATCCAGAGCAGATTAAGGGAATCTGAAGCTAGAATATCAGATATAGAAGACAGGATTGTGGTTAATGACCATTAAAATAGAGATTTCTTAAAAATAGGAAGGGACAATGAGAAATCAATCCAGCTGCTGCTAGATGATGCAAAGAAGAATAACATAAGACTGATAGGAGTCCATGAAAAAACAGGAGAAAGACCAATTGACATTAAAAAACTGTTCACAGAAGTAATAGTGGAAAACTTCCCAGACAGAGGTGGAGAATTGGACATACAGATAATTGAGGCATACAGAACTCCAACTAGCCATGATCAAAAAAATCTACACCTAGACATATAGTAGTCAAGATCCCAGAAACCCAACAGAAGAACAAAATCCTACAAGCAGTTAGAGAAAAGAAACAAATCACGTCAAAGGAAATCCCATCAGAATCAGGGCAGATTTCTCAACACAAACTCTGAAATGAAGGAGAGCCTGAAGTATTTTAAGCCCTAAAAGACAATAATTTCCAACCTAGATTGTTGTAGCCTGCAAAATTATCTTTCAAAATCAATAGGGAAATTAGATACTACTACAACAAAGAACATCTGAGAAATTTCATGAACACCAAACGAGCACTACAAACAATTCTAAGCAATATCTTGGAAAAAGACAATGACAGTCACAACTCCATGAGGCCCAACAGGGGAAGCCACCAGGCAAGGTAAGAAACTAAAGGGAAAGTAGGAAAAATAAGAAAAAAAAGAGCCAACAATAGGAAAACATCATGAAAAGGATAAGTCAATACCTATCAATTATAACTATCAATGTCAATGGCCTCAATTCACCAATCAAAAGAAATAGACTGACAGAATGGATTAAGAAGCAAAATCCAACAATATGCTGTACACAAGAAACACACTGAACTCAAAAAGAAATTCATAGACTGAAAGTAAAAGGATGGAAAATAGTTCTCCATGCCACAGAAACCCAGAAAAAAGCAGGGGTAGGAATCTTATTTGCAAACAAAGTAGATTTCAAACCAAATCTAATTAAGAGAGACAAAAGTTGTCACCACATCCTTGTGAAGGGAACAGTCCAAGAGGAAGAGATGACAATCCTAAATATATATACACCAAACATGAATGCCCACAACTATAAAAAACAAATATTAATGGACATGAAAAACCAAATAAGCACTAATACAATTGTAGTGGGAGACCTCAATATCCCACTGTCACAAATAGGCAGATCATCTAGACAAAAAATTAAAAACGAAATTCTAGAACTGAACCAAGTTATTGAACAAATGGACTTAATAGATGTTTACAGAGTATTCTATCCCATAAGATCAGAATACACTTTCGTTTTGGCTGCACACAGGTCTTTCTCCAAAATAGACCACATGCTAGCTCATAGGGCACATCTAAGTAAATGTAAAAGAATTGAAGTTACCGCCTGTATATTGTCAGACCATAGTGCAATAAAATTGGAGATCAATAACTTAAGAAACGACAAAACTCCCACAAACCCATGGAAATTAAATAACACCCTCCTGAACAACCAATAGGTCACAGAGGAAATTAAAGAAGAAATTAGACAGTTTCTACAAGTAAATGATAATGCCAGTACAACATCCAGGAATCTATGGGAGACAATGAAAGCAATTCTACATGGGAAATTCATAGCAGTTAATGCCCATATTAGGAAAACAGAGAAAACTCAAATAAATAAGCTAATGCAGAACCTCAAGCTCCTAGAAAAAGAAGAGCATGAAAAACTCAAAGCTCACATAAGAGAGGATCTCATGGAGATGAGAGCAGAAATCAATGCAATGTAGACTAAGAGAACGATACAGAAAATCAATGAATCAAAGAGTTGGTTTTTTGAAAGAATAAATACAATCAGTAAACCTTTGGTGAACTCTATCAAAAAAAGGAAAGAAAAGGCTCAATTCCATGGAATAAAATATGAAAATGGTGGAGTCACAACAGATCCAGCAGAATTCCAGAGGATCAAGAATATCTACTTTGAGAACCTGTGCTCTAGTAAAATGGAAAACACAGAAGAAATGGACAGATTCCTAGATAGGTACGAATTGCCAAAGTTAAATGAAGAAGATATACAAATTCTAAACACCCCAATTACAATGAGTGAAGTTAAAAATGTAATAAAAAATTTACCAACAAAGAAAAGCCCAGGTTCTAATGGCTTCATTGCTGAATTCTTCAAGACATTTAAAGAAGAACTATTGCTATTACTCTTTAAACTCGTCAAGGAAATTGAAAGGGAAGCAAGGCTTCCAAATTCATTCCTGGAAGCAAGCGTTACTTTGATTCCAAAACCAGGGAAAGACCCAACCCGAAAAGAGAACTACAGGCCAGTCTCCCTAATGAACACAGATGCAAAAATCCTCAACAAGATACTGGCAAACAGAATACAGAGAGTCATCAAGATTATATACCCTAACTAAGTTGGATTTATTCCAGGCATGCAAGGTTGGTTCAACATTTGTAAATCAATAAATGTAATACACTATATTAACAGAGTCAAGGACAAAAACCATATGATCATCCCCATAGATGCAGAAAAGGCATTCAACAAAATCCAACACTCATTCATGATAAAAATGCTACAGAAAATTGGAAGGTCATTATGTCAATATGATTAAGGCTATCTATGAAAAACCACCACCCAACATCATACTAAATGGTGAAAAACTGAAAACTTTCATGCTAAAATCAGGAACAAGACAAGGATGCCCACTATCACCACTCCTGTTCAATATCTTTCTGTAAGCATTACCCACAGCAATTAGAAAAGAGAAAGACATAAATGGAATAAAGATAAGAAAGGAAGAATTTAAACTGTCATTATTTCCCAACGATATGATACTTTACATAGAAGACCCAAAAAACTCTACGAAAAGACTTCTAGACTTAATTGCCAGTTCAGTAGAGTAGCTGGATATAAGGTCAACACTCAAAAAAACAATAGGCTTCTTGTACACTAATAACAGACTCTCTGAGAGAGAAATTAGGGAAACAATTAGTTTCAAAATAGCATCCAGACAAAATAAAATATCTAGGAATGAATCTAACAAAGGAAGCAAAAGACCCCTACACTGAAAACTACAGCACTCTGAAAAAGCAGATCAAGGAAGATACTACAAAATGAAAAGACATCCCTTGTTCCTTGGTAGGAAGAACCAATATAGTGAAAATGGTCATACTTCCAAAACTACTGTATAGATTTAATGCAATGCTGATGGAAATTCCAACAATATACTTCATAGAACTAGAGAAAACAATCCAAAAATTCATTTGGAGCTAGAAGAGATCTAGAATAGCAAAAGCAATTTTAGGCAACAGAGACATTTCTGGTGTTATCACTATCCTCAACTTGAAACTATACTACAGAGCTACTGTGATAAAAAGAGCATGGTACTGGCAAAGAAACAGACCTGAGGATCAGTGTAACAGATTAGAAGATGCAGAAACAACTCCAGACATACTCAGCCACCTCATCTTTGACAAAGTCACCAACCATTCTCACTGGAGGAAAGATAACCTATTTAATAAATAGTGTTGGAAAAACTGGATTTCAACCTGCCAAAGATTAAAACTAGACCCATCCCTATCACCATGCACTAAACTAAGACCAAAGTGGATTAAAGATCTAAATATTAAAACAGAAACACTAAACTTTCTGGAAGATAAGTTAGGTAGAACTCTTGAAGATATTAGCATAGGAAAAGACTTTATGAACAAAACCTCAGTAGCACAGAAACTAGCACAAAGAATCAACAACTGGGATCTCATCTTATTAAAAAGCTTCTGCACTGCAAGAGAAACCACCAACAGAGCTAAGAGACAACCTACATTGTGGGAAAAAATTTTTAGCACCTATAATTTAAACAAAGGGCTACTATCTAGAATCTATAAAGAACTGAAAAAAAAATCAGACCCTCCAAATTCAAATACCTAATTCAAAAATAGGCATGTGAAATGAACAAACATTTCTCAAAGAATCAAAAGCAGCAAATAAACATATGAAAAAATGTTCAACATCACTGTTCACTTGAGAGTTGCAGATGAAAACACTGCGATTCCACCTCACTCCAGGAAGAATGGCTGCTATCAAGAAATCAACCAATAACATGCTGGCGGGGTTGTGGGAAAAAAGGAAACCTTCTCAATTGTTGGTGAGAGTGCAGACTGGTACAACCACTGTGGAAATCAGTATGGAGATACCTCAAAGAACTAGGGCTAGAAGTCCCATTTGACCCAGCTATTCCCCTGCTGGGTATCTTTCCAAAAGAATTAAAAGAATCATGCTACAGCCATGTTTATAGGGGCACAGTTTATAATAGCTAAAGCTTGGAAGCAGCCCAAGTTCCCATCAACTGGAAACTGCATATAGAAAATGTGAGATTTTTTAAATAAAATGGAGTACTACTCAGCCATAAAGAATGAGAAACTAGAGTCATTTATATCTAAATGGATGCATATTGAGGCAATACTCTTAAGTGTAATAAATAGGACACACATGTGTAAATACCTAATAGTTTCTCTGGTGTGAGAAACTGAAAGTATAAATAAGGGTTAAAATGATTCAAATGAATAAGTGATAATTTGAAATAGGAAAAATCTCTAAAGAGGTAAGGGAGAAGGAAGGGGAAGGGGATAGGAAAAAGGGAAAGAAAAAATTATGAGAAAATAACAAAAATGGAAATGAAATTTATGTAACTAGGGTAGGGTGGAGGGGGTGAAGGGCACACAGGTAATGGGGAAAAAATATGACCCAAGATACATAAGGTACATGAACAAGCACCCAATAATAAATGTAAATATATTGTATACCTAAAACGTACCAAAAAAAGAATTTAAGGAAAAAAAATACGTTGAATGCTGCTGCCAAGTCCCATCCAGTGGAAAGGCAGGCTCACATTCCAATGTGTCCTCATTCATCTTATTCAGCAGATCTGGCATTGTGTAACTCCTGGCTCTTTCCCAAAATGAAAATGATTATGAAAGGTAAACATTTTGAATCAATTCAGAATATCCAGGCAGACACTATAGCACAACTAATACCATCCATGAAAGGGGACTTCCAGAACTGTTTCAGAAAGTGGAAAAAATGAATTTTATCAAAGCAAAGGGGAACATTTTGAGGGGCATTAATGTCAATGTTTCTTTTAAGGTAATATTGTTTTTATTTAAATATTTACTGTATTTTTTGATCATGCTTCATATGTACATACCAAAATGATACCAAATTTTACACTCTCAACTCAGTAAATCATCTTGAACTAGCCCTACTCCTTCAAAATGTCATTAGTATTCTCTCATAAAAGATGCCTAAGCTGGGTGAGCCCTACTTTGTTTAATCCCATAGCTTTCATTGACCACCTATTTTGTGCTTGGTTCTGAGGAATTGGAAACAGCCCTTTCCTTCTAACTAGAGAGACAGACCCATAAATAGTGCATTTCAATACATTTTTCTAAGTAAAATGATTTTTTTACCTGAAAAATCATGGAAGTACCAACTAAGCCTCTTCATTAAATGTTACTTTAAAAAAACGACTACTTTCCTTCAACGATATATCCATTACAAAAGCACCACACTGGGGCTGCTCAGATGTAGTAGGTCCAGCCGGTGTGAGACATGAAATTGTTGGACAGATTCCTTTGTGGGAGTGACATCTGGGTAACTGTATGCAGCAGCATTGCATAAGCAAGATTGTTACTGCTCTTATATCACCCCTAAGTCCTCTGATCTCGTGATAATTCATAAAACAATGTTACTTTGCTTTTCATCACTTAGCAAGTCATGTAAATTTCCTTAAAACTGCCATAAAGTGAGATATGATGCTCCCAAACATTAAAAAGAAGAGACTCCTAGATTAGTCAAGTTTTTTCCCCCTCATACTTTTTTCTTAATAAATGAAACAGAAGTTCATCGAAGTTATAAGCAAAGAAAGTATTTTTTTTTTTTGGAATTGCTAGCTTTTAATGTTACAAGGGAACAAGTCAAGGGCACGTTGCCAAGAAGTAAAAGAGTAGAACATCACGATTAGAGGTGTGAATTTCAGGCATGAAATGCAATTGTTTTACTGATTTTCACTGGCTCACCACCTAGCATTCACCAAAGCTATTTACAAACTGTCCCTCTATATTCATGGGTATTAAAACAATCAGCTAGCGACTGCATTTTGTTAGCATTAGATCCATAAGTACTTATTGAATTGAGAAGCTGCCAAAAACAGGTTCAAAAATCAGAGTAAAAACAGATGCCATGCTCTGCTTTCATGACACAACTGTTATTTTAGAGGATGTCTTTAAATTTTTCCAGTTATCCTGTGAGAATTATGAGTATTCTATAAAAATTGTCAAAACGAATCCTGTATTAACATTGTTGCATTTGGAAATAAACACAAAGTCTCCTATGATACATAAAGCTTCCTGTTTCAAAGGACATGGGTTAGGTGTGGCATATTGTTCTGACTATTCTGAAATTTCTGAAAAGAGCAGTCTTGTATAATAAGTACCATTTCTGGTGCAGTAATCAATTCTCTGTTTTATGTAACAAGTCCTTTCTGGAATGAATATGTCTGAGAAGAGGGAGGTTTTTGAGTGGAATCAGTTTGCTGATTGCCTGCCAAGCTTGAAGCTGCTGTGGATAGAAGCATCCCTATAGGTACAGCTTTGGTTCTGAAATCTTGGCCATAATTGATTGGACAAGGGGTAGTTGTCTGAATTGAAGCTGGCTAGCAACCTATGTGATGGTCTGGTGTAAGAACTATTCCCAGTTGCAGGGATGGTGATTATCTTTGACAGTGATAAACTGAACTATAAAGCCCTTTTCCACTGGGAAGTTTGAATGAGTATTAAATGTAGAGTCGGCCCCTGTCAATGGAAGCAGAGAACACAAAAAGGACATCATGAGAAGCAGAAATGGTCAACTTGAAATGGTAGCAGCTAAGCATAAGCTATGTGTAAGCAAACACCTTGACAAATCCAGAAGCAGAGCTTCTGTGAGACCAAAAGTGACTCCATTTTGCTAATGTGAGACCAGAATGACTCCATTTTGTCCAAAATGGAGCAGTCTCCTTTGTTCTTTCAAATTAATGATTAAATGTGCTTAATCTGGGACAAAAGACATGATCTGTAACTCAAGATTCCTAAGCTCATTACTCAGCCATCTGTTTGCCCTAGAAACAAGTGTCCTGGGCCCACTATCTATAGGACAATCTGTTAACCTGCTGACTATCCACACAAGGTGGTCATGACCATTAGTCAAGATGTCTGCTGACCATCAGTACGTGACAGTAGACCACTAACCTTTGTCCCCATTTTTCTTGTAAAAACCTATACGTAATCCCCTTCAACCCCCAATGAGCCTAGCCAATCAAAATTCTACACTTCATACTTGCTAAATGTTAACCAATCATATGGCTGCTAATGACCGAAGCTTGCTGTAATCTCAATAAAAACCCTGCTAATTTGGAACTCGGGGCTCTCAATCTCGATCCGCTGTGTCGGTGACAATTGAGAGTCCCTGCTGCTTAAGCTTGAATAAACGACCCTCGTGTGCTTACATCGGAAACGGCCTCCTGGTGGTCTTTGGGACTTCGTAATCTGGGCACAACACTTCCTAAAGGCATCAGAGGCAACGTCAGGGGCAGAAGTGGATAAGATGAGTGTTGGATCGTGAATGGCAGAGCAATAGAATTGATGTAACTGGTCTCTGAGAAGGTGACAGTGAAACTTGATTGTGAAGGCTCTGCTGAATCTTGACTAATCTTCCATGATTTTAGCAGTCTTCTTATCTATGTGAAGTCTCTTGAAACTGTTAGTTTTCCTTATTTCCATTTGTGGAACAGTTAACTGGAATGAGATAAAGTAACAGGACTTTTCATCCTCTATGTAGATAGTAAACCCTTCCATGCTAATTCTTCTTAACTTTTTCTGAAAAAAAACCCTCCTATTTTCCCAAAATAATCTATTAAAATTATTGAAAACCAGAAAGAACAATAACAATGTGGTTGCAGTGTTTTTGTAGAGGAAAAATAAAGTAGGTTGGCATAAATGACTTTTCAGGTTGTATTACTGATTACAACTTGTGGATGGCTGATAACATGCCAGGCACTGAGCAGGCCTCATTTCTAATTCTGTAAGAAGCTTCAAAGTAGTTCCTGGAGAACTCATGTTATATATTGTGGAAACTGAGGGTTAGAGAGAACCAGTGAATTGCCTAAGTGTACACTACTAGTGCTCAGAATCAAACCTCTACAAGATTTGTCATCCCCAAAGGAGACAGCCATGTAGGGCTGAAAGACAAGTAGACACCAAGGACTGCTGAGATTGACTCCAAGCTGGGAGCAGGCAGGCAGGCAGGCAGCCAGGGCCTGCCATTCCTGATAGATTACTGCCACTCCATCTTATGTGACATGGTTATCCTGAACTGGCTGCGTTTATTAAGTCACACAACTCAGTCAGGTGTTTTATTACCAGTATCAGTATAATTTATATGTAAAAAACACAATCAGTTTCCTTTCTTTGCAGGAAATCTGACAGAGAAAAAGTGACAGATGGCAGGTAGAATGTTTCCCAGTTGTGGTGTGGATCATGGAAAATTGGACAGTTGGTCTATATTGGTATTTCTGGCAGAAATGAAGGGAAAGGAGTTGCACACTGAAGCCCCATTCATCCTGTTCTTCAGAGTGGGCTGTCTCAGGTGGAAGGAGGCTGATTGATGATGAAATATGCCAGCCAGTTAATCAGGGGTTGACAAAGCTCCCAGTGAAAAATCATGTGCTATACTGGGGCTTCTGAATTGACTGAAGTGACTGCATTCTTTTTGGAGGTCATATGCCTCTTACACTCCTGGTCAGAGGGTTCTAGAACTTGGTGATTTTGGAGTATATTCCTAAAAAAAGGAAGATAATGCTACTCCCATTTGCTGGGTGATCCCTCTTTGAGCATGGGGAGAAAAAAAAATCAATGGTGGTCTGGAATTCAACTAAAGGTATACATTCTCAAGAATTTACCTCCCCACCCCATCCACAATAGAGGATGAAGGCTTTACCCTTATCACAAGTATTAGATCAGAAAGAAGTAAATGGTTTCTTTCTCTGAAGGAATTCACAGACTAGTAGAGGAGAAAAAACAAAGCACTTGAGTATAGCAGAGAATTATGGCTGCCATATTGGAACTGTTCAAAGATTTCACATGGGGTAACCTTAGAAGGTTGTAATTGCTGCTGACACTCTTACTCTTCTTGTCTCATATCACCCACTCTTTGCAACACTATGGGATGGAGAATTCACTTGCCAGACCACTACAGAGGAGCTACCCTTCACCATCTCACCTGTCCCACTTAATTGCTTTATAGGCCTCAGTTCAATCTAGTGTTTCTATTAAGGGAGTAGTTTCTACTGACATGCATATCTGAAGTTTATCTTCTCCTTCAAAAATAAACTCAAAGTATTAAAAGTCTGATATTGAAAATGGAGTCAGAAGTATCTCTTCTTCATCTCTTTATTTTATAGATTTGGGAGTACAACCTTGGGCAGATTGTTAATGACATTTTTGTACAAGCATTTTCTTTTAATTAAGTTGGACTATGACCTGGCCTAACCCAGATAGAGAGTGTCTGTGTGTATGCATGTGTGCATGCATGCATGTATGTATGATGTGCATGTATGTGTGTATGTGTGATAATAGAGATAAAACCTTCCAGATTCAGCTTGTCTTATAGTGAGTGGCTCTAAGACCCCAAATACAGAGGCAGAATGGGTTCTTTTAGAAGCAGCAGATTTCTTAAGCATACACCTACTAGGTTTTATAGGAATTAGATGATTGTATTGGTATTTAAAATTGTCACTGACATAGTAATGTGGATGAGGAAGAAAGAGCAATTTCAGATCTCAAAGAATGGGGTCATTATAGTATTTTTCCGAATACTAAATTTTCCTGAACTAGTCCATCCAGACATGCCCAGAGAAAAGGAAAAAAAGAAGAGAGAAAGTGAGTGAGTCTAAGTTTCCTCTGTGATATGAAGGGATGTGAGATATTTCTTAAATACAATGGACAGCAATCTTTCTGAGACCAGAAAATACAGATGATAGTCTCTTTTCTAAAGAAAGAAATGGTGGAAATAAAGAAAGATTTTTAGCTCTTTAGTCTGTAAAACAAACTAATCTTCAAAAGGCTTTCCAGTGCTGACTACCAGAACAGAGCTTTAGTATGGAACAGAGAGTAAGGACAAGGAAAAATATTAGAATTACCACAATTATTGACCCATTACTTTCCCCTCAAATTTTAAAATAGAAATACTATATAGTTACATAGGATCAGACATCTTTAATGTCTTTAATGCTATATACATATATACACACACATATATACACACACACATATATATATACATCATGTATATACACTCATACATATCTTTAATGTCTTTAGTGATATATACATATATATATACACACACACATATATACATGTGTGTGTGAGGCATTTTTTAATACAATTGAGTTTTTATTTGTTTGTATTTTCATCCCTAAATAATTGATGCTGTTGGAATATGAGTTCAGAATGCTAATGCCAGGACACACAAGAGTTAGATGTAAGAAATTTAAAGCAAATTCCAGGACACCGTATCAAGGTCCTGAGTCCCGTGGAACATGCCGAATCAGCCCACTGCAGACAGGCAGGACTGTGCACACCCTACCGAGGTCCTGAGTTATGCGGAACACCCCGAATCAGCCTGCACCTCTGCAACAATCAACTGGACCACCTCCCCTGCTCCTCTGTACAGCCACCTGGTTCCACACTACAAAGATTCAGAGGACACCGGACCAGCAGACCACGGTACTGAGTCACTCTGCTCCCGGCCCAGAGGTAGGGGCTTTGGAGCTGCTATCCAACTGCTCCTGGATCAGAGGAAGGGGCTTCCTGGCCTCCATCCCTCCTGCTGCTCCAAGCCCACAGGAAAGGGCTTTTGGGCCACCACCCCTATCGCTGCTCCCAGCCCCTGTCCCACCTCTCCCAGATCAGAGGAGGTAATCTATGCAGGTGAAAACAGCACCCCACCCCAGTCGAAATGAGAACACATAAATAAGTCTGAAAACCAGACTTCCAGATCACCTACAGCAACCACAAAGGGAAATGAGATGGAACACTCTGATACTCAACCACCTGGACCCACTGAACTGGCAACAAAAGGGGATCTGGAAAAAATGAAATCAGAAATAATTTCTCAGATAACAAGAAAAATTGTGCCCCTAGTGCAAGACATGATTAATAAATCTAGAGAGGAGCTGAGGAACATGATGGAATCCCAACATAAGAAACAAATGGAATCCATAAAACAGATGCAAATAGATTTCCAGGACATGAAAAACTCCATTGAAAGTCTACACAGCAGAATGAGCCAATGTGAGGACAGAATTTCAGATATAGAATATAAGATTGCAATTAGTGACCAGGAAAAGAAAAATTGCTTCAAAATTATAAGGGAACATGAGAAATCAATCCAGCAGCTACTGGATGATGTAAAGAAGAATAACATAAAACTAATTGGAGTCAAAGAAGAAACAGGAGAGAGTGCAGATGACATAAAAAATCTCTTCACAGAAATAATTGCAGAACACTTCCCAAGCAGGGGAAAAGAGCTTGACATACAGATAAGTGAGGCATATAGGACTCCAAATAGCCTTGATCAAAAAAAATCTACACAGAGGCATATAATTGTTATGATTCTGGAAACTCAACAGAAGAACAAAACTCTACAAGCAGTTAGAGAAAAGAAACAAATCACATACAAAGGAAAGCCCATCACAATCACAGCAGACTTCTTAACACAAACCATTAAGGCAAGAAGACCTTGGAGTGACATATTCCAAGGCCTAAAAGAAAACAACCTCCAACCCAGATTGCTGTACCCTACAAAACTATCTTTCAAAATGGATGGAGAAATAAGATACTTTCATGACAAAGAGCACCTTAGGAACTTTGTGAATTCCAAAGCAGCAATCTGAAGAATTTTACACAATACCCTAGGAACAGACATTGAGGATCACAACCTCAGGAAGCAAAGCAGAATAAACCCATCTGGCATGAAAAGAAATTAAATGTAAAGGGGGAGAACCCAACAAAAAGAAAAAGTCATGGCAATGACAGTTATATGACAGTTGTAATGACAGTTTCAGTTATAACCATCAATGTTAATGGTCTCAATTCACCAATCAAAAGAAATAGACTGGCAGAATGGGTCAAGAAGCAAAATCCAACAATATGCTGCATACAAGAAACACACTTAATTCAAAAGGAAAGTCATAGACTGAAAGTTAAAGGATGGAAAATACTCCATGTGACAGGAACCTGAAAAAAAGCAGGAGTAGCTATCCTCTTGTCAGATCAAATAGATTTCAAACCAACACTGATTAAGAGAGATGAAGGACAGGACACCCTTGTAAAGGGAACAATCCAAAAGGAAGAGATGACAATCATAAATAACTATGCACCAAACCCTAGTGCACCAAAGTATATAAAACAAATACTAATGGACATGAAAAGTCATATATGCACTAATACAATTATAGTGGGGGACCTCAGTACCCCACTGTCACAAATAGATAGATCAACTAGACTAAAAATAAGTAGTGAAATGCTAGAACTCAATCAAACTCTTGAACAAATGAACTTAAGAGATGTTTACAGAGTCTTCCACCCCACAAAATCAGAATACACATTCTTCTCAGCTGCACATGGGTCATTCTCCAAAGTAGACCACATACTCACACATAGAACATATTCAAGTAAGTGCAAAGGAATTGAAGTTATCCACTGTATATTATCAGACCATAGTGTGATGAAATTGGAGATCCATAGCAAAAGAAACTCAAAAAATTTTATAAACACGTGGAAATTGAACAATACACTTCTGAATAATCAATGGGACATGGAGGAAATTAAAGAAGAAATCAGACAGTTCCTTCAATTAAATGACAATGGCAATACAACATATTGGAATCTATGGGACACAATGAAAGCAGTCTTATGAGGGAAATTCATAGCAGTGAATACACATATTAGGAAAACAGAACGAGCCCAGTTAAACAACCTGATGCTGAACCTCAAGCTCCTAGAAAAAGAAGAACAGGAAAACCCCAGAGTGCATACAAGGGAGGAAATTATAAAGATCAGAGGAGAAATCAATGCAGTGGAGACTAAGAGAATGAGACAAAAAATAATGAATCCAAGAGTTGGTTCTTTGAAAAAATCAACAAAATTGACAAACGCTTAGCCAACCTTCTCAGAAAAAGGAAAGAAAAGGCCCAAATCCATGCAATTAGGAATGAAAAGGGTGAAATGACAACAGACCAAGCAGAAATCCAGAGGATCATCAATACCTACTTCCAGAACCTATACACCAATAAGTTGGACAACACAGAAGAAATGGACAGATTCCTAGATAAATATGAATTACCAAAGTTGAATGAAGAAGACCTAAAAATTCTGAACAACCCAATATCAACCAATGAAATTGAAAATGTAATTAGAATCTTATCAGCTAAAAAAAGCCCAGGCCCTGATGTCTTCACTGCTGAATTCTACAAGACATTTAGAGAGGAACTGCTGCCACTACTGTTTAAACTCTTCAATGAAATTGAAAGGACAGCAATATTCCCAAATTCATTTCTGGAAGCAAGCATCACCTTGATCCCCAAATCAGAGAAAGACCCAACTGAAAAGAAGAACTATAGGCCAATCTCACTAATGAACATAGATGCAAAAATCCTTAATAAGATAATGGCAAACAGAATGCAGAAGATCATCAAGAAGATCATACACCCTGATCAAGTGGGATTCATCCCAGGGATGCAGGGATGGTTGCATATATGAAAATCAATCAATGTAATACACTATATCAATAGAGACAAGGACAAAACCATATGATTATCTCCATAGATGCAGAAAAAGCATTTGACAAAATCCAACATGCATTTATGATAAAAACCCTACAAAAAATTGGAATAGATGGTCTCTACCTCAAACTGATAGAAGCCATCTATGAAAAACCAATAGCCAATATCATACTAAATGGTCAAAAACTGAAATCCTTCACACTAAAATCAGGAATAAGACAAGGATGTCCACTATCACCACTCTTGTTCAATATAGTTCTGGAAACATTAGCCATGGCAATTAGACAAGAGAAAGAATTAAAAGGAATAAAGATAGGTAATGAAGAAGTCAAATTGTCATTATTTGCAGATGACATGATACTCTATATAGAAGACCCCAAGAACTCCACCAAAAATCTTCTAGACTTAATAACCAAATTCAGTCAAGTAGCTGGTTACAAGGTTAACACACAAAAATCAATAGCTTTCCTCTACATAAATGACAGACTCACTGAGAGAGAAATAGGGCAAATAATTCCTTTCACAGTAGCATCCAAAAAACTGAAATACCTAGGAATCAACCTAATGAAAGAAATCAAAGATCTCTTCTCTGAAAACTATGGCACTCTGAAAAGAGAGATTGAAGACTATATGAGAAAATGGACAGACATCCCCTGCTCCTGGGGAGGAAGGATTAATATAGTGAAAATGTCCATACTTCCAAAACTGCTATATAGATTTAATGCAATTCCAATTGAGATCCCAGCAGCATACTTCATGGACCTTGAGAAAACAATCCAAAAATTCATTTGGAACAAGAAGAGACCCAGAATAGCAAAAGCAATTCTAGGTAACAGAGACATGGCAGAGGGTATCACAATCCCCAAGCTGAAACTCTACTACAAAGCTACTGTGATAAAAACAGCATGGTACTGGCAAAGAAACAGACCTGAGGACCAGTGGAACAGATTAGAAGATGCAGAAACAACGCTAGACGCACTCAGTCATCTCATCTTCGATAAAGGAGCCAAAAACCCTCACTGGAGGAAAGATAGCCTCTTTAATAAATGGTGCTGAAAAAAATTGGGCTTCAACTTGCCAAAGATTAAAGCTAGACCTGTATCTCTCACCATGCACTAAACTAAACTCAAAATGGATTAAAATCTAAGTATTAAAGTTAGAACAGAGGTTAGGTAGAACCCTTGAAGACATCGGTATAGGAAAAGATTTTATGAACAAAACCTCAGTTGCCCGTGAACTATCACAACCAATCAACAAGTGGGATCTCTTCTTATTAAAAGGCTTCTGCACAGCAAGAGAAACCACCAGCAGTGTGAAGAGGCAGTCCACAATGTGGGAAAAAATCTTCACCTGCTCTTTCTCAGACAAAGGTCTACTATCTCGAATCTATAAAGAGCTTAAAAAGATCAGACCTCCCAAATTTAAAGACCCAATTCAAAAATGGGCATCTGAAATGAACAGACATTTCTCAGGCAAGGAAGTAGAAATAGCAAATAAATACATGAAAAAATGTTCAACATCACTGGTCATTCGAGAGATGCAAATGAAAACAACGCTGAGATTCCACTTCACTCCAGAAAGATTGGCTGCTATTATGAAATCAACCAATAACAAGTGCTGGCAGGGCTGTGGGGAAAGAGGAACACTGCTCCACTGCTGGTGGGATTGTAGACTGGTATAAGCACTGTGGAAATCAGTATGGAGATACCTCAAAGAACTAGGACTGGAAGTCCCATTTGACCCCACTATTCCATTGCTGGGGGTCTTCCCCAAAGAATTAAAAGAATCATACCACAGTGATATATGTGCACCCATGTTCATAGCAGTACAGTTGTGAAAGCTAAAACTTGGAAACAGCCCAAATGCCCATCAACTGGAGACTGGATAAAAAAATGTCAGGTTTTTAATAAAATGGAGTACTACCCAGCCATAGAAAATAAGAAATTAGAGAAATTTTTAGCTAAGTGTGTGCACATTGAGGCGATACTCTTAAGTGAAATAAATAGGACACACATGTATAAATACTGAATAGTTTCTCTGGTGTGAGAAACTGAAAGTGTAAATAAGGACTAAATGTATAATAGGTCATGTGAAATAGGAAGAAAAGGGGCAAAGGTGAAGGAAGTGGGAGGGCTAGGGGAAAGGTTAGAAGGGAATGGGATTAATATGAGAAAATGGAAAAATAGGAAGAAAATCTTTGTAAATAGGGAGGACTGGAGCGGTTGAAGTGAGGGCTGGCCAGGGTGAAAAATCAGAACCAAGAAAGACTATGTAAAGATGCAAATTTCCAGTGGTGAATGTCATATTGTATACCTAAAATATGCCAATGATTAGAATGAATAATTGATAATGCAAAATAGGAAGAAAAGGTCCAAATGGGCAGGGATAGTGAGAGGGGCAGCGTAAAGGAAAGAAGGGAAAGGAAAAATGCTGAGAAATGGAAAAAATGGAAATAAAGTCTTTGTAAATAGGGAAGGGTGGAGGGTGTGAAGGGAGGGCTCGGAATGGGGAAAAAATAAGAACCAAGATGCATTATGTAAAGGTACAATTCCCAATGAGAAATGTAATTGCGTTGTATACCTACAATTTATCAATAAAATAATTTAATATGGTAAAAAATAAAAAGAAAAAACAATAAAGGAAATTCCAGCAACTTATTAGAATATCTATCTATCTATCTATCTATCTATCTATCTATCTATCTATCTATCTTCTACCAATCATCTCTTCCTTTATAGAGTGCACCAGCTAATAATTTGTGAAACCATGGAAAATGGAAATTGGAGACCATACAGGGCAAAGAAGTTAATCTCCTTTCCTCCAGTTCCTTGCCCTGATCCAAGATGAAGAGCCTTACCCAAGGGTTTGCAAGCTCCCTTCAGGGAGGTATCTGCTGCTGAAACTGGGTTTGTGTGAGAAAGACTCCCTCCCATTGCCTGTCAGACTCACTGTAGTGCTGCCACCATGGGAGGAGTGGCTGCTTCCTGGCCCCACCTCCACACACTGCCCCATGCAAACCATCCAAGGTCCCAACAGGAGGCTGAGGGAAGAGAGAGAACTGGCCCTGAGATATGGAGGTTGCCTTTGGTGAGTAGTAGGTGGGGGCAGGGTAGGAGGGAGCAGAGCTGGGGCTGGGTTGGTGTAAAAACAAGAGGACTGGGAAGGGAGGCTGGAAATCTCCCGGGGGAGCTGGGAAGCTGGCAGGAGGTAGATCCATGAGTAAGTGAAGGTGCCAAGCCATCTCCCCACTCTCATGCTCCATTGCTCATTCAGGTTCCTTTTTTTTTAGTCATTAAGTTTATTGGTATGATTTAGGTATACATAATGATCACATTCATCATATGGAATTTGTACCTGTGAATAATATATCTTGATTCATATTTTTTTCCATTCCCCTCTCCTCCCTGCTACCTTCTTTACCCTTTTTATTTACAAGAGCATTGTTTCCAGTTTCTTTCTTTTTTTGTTTTTTTTTCTTTTTCTCTTTCTTCCTTTCCCTCTCCCTGCTCCCTTGTGCCCCTTCCCACTTGAACATTTTCTTCCTATTTCACAATATTGATTACAAATTTTGGTACTTATGTACACTTTCAATATCTTCAGAAACTGAGACAATGTGGTATTTACACATGTGTCAAATTTATTTCACTTAAGCGTATGGTCTCTGGGTGCATTCATTTAGCTATAAATGTCTACTTTATGGCTAAGTAGTAGTACTCTATTGCATAAAAACCCCACATCTTCTTTATCCATTCATCAGTTGATGGGAATTTGGGTTTTTTCCAAGATTTAGCTATTACAAACTGTGCTGCTATGAATGTGGGTGTGCATATATTGCTGTGGTATGATGCTTTTAATTCTTTGGGGAAGATACTGAGAAGGGGGATAGCTGGGTCAAATGGGACCTCCAGTTCTAGTTTTTTGAGGAATCTCCACAATGCTTTCTACTGTGATTGCACCAGTCTGCACTCCCACCAACAGTGGAGAAGGGTTCCTTTTTCTCCACAGCCCACCAGCATTTGTTACTAGTTGATTTTTTGATAATAGCCACTTTTTTACTGGAATGAGGTGGAATCTCAGCATTGTTTTAATTTGTATCTCTCAAATGACCAGTGATGCTGAGCACTGTTTCATGTTTATTTGCCATTTGTGCTTCTTCATTTGAGAAGTGTGTATTTATCTCAGATGCCCATTTTTGGATTAGATCTTTAAATTTGAGGAGTTTGATTTTTCAGTTCTTTATATATTCTCAATATCAGTCTTTTGTTTTAGGAACAGCTGCCAAGAATTTTTTCCCACTCTGTAGGTTGTCTCTTTACTCTGTTGGTGATTTCTTTTGCTGTACAAAAATTTTTAAAAATGAGATCCAAGTTGTTGATTCTTTGTAATATTTCCCATGCAATGGGGGTTTTGTTCATAAACTCTTTGCCTATAACTATGTCTTTAAGAGTTCCATCTATTCTCTCTTCCAATAGATTCAGTGTTTTTGTTTTAATATTTTGATCTTTTATCCATTTCAATTTTAGTTTAGTGCATAGTGAGAGACATGGGTCTAGTTTTAGTCTTCAGCAAGTGGGAAGCCAATTTTTCCAGCATCATTTATAAAAGAGGCTATCTTTCTTCCAGTGAAGGTTTTTGGACCCTTTATCAAAGGTAAGGTGGTTGAGTGTGTTTGAAGTTGTTTCTGCATGTTCTATTCTGTTCCACTGATCCTCTTTTTTTTTTTTTTTGCCAGTACCATGCTGTTTTTATCACAGTGGCTTTGTAGTACAGTTTCAAGTTGGGGATTGTGATATCCACTGTCTTATCTTTGCTGCCTAGAATTGATTTTCCTATTCTAGGTCTCATCTGGTTCCAAATACATTTTTGGATTGTTTTCTCTAGTTCTGTGAAATATGCCACTGGAATTTCAATCAGGATTTCATTGAATCTATATAGCAGTTTTGGAAATATGGCCATTTTCACTATATTGGTTCTTCCTACCTAAGAAGAAGGGATGTCTTTACATTTCCTAATATGCTCTTTGATCTCTTTTTTCAGAGTATTGTACTTTTCAAAGTAGAGGTCTTTTACTTTCTGTGTTAGACTGATTCCCAGGTATTTCATTTTTGGGGGATGCTATTGTGAAAGGAGTTGTTTTCCCAATTTCTCTCTCAGTGTGTCTGTTGTTCATGTACAGAAAGGCTATTGATTTTTGTGTGTTGACCTTGTATCCAGCTACACTACTGAATTTGGTTATTAAGTCTAGTAGTCTTTTGGTGGAGTTTTGGAGGTCTTCTATATAGAGTATAATGTCATCCTCAAATAATGACAATTTAACTTCTTCATTTCCTATACTTATTCCTTTTCTTTCTCTTGTCTAATTGCTATAGCTAATGTTTCCAAAACTATATTGAACGGGAGTGGTGATAATGGCCATCCTTGTATTGTTCCTGATTTTAGAGTGAAAGCTTTCAGTTTTTGACCATTTAGTATGATGTTGGCTGTTGGTTTGTCATAGATTGCTTTTATCAGATTAAGATAAAGATAATCTATTCCAATTGTCTGTAGGGTTTTTTTTTTTATCATGAATGGGTGTTGGCTTTGTCAAATGCTTTTTCTGTGTCTGTTGAGATTATCCTGTGATTTTTGTCCTTGGCTCTGTTAATACAGTGTATTACATTTATTGATTTGCATGTGTTGAACCTTCTGTGTTCATTACCTTTCTCTCATTGCTGAGACAAAATACTTGACACCTAAAGATAAAGGGAAAATGTTTATTTAGCTTACAGTTCATAGAGGTTTCAGTCTATAGTCAGCTAGCTACAGTAAATGATGGTGTGGCAGAGAGGCCTTCCAGAGGAGAAATTGTTCATGGTGGCCAGAAGGTAGCAAAAGCAACAAGAGACCTTAACAGTGTCTTTCTGCCTCTTTTATCTTATACAGACTACTTAGGGCAGGTAGCATTCATGCCCTTAATCCTAATGTCTTCACCACTAAGCCCACCATGAATCAATCGCACACTCTAGATTCAGCCACCTCTGAAAAAGCATCAGATATTGGGGGAACGTCTAAACACAAGCCATGACACCATCGCTGCATCCTTGGGATTAATCCTACCTGTTTGTGGTATATAAACTTCTTGATGTTTTGCTGCATTCTGTTGCCAGTATCTTATTGAGGATTTTTGCATCTATGTTCATTAGAGAGATTGGCTTGTAGTTCCCTTTTTTAGTTGGATTGTTCTCTGGTTTTGGTATTAGGGTAATACTTGCTTCTAGGAATGAATTTGAGAGTACTGCTTCCTTTTCAGGTTCATTAAAGAGTTTGAGCAATAATGGCATTAGATCTTTAAATTTTTCGTAGAATTCAGCAGTGAATCCACCAGGACCTGGGCTTTTTTTTGTTGATGAATTTTTAATTACCTTTTCAATTTCATTGACTTCATCACCTTCTTCAATTTCATTGTTATTGGGTTATTTAGAATTTTTATATGTTGTTGATTCAACTTTGGTAATTCATATGTATCTAGGAATCTATATATTTCTTCTGGGTTGTCCATCTTATTAGAATACAGGTTCTTGAAGTAGGCACTGATGGTCTTTTTGGATTTCTGCAGGATCTCTTGTGATTTCACTTTTTTCATTCCTAATTGCATGGATTTCAGTATTGCTTTTTATAAGGTTGGCTAAGGGTTTATTAATTTGATTTAATATTTCAAAGAACCAACTCTTCAATCCACTGATTTTTGTATTGTTTTCTTAGTCTCAAGTGCATTAATTTCTGCTCTAATCTTTATAATTTTCTCCTTTATAGGGTATTTGGGCTTGACGTGTTCTTCTTTTTCTAGAAGTTTGAGGTTCAACATTGGGTTGATTGTTTGAGCTCACTGTATTTTCCTGATGTGAGAAATGGTCAAGAGCTTCAAGATGGTAGCTGCAGAGCATTAAACCCTAAGTGCATAAGCCTTTCTAAGCATGGACCCTGACACCAATACACAGAGCCTTGCCCTGTTCAAGAGCTGTCCTTCAGTGCTGGTGATGGACCAAGTGGGGTGAAGAAAAGTGGAGCACATGAAGCAGTAGTTGGCCTTGGGACAGCACTTCGGTCAAATGCTGGTTTCAGTATCCTTTGGAAGATCATTTCCCTTTCCCCCAAGGGACAGTTCATCTGAATCTTTAAAACAGAGATTCTGAGAATTTACATGTGTCTCTGCATGCAAGTTCAAGGTCATGCAGCAGGTCACTAGCAGGAGATCTACCTTTAACCTGTATAATGCTAAAATTCCTGCTTTTTGCCTACATGCTTTTGTCATTTTGGGTAACAGCGTCAGTGGTTCTCAACTCCTTAGTGTGTTGGCACTTTGATAAACTAATGGACTCAGAAATACTCCTAGGAGAAAAACAATAACTGAGAAGCTGTCTATCATAAAACTTTGAGATGCTCACAGAGCCCCAGAAGCTCAGCTAGGGACCAGGTTGAGATGCCTAAAGACATGAAAATGCTTTCCATATTGCCTGAGGGATAACAGCATTTCAATTAGGATTTACTGTTTGTGCTGACTGCATTGGAGAGTATTGTATTTCTTTCTTATTAATTTTGTAGACTGTTTTGGCCAAAGCCTTTCTATTTGGCTCATTTTCTTCCTGCCCATATTTTCATGGTAGAACACATCTTCACTACACTTGTCCTCTGTGGGGAGATCTTCCTGCCTTATGGACACTCTGTTAGGAACAAGTCATTCTTTCTGAGAAAAACAAGAGCAGTCTTTGGATATGAATCCCTTTAAAGGACATCTGGTGTGGCATTAAGCTTCATTCCTGTCTGGTCCAGAGAGGACAATCACACAGGCTAGGCTTGTGCTCAGGCTCAATATGTTCTCATTCCAGTCACAGCTGCAGAAAGTACAGGACAGGGCCCAATAGATGGCGACAGTAGCTCAAAGATGACATTGTGAGGTAAAGTCTGGTAATGTATTATTTATGAGGGGAAATTAACTTTGAAATTGTTTGCCTCCAGCAATATACACAGTAAACGTGATTTTCTCAGTACAAGGTAACAAATAGTCGTTCTAACAAATTAGGTGAATTGTGATGTCTGCTTTTGGGTACTTTGTAGTTATATGTATTTAGCTCTGTTATTCTTACTGTATTATTATTATTAATTATTATTATTATTTTATTCAAAGTACCTCTGGTTTACAGAGAGAAAAGTCTAGATAGTTTTATGAGGTCTTGGGGAAAAAAAAGTAAAAAAAAGTAAAAAGTTAAATCCTGACAAAGTGCAAAAGATAGTCATTCTGGAAATTTTGCTTTGTTCCTGAAAAGGTAGTTTTTAGGTCTCTTCACATTATATTGCTGTATTAGATTTAGATATATCATGGTGGTTAGAGCATTTTAGTTTGCAGTCAGGCAGATCTGAATCTGAAATTCATTTTTTGCCATTAGGAAATTGTGTGATCCGAGGGAGTTATTTAATTTTTTGAATGTTAGTTTTTTCTTCTGTAAAATGGATTTATAATACCTATCTTATAGAATAGTTGTTTATACTGTGCAACCTACATAAATGAGTTGGTACTAGGTAAACAAGAAATATTATGTTGATTCCTCTTGTTTTTTAAATTTAATTTTATGGTACATTTTAGGTATACAATATAATGACATTTATCATTGGAAATTTTTGCCTTTACATAATCTTTCTTGGTTCTTATTTTCCCCCCTTCCCCTGACCTCCCTTCAACCCCTCCATCCCTCCCTATTTACAAAGACTTTGTTTCCATTTGTTCATTTTCTCATATTCATCCATTCCTTTCTTTCCTTTCCCCTACCCCTTTTAATTCCCCTTCCCCTTTGCCCCTTTTCTTCCTATTTCACATTATCTATTATGCCTTTGAGTCTTTATTTACACTTTCAGTTTCTCACACTAGAGAAACTACTTGGTATTTACACATGTGTGTCCTATTTATTTCTCTAAAGAGTATTGTTTCAATGTGCAACCATTTAGCTATAAATATGTCTAATTTCTCTTTTTAATGGCTGAGTAGTACTCCATCTTATAAAAAAATGCATTTTATTTATCCAGCCTCCAGTTGATGGCCATCTGGGGTGTTTCCAAGTTTTAGCTATTACAAATTGTGCTGCTATGAACATAGGTGCACATATATCACTGTGGTATGACTCTTTTAATTCTTTGGGGAAGATACCCAACAGGGGAATAGCTGAGTCAAATGGGACTTCCAGTCCTAGTTCTTTGAGGTATCACCATACTGGTTTCCACAGTGGTTACACTAGTCTACACTCCCATAAGCAGTGGAGCAGTGTTCCTCTTTTCCCACAGCCCCTCCAGCATTTGTTATTGGTTGATTTCATGATAGCAGCCATTCTTTCCTGGGTGAGGTGGAATCTCAGTGTTGTTTTCACTTACATCTGTTGAATTACCAGTGATGTTAAACATTTTGTCCCATGTTTATTTGCTATTTCTACTTCTTTGTGTGAGAAATGTCTGTTCATTTCAGATTCTCATTTTTAAATTGAGTCTTTGAATTTGGGAGGTCTGATATTTTTAAGTTCTTTATAGATTCTAGATAGTAGATCTTTGTCTGAGGACCAGCAGGTGAAAATTTTTTCCAACATTGTGGGTTGTCTTTTCACTCAGTTGGTGGTTTCACTTGCTGTGCAGAAGCTTTTTAGTAAGAAGAGATACCACTTGTTAATTGTTAGTGCTAGTTTATGGGCAACTGAGCTTTTTTTTAAAATCTTTTCCTACACAAATGTCTTTAAGAGTTCTACCTAACCTCTGTTCCAGCTGGCTTAGCATTTATGTTTTAATATTTAGATCTTTAATCCATTTCAATTTTAGTTTAGTATGTGATGAGAGATACAGGTCTAGTTTTAATCTTTGGCAAGCTGAAACCCAATTTTTCAGCACCATTTATTAAAGAGGCTGTTTTTTCTCTAGTGACTGTGTTAGGCTCCTTTGTCAAAAATGAGGTGGCTGAGTGTGTCTGGAGTTCTTTCTGCATCTGCTAATCTGTTCCATTGGTCCTCAGATCTGTTTCTTTGCCAGTGCTATGCTGTTTTTAACACAGTAGGTTTGTAGTATAGTTTCAAGTTGGGGCTTGTGATACCCCCTGCCATGTCACTGTTGCTTAGAATTGCTTTTGCTATTCTAAGTCTCTTCTTGTTCCAAATGAATTTTTGGATTGTTTTTTCAAGGTCTGTGAAGTATGATCCTGGGATTTCAATTGCCATTGCATTGAATCTATAGTGCAGTTTTGGAAGTATGACCATTTTCACTATGTTTTTCCTTCCTACCCAGGAGCAAGGGATGTCTTTTCATTTTCTGATTTCATCTTCAATCTCTCTTTTCAGAGTTCTATAGTTTTCAGAGAAGAGGTCTTTGATTTCTTTAGTTAGGTTGATTCCTAGGAATTTCAGTTTTTTGGATGCTGTTGTGAAAGGAATTGTTTGCGCTGTTTCTCTCTCAGTGAGTCTGTTGTTCTTGTAGAGGAAAGCCACTGATTTTTTGTATTGAACTTGTATCCAGCTACTTTACTGAATTTGGTTATTAAGTCTAGTGGACTTTTGGTGGAGTTCTGTGGGTCTTCTATATAGAGTATCATGTCATCTGCAAATAATTACAATTTGACTTCTTCATTACCTATCTTTATTCCTTTTATTTCTTTTTGTCTAATTGTCCTTGCTAATATTTCCAAAACTCTATTGAACAGGAGTGCTGATAGAGGACATCCTTGTCCTGTTCCTGATTTCAGTGTGAAGAGTTTCAGTTTTTGACCATTTAGTATGATATTGCCTGTTGGTTTTTCATAGATGGCTTTTATCAGATTGAGGTAGAGACCACCTGTTCCAATTTTCTGTAGGGTTTTTTTTTTATCATAAATGCATGTTGGATTTTGTCAAATGGTTTTTCTGCATCTATTGAGAAGATCATATGATTTTTTGTCATTGGCTCTATTGATATAGTGTATTACATGTTTTGATTTGAGTATATTGAGCCACCCCTGTATCCCTGGGATGAATCCCACTTGGTCAATGTGTAGGATCTTCTTGGTGATTTTCTGCATTCTATTTGCCAGTATCTTATTAAGGATTTTTGCATCTATGTTCATGAGTGAAATTGGCCTATAGTTCCCATTTTTGTTTGGGTCTTTCTCTGCTATGGGGATCAAGGTGAGTCTTGCTTCCAGGAATGAATTTGAGAGTATCGGTTCCCTTTCAAATTCATCGAAGAGTTTAAACAGTAGTGGCAGCAGTTCCTCTCTAAATGTCTTATAGAATTCAGCAGTGAAGCCATCAGTACCCAGGTTTGTCTTACTTGGTAAATTTTAAATTATGTTTTCAATTTCATTGATTGATATTGGGTTGTTTAGAATTTTTAGGTCTTCTTCATTCAACTTTGGTAATTCATACATATTTAGGAATCTGTATATTTCTTCTGTGTTTTCCATCTTATTGGTGCATAGGCTCTCAAAGTAGGTATTGATGATCCCCTGGATTCCTTCTGGGTCCACTGTAATTTCATCCTTTTCATTCCTAATTGCATGGATTTGGGCCTTGTCTTTTCTTTTTCTGATAAGATTGGCTAAGAGTTTATCAATTGTGTTTATTCTTTTGAAAACCAACTCTTGGCTTCATTGATTTTCTGTATGGTTGTGGTAGTCTCCATTGCATTGATTTCTGGTCTGACCTTTATAATTTCCTCCTTTCTATGGGCTTTGGGTTTGTCCATCTCTTCTTTTTCTAGAAGCTTGAGGTTCAGCATCAGGTTGTTTAGTTGGGCTCGTTCTGTTTTCTTAATATGAGTATTCACTGCTATGAATTTCCCTCATAACGCTGCTTTAATTGTGTCCCATAGATTCTGATGTGTTGTACTGTCATTGCAATTTAATTGAAGCAACTGTCTGATTTCTTCTTTAATTTCCTCTGCGACCAATTGGTTATTCAGAAGTGTGTTTTTCAATTTCCATGTGTTTATGAAATTCATGAAATTTCTTTTGCTATTTATCTCTAACTTCATTGCACTATGGTCTGATAATATTCAGAGGATAACTTCAATTCCTTTTCACTTACTTAAACATGTTCTATGAGCAAGTATGTGGTCTATTTTAGAGAAGGACCTGTGTGCAGCTGAAAAGAATGTCTTCTGATTTTGTGGGGTGGAACACTCTGTAAACATCTGTTAAGGTCATTTATTCAAGAGTTTGATTGAGTTCTAGCATTTCGTTGCTTATTTTTTTCTAGTTGATTTATTTATTTGTGACAGTGGGAATTTTAGGTCCCCCACAACTATTGTAGTAGTGCTTATTTGATTTTTCATGTCCATTAGTATTTGTTTTATATAGCTGGGCACACTAGTGTTTGGTGAATAGATATTTATGACTGTTATTGCTTCCTCTTGGATTGTTCCCTTTACATGGATGCAGTGTTGTTCTTTGTATCTTCTAATTAGTGGTGGTTTGAAATCCACTTGATCTGCCAAGAGGATAGCTACTCCTACTTTTTTTTGCGGGGGGGGGGTTACTGTTGCATGGAGTTGCATGGTTTTCTACCCTTTAACTTTCAATCTATGAGTTTCTTTTTGAATTATGTGGGTTTCTTGTATGCAGCATATTGTTGGATGTTGCTTCTTGACCCATTCTGCCAGTCTATTTCTTTTGATTGGTGAATTGAGACCATTAACTGATTATAACTGACACGTATTGACTTATTGTTGTCATGACTTTTTGTTGTTGTTGGATTCTCCCCTTTTGCATTTAATTTCTTGTTGTTCCCAATGGACTCATTCTGCTGTGCTTCCTGGGGTTGTGATCCTCATTGTCTTTACCTAGGATATTGTCTAAAACTTTTTGGAGTGCTGGTTTGGTATTCATGAAGTTCCTCACATGCTCTTTGTCGTGAAAGTATCTTATTTCTCCATGAATTTTGAAAGATAATTTTGTAGGGTACATCAATCTGGATTGGAGACTGTTTTCCTTTAGGGCTTGGATTACACCACTCTAAGTTATTCTTGCCTTGAGGGTTTGAATTGAGAAATCTGCTGTGATTCTGATAGGCTTTCCTTTGTAAGTGATTTGTTTCTTTTCTCTAACTGCTTGTCGAACTTTGTTCTTCTGTTGCGTTTCTGGAATCTTAGCTATTATATGCTTATTTCTAGATTTTTTTGATCAAGACTATTTGGAGTCCTATATGTCTCACTTATCTGTATGTCAAGTCCTTTTACCTTGCTTGGGAAGTTTTCTGCCATCACTTCTGTGAATAGTTTTTTTTTTAATGTCATCTGCACTTTCTCCTGTTTCTTCATTGATTCTGATCAGTCTTATGTCATTCTTCTTTGCATCGTCTAGCAGCTGCTGGACTGATTTCTCCTGGTCCCTTACAATTTTGCAGCAATTTTTCTTTTACTTGTTACTAATTGCAATCTTATCTTCTATATCTGAAATTCTGTTTTATGGATTTCATTTGTTTCCTATGTTGGGATTCCACCATGTTCCTCAGCTGCTCTTTAGATTTTTTAATTTTGTCTTGCACTAGGGGCACAATCTCTGCTGTTATCTGAGAAATCATTTCTTATTTCATTTTTTCCAGATCCCCTTTTGTTGCCAATTCAGGGAGTCCAGGTGGTTGAGTATCAGAATGTTCCATCTCATTTCCCTTTGGGGTTACTGTAGTTGATCTGGAAGTCTGATTTTGAGACTTGTTTATGTGTCTTCTTATTTTCATGGGGGGCTGGGTGGATGGCGGTACTGCTGGCACCTGTGCAGCTCACCTTCTTGACACTGGGAGCTGTGGTATGGCAGCCCAGAAGCCTCATCCTCTGTGCTGAGTGTGGTGGTATGGTGGCCTGGAAACCTCCTCCTCTGCACTGGGAGTGGTGGTATGGTGGCAGATTCCTCTTTTTAATATGTTGCTAAACTGAAGATGCTACAGATGACCTTTGTGACAGTAAGAGATTTTGTCTGAAATAAATAATTTGAATATTTCTTGAGGTGAGAAAGATGACTAGATAAGTAACTATGTTTTTATAAGGCTATTGAAATTTTATACAATGGCAGGTGAGCATGGGAGACAGGTACTATATGAGTCATGGTTGCTCAAGTAGTGTATCCTGTAAACAAAATATCATAAATAAAACCAACAATGGAAATTATATCTGGTAGGGAAAAGGGCCCATTTCTTTTCCCTCAGATTTTAAAGTAGAAATATTATATGTTTCCATATGATAAGACATTTTTAGTGTTGATATATATCTATATCAATATCTATCTATCTATCTGGCCCTTGGTGGAGCAGACAATTATAACTTGGCCAGATCTCATCTCCAACAATTTCTAATTGTACAACTTGGAGCAGTTTGTACATAACCTCTCTGAAGCTTGATTTCCTCACATATAAAATGTGGATGTTATAGTTTTTTACCTATTCCATGAGAAACCAAATTTTCTTGAGGGTTAAATGAGTTAGTGTATTAGATCATCTGAGGCCAGTGTTAGCACATAGTAAGCCATTTTCATGGTTGTTTGTGTTGCTCTGTTTGGCTTGAAAGATGTAAAGTTAGAAAATCTAGGACTGGGTATTTGTTCTGTCATGTAATCACAATGTGAATTTGAATAAATCACTAACTTAGCTCTTTCCTTGATAAAATGCTGCTCAACATGAGAGTAATCACTATCCCATTCACCTCAAGTGAATTTTCCTGAACAATGGATATAGTTTAACATTACTATTTCAGAGCTACTGATGGAGTGGCTGAAAATCTTATTAAGGGAACCCAAGCCAAAGGAAGCCTGAGGTGACTGTGTAGAGAAGAGGAACAGCTGTGGAGAAAAAAGATGGTAATGAGCTAAGAAATACTGAATGGCATCCAAAAGGGAAAAGGACTGTAATTACTGTTTTTGTTTTTTTTTGTTCACAAGGAGAATCTGAAGGGAAACCAGCATATTCTAAAATGACCCAGGGAACCACGTACACAGCTGGGGCTGTGCCATCCACAGTATCATCAGGGAGAACATCAGAGGAGGAATCTGGATAGTGCTTAAAACCAAGGTTCTGGAGAAAATGGTCCACATGGTTGCCACTTTCCTCAGCCTTTTGAGCAATGTAGAGGGCAGCTTCAGTTGGAAGTTTAGGCATAATGGGAAATTTGGAGATCTATGTGACACTATTATTGTTATTTATTATTTCTGAACTTTAATTACATTTGCCTTGAAGTAAGTCTGTAGTTAGATTTCTGACATTTCAGATATTTCCAGGAGGGGTAGAAGTGGTGACCTCAACATCAAATGTCATATGCCATGCAATTAATGTTGCTGAGCCATCAGTCCCACTGGAAGTTATTAAAGTGCTGTAAATGCTGAAGTTTATTGAGGTTTATCCAAGTTTACCCAAGCTTGTTATAACATAAGTAGACCTGTTATGTCTTGAGTTACAGCCTTGTAAAGTAGACAGGTGTAATTTTGAAGTCAGGTGACTTTGGATCTGGATCTTCCCTCATACTCTCATTGGTGATGGGTGTAAGTTAAGAGAAAATCACCTCTGGGTGGTAGATCAGAGTACAATCAAGAAAAAGCAGTAACTGTAAGAAAGGATATTAACTTCAGGTCACAGTCACTTTCATAGTTACCGAGACACAGTACCTGACACCAACAATTTAAAAGAAAAGAGGTTTATTTTGACTCCCATTTTCAGTCCATGGTTGGAAGGCAGAAAGGGCATAGTAGCAAAAAGCTGCTCACATCATGAGCACATCACATCACCTCTGAAGGGCACTCCAAATCTAAACCATAACACTTCAGGTTCAGGCATATGTCATCATAAGAGAGGTCAAACAGAAAGTACTGTAATGAAGATTTCTCAAGCAAAGTGATGTGAAACCAATGAGAACCTAGGAACACTTTGGCGACTTGCACAGAGAGGTAGGCAATTCTTTCCAGAAGGTCTGTTTGGAAGCAGCTGTCAGCTGTCTTCTGTGATTCTTGCACAAGGCTCCATCCTTGGTTGTAATAGGAAAGAGCCGTGGAGTACTCCCAATTCTGTTCATTTGCTCAGGAAATGATTACTGAGTACCACCTTTGTGCCAAGTACTGTTAGGTAATTCAGATATAGAACTGTAATGACAACAAAGAACCATGCTTATGTGGAGCTTCCATACCAGAAGAGAAATACAACAACAAACTACTCACCCCCAGGCAACAAAAAGCAGCAAAATATACATAGCTATAATAGTCCACATTCCTGAGAAAGGTACTCTGGGAAGGAGATTTGTCTGTAAGATGAGCTACAGGTAAGGGAAAGAAGTAGGAGACCTAGGTCAATCCCAGCTGGCACTTAGGAGCTGGGGTAGCCTGTCAGAGAGGCCTCTTATTGTGGCCATTGTATTCTGCATCATTCAGTCATTGGTGAGGAGGGGGCAAAACAAGAATGAGGCATAACCTTGGGTGAGGCAGCTTATTTTAATGGAGAGTGATTCATTTTGGAAGGAGTCAACTGTGAGTGCTCAGCAGCCATCACTCCTAATGGATGGGAAGGCAGGTGCCTAGGACTTGAAAGAGTGTACAGTGACCCATCAGAACATCCACTGCATTTACTGTTGACACACCTCAGATTTGTTTCATATTGAAACTTAACAGATGTCAGAAGAGCTATGGTCTCTTTCCTGCTGAAAATATGAAACATCCTATATTTAACAATCAACTCTCCTCATTGTCTTGCTTTCAACCATTGTTTTGTGCTTCTGTATTTTCTTTTTCAGGTTCTGGGCAGTTTGAAGGGCTGATTTTTATTGTTATTGTTAGTTGTTCCTGAATATTTTTGTGTCTATCAAGAGCATAATGTGTTTCCAATGTTTTCAGAGTATACTTGGCATTCAATGAAGTGTTTTCAGTCATTAAAAAAATGAGTAAAGGAAAAGAATGAGTCATTTTTGCAAACATCTCGATTGTCCACCAAAAACATTCATCCTCAATTATTGATAGCAATAAAACAGTAGATACAGCATAAACAATAAATATGCAAAATAAATTATATTCCTACCTATATTCTATTAATATAGACCTTAGAAGTTACTGAAAAACTCGTCTTATAAAATTATCTCCTCTATATTGCTTCTATATTTATACTTCATATTTTTCTTAAAACATAATAGGGTTTCCTCATAGAAACAATTTATATAGATTAAATGGGCAAAGCAAAGGGAAATATGAATACAAGAAGAGCTATGCCTTACTCCTGGGAGGAAACATAAATTACCATAAATGACAGTAATGCCCCTGGAGCTGAAAAGTTGATGAATTTGGAAATAGGTTTAAATTAGTTTAGTGGATGTTTAAAATATTTGTTAGATACTAAATACATCTTGAGTCTAAAGATTTAACAAAAGTACAGTATTATAATAAGAAAAGAAATAAATACTGAATGGAATATTTGTTTGGGTAACAGTATCAGAATAAGATATATCAAGTTGAATTTATGCATTATGCTACATGCTAAGATAATTTTCAGAGGGGTCAAAGAGTTAAAATATTTCCTTTGGTATCTACAAAAACCTAGGAAGAAAGAATAGTATATTTTGCTAACTTCAGGTGGAGCATATAATTTTTCAAGCCAAAATGTAAGAGAAGGAATACTTAAAAGAAACTAAAATGTAGAAAACTAAATATATGGCAGCCATAAATGATAAAAGCTTGGTAATTGAATATATATCAGAAATTAAATTTAGGAAATGTTGTATAGCTTAAAACATGTTTGTATACCTTACTAAAGCTTCTAAAACCCTCTTGTTCAGAGTGCAGTCCCAAGACCAGTAGTGGTGTTGCCACCAGAAGGAGCTAATTAGATATACAGAGTCCCAGGCCCACCTCATATCTTGCTGAGTCAAAATCTGCCTTTTAACTAGATCCCCAGGTAATTGATGTATACATTTAATTTTGACAAACTCTTTTCTGAATAACCTATTGAAAACACAGAGGCACAACATGGGTTAGTAATTTGGCAAAGACCAACGAGCAGCGGAAAAGAGTGGAGTTAGACTTCCAGCTCTTTTTTCTCATTCCTTTTACTCTTGAGTCTATTTTTTGGCAAACACACTGAAGACTCTCTCAGAATGAGGGTGGTTTTCATCCTTACCACTGCTCCCGGCCACTATCCCACGTCTCCCAGATCAGAGGTAAACTGCACAGGCACTAACAGCCCCCCACCCAGGTCAAAATGAGAAAACACTTAAATAAATCTCAAAACCAGACTTCCAGATAACCTACAGCAACCAAAAAGGGAAATGAAATGGAACACTCTGATACTCAACCACCTGGACCCACTGAACTGGCAACAAAAGGGGATTTGGAAAAAATGAAATCGGAAATACTTTCTCAGATAACAGGAGAAATTGTGGCCCTAGTGCAAGACATGATTAATAAATCTAGAGAGGAGCTCAGGAACATGATAGAATCCCAACATAAGAGACAAATGGAATCCATAAAATAGATGCAAATAGATTTCCAGGACATGAAAACCTCCATTGAAAGTCTACACAGCAGAATGAGCCAATGTGAGGACAGAAGTTCAGATACAGAAGATAAGATGGCAATTAGTGACCAGGAAAAGAAAAATTGCTTCAAAATTATAAGGAAACATGAGAAATCAATCCAGCAGCTGCTAGATGATGCAAAGAAGAATAACATAAGACTGATTGGGCTCAATGAAGAAACAGGAGAGAGTGGAGATGACATAAAAAATCTCTTCACAGAAATAATGGCAGAAAACTTCCCAAGCAGGGGAAAAGAGCTTGAAATACAGATAAGTGAGGCATATAGGACTCCAAATAGCCTTGATCAAAATAAATCTACCCATAGGCATATAACTGTTAAGATTCCAGAAACACAACAGAAAAACAAAGTTCTCCAAGTAGTCAGAGAAAAGAAACAAATCATACAAAAGAAAGCCCATCAGAATCACAGCAGACTTCTCAACACAAACCATCAAGGCAAGAAGAGCTTGGAGTGACATATTCCAAACCCTAAAAGAAAACAGCCTCCAACCCAGATTGATGTACCCTGCAAAACTATCTTTCAAAATGGATGGAGACATAACATACTTTCATGACAAAGAGCACCTTAGGAACTTCGTGAATACCAAACCAGCACTCCAAAGAATTTGACACAGTATCCTAGGAACAGATACTGAGGATCACAACCCCAGGAAGCAAAGCAGAATGAACCCATCTGGCATGACAAGAAATTAAATGTAAAGGGGGAGAACCCAACAAAAAGAAAAAGTCATGGCAATGACAAGTCAATACATTTCAGTTATAACCATCAATGTTAATGGTCTCAATTCACCAATCAAAAGAAATAGACTGGCAGAATGGGTCAAGAAGCAAAAATCCAACAATATGCTGAATACAAGAAACACACTTAATTCAAAAGGAAACTCATAGACTGAAAGTTAAAGGGTGGAGAACAATACTGCATGTGACAGGAACCAGAAAAAAAGCAGGAGTAGCTATCCTCTTTTCAGATCAAGTAGATTTCAAACCAACACTGATTAAGAGAGATGAAGAAGGACACTACATCCTTGTAAAGGGAAGAATCCAAGAGGAAGAGATGACAATCATAAATATCTATACATCAAACACAAGTGCATCCAGCTATATAAAACAAATACTAATGGACATGAAAAGTCATATATGCACTAATACAATTGTAGTGGGGGACCTCAACACCCCACTGTCACAAATAGATAGATCAACTAGACTAAAAGTAAGCAATGAAATGCTAGAACTCAATCGAACTCTTGAACAAATGAACTTAAGAGATGTTTACAGAGTCTTCCACCCCACAAAATCAGAATACATATTCTTCTCAGCTGCACATGGGTCACTCTCAAAAATAGACTACATACTCACACATAGAACATGTTTAAGTAAGTGCAAAGGAATTGAAGTTATCCCCTATATATTATCAGACCATAGTGTGATGAAATTGGAGATCCATAGCAAAAGAAACTCAAAAATTTTATAAACACGTGGAAATTGAACAATACACTTCTGAATAACCAATGGGTCACAGAGGAAATTAAAGAAGAAATCAGACAGTTCCTTCAATTAAATGACAATCACAATACAACATATTGGAATCTATGGTACACAATAAAAGCAGTCTTATGAGGGAAATTCATAGCAGTGAATACACATATTAGGAAAACAGAATGAGCCCAATTAAACAATCTGATGCTGAACCTCAAGCTTCTAGAAAAAGAAGAACAGGACAACCCCAAAGCTCACACAAGGGAGGAAATTATAAAGATCAGAAGAGAAATCAATGCAATGGAGACTAAGAGAACAATACAAAAAATCAATGAAGCCAAGAGTTGGTTCTTCAAAAGAATCAACAAAATTGACAAACCTTTAGCCCACCTTGTCAGAAAAAGGAAAGAAAAGGCCCAAATCCATGCAATTAGGAATGAAAAGGGTGAAATGACAACAGACCGAGCAGAAATCCAGAGGATCATCAATACCTACTTCCAGAAACTATACGCCAATAAGATGGACAACACAGAAGAAATGGACAGATTCCTAGATACATATGAATTACCAAAGTTGAATGAAGAAGACCTGAAAATTCTGAACCACCCAATATCAACCAATGAAATTGAAAATGTAATTAAAAACTTATCAACTAAGAAAAGCCCGGGCCCTGATGTCTTCACTGCTGAATTCTACAAGACTTTTAGAGGAGAATTGCTGCCACTACTGTTGAAACTCTTCAATGAAATTGAAAGGGAAGCAATATTCCCAAATTCATTCCTGGAAGCAAGGATCACCTTGATCACCAAAGCAGAGAAAGACCCAACTGAAAAAGAGCACTATACACCAATTGCAAAAATCCTTAATAAGATAATGGCAAAGAAAATGCAGAAGATCATTAAGAAGATCATACACCTTGATCAAATGTGATTCACCCCAGGGATGCAGGGATGGTTCAGTATATACAAATCAACCAATGTAATACAGTATATCAATGGAGCCATGGACAAAAACCGTATGATTATCTCCATAGATGCAGAAAAAGCATTTGACAAAATCCAACATGCATTTATGATAAAAACCCTACAAAAAATTGGAATAGATGATCCCTACCTCAAACTGCTAGAAGCCATCTATGAAAAACCAACAGCCAATATAATACTAAATAGTCAAAAACTGAAATCCTTCACACTAAAATCAGGGACAAGACAAGGATGTCCACTATCACCACTCTTGTTCAATATAGTTCTGGAAACATTAGCCACAGCAATTAGACAAGAGAAAGAAATAAAAGGAATAAAGATAGGTAATGAAGAAGTCATATTGTCATTATTTGCGGCTGGCATGATACTGTATATAGAAGACCCCAAGAACTCCACCAAAAGTCTTCTAGCCTTAATAACCAAATTCAGTCAAGTAGCTGGTTACAAGCTCAACACACAAAAATCAATAGCTTTCCTCTACATAAATGACAGACTCACTGAGAGAGAAATAGGGCAAATAATTCCTTTTACAATAGCATCCAAAAAACTGAAATACCTATGAATCAACCTAACGAAAGAAATCAAAGACCTCTTCTCTGAAAACTATGACACTCTGATAAGAGACATTGAAGATGATATCAGAAAATGGACAGACATCCCCTGCTCCTGGGGAGGAAGGATTAATATAGTGAAAATGGCCATACTTCCAAAACTGCTATATAGATTTAATGCAATTCCAATTGAGACCCCAGCAGCATACTTCATGGACCTTTAGAAAACAATCCAAAAATTCATTTGGAACAAGAAGAGACCCAGAATAACAAAAGCAATTCTAGGCAACAGAGACATGGCAGGGGGTATCACAATCCCCAACCTGCAACTCTACTACAATGCTTCTGTGATAAAAACATCATGGTACTCACAAAGAAACAGACCTGAGGACCAGTGGAACAGATTAGAAGATGCAGAAACAACACCAGACACACTCAGTCATCTCATCTTCCATAAAGGAGCCAAACACTCTCACTGGAGGAAAGATAGCCTTTTTAATAAGTGGTGGTGGAAAAATTAGGCTTCAACTTGCCAAAGATTAAAACTAGACCTGTATCTCTCACCATGCACTAAACTAAAATCAAAATGGATTAAAGATCTAAATATTAAAATAGAAACTCTGAACCAGTTGGAACAGAGGTTAGGTAGAACCCTTGAAGACATCAGTGTAGGAAAAGATTTTATGAACAAAACCTCAGTTGCCTGTGAACTAGCACAACCAATCAACAAGTGGGATCTCTTCTTATTAAAAGGCTTCTGCACAGCAAAAAAACCACCATTAGTGTGAAGAGACAACCCACAATGTGGGAAAAAATCTTCACCTGCTCTTCCTCAGACAAAGGTCTACTATCTAGAATCTATAAAGAACTTAAAAAGATCAGACCTCCCAAATTTGAAGACCCAGTCCAAAAATGGGCATCTGAAATGAACAGACATTTCTCACACAAAGAAGTAGAAATAGCAAATAAATACATGAAAAAATGCTCAACATCACTGGTCATTCGAGAGATGCAAATGAAAACAATGCTGAGATTCCACTTCGCTCCAGAAAGAATGGCTGCTATCATGAAATCAACCAATAACAAATGCTAGTTGGGCTGTGGGGAAAGCAGAACCCTGCTCCACTGCTCGTGGGATTGTAGACTGGTGTAAGCACTGTGGAAATCAGTATGGAGATACCTCAAAGAACTAGGACTGGAAATCCCATTTGACCCCGCTATTCCACTGCTGGGGATCTTCCCCAAAGAATTAAAAGAATCATACCACAGCAGTATATGTGTACCCATGTTCAGAGCAGCACAGTTTGTGATAGCTAAAACTTGGAAACAGCCCAAATGCCCATCAACTGGAGACTGGATAAAGAAAGTGTGTTTTTTTTATAAAATGGAGTACTACTAAGCCATAAAAAATGAGAAATTAGAAACATTTTTAGCTAAGCAGATGCACATTGAGGCGATACTCTTAAGTGAAATAAATAGGACACACATGTGTAAATACTGAATAGTTTCTCTGGTGTGAGAAACTGAAAGTGTAAATAAGGACTAAATGTATAATAGGTCATGTGAAATAGGAAGAAAAGGGGCAAAGGTGAAGGAAGTGGGAGGGCTAGGGGAAAGAATAGAAGGGAATGGGATTAATATGAGAAAATGGAAAAGTAGGAACAAAATCTTTGTAAATAGGGAGGACTGGAGGGGTTGAAGGGAGGGCTGGGCAAGGGTGAAAAATAAGAACCAAGAGAGACTATGTAAAGGTGCAAATTTCCAATGATGAATGTCATTATATTGTATACCTAAAATATACCATTGATTAGAATGAATAATGGATAATGCAAAATAGGAAGAAAAGGTCCAAAGGGGTAGAGGTAGTGGGAGGGGCAGGGGAAAGGAAAGAAGGGAAAGGAAAAATGCTGAGAAATGGAAAAAATGGAAATAAAGTCTTTTTAAATAGGGAAGGTTGGAGGGCATGAAGGGAGGGCTAGAAATGTGGAAAAAATAAGAACCAAGATGCATTCTGTAAAGGTACAATTCCCAATGAGAAATGTAATTTTGTTGTATACCTACAATGTACCAATAAAAGAATTTGGGTAAAAAAAAAAAAAGAGTGAGGGTGGTTCCTTTGGCCAGGTTTCAGTGGGGACTTTGTCGAGCAGGTGTCAGAGCTGCCTTCTGCATGAGACAGGCTTAGGAAAGGATTGGTGAGAAATGAAAATGATAGTACTTTTAAAAACCATCCTGATTGTACCTATGGATATTTTGACAATTGCATAATTCCATCAATATCTCATTGCCTGACAAATCAGGTTCATTTTTGAGCAAACATTGCATTCTTTTGACCTATGGAGCTACTGAATCTAATGTATAATCTATAAAACCAGCAGAAAGTGCCTAAAGAGAAAAAGTGTGAAAGGTCTTTTCTGAAATGCTCTTCATTCATTTTTTCTCTGGGGATGGGGAGAAATAGACTGGCTGGATAATGGGGAACTGAACAACTATAAAAAGGCAACAGGGGACCAATTATGCTGCTACTGTCAGTGCTACTACCCTGATTTGATTCATAAATAGACTCTAGAACCAGTGGATATGTAAATATTTGAGGTAAATGCTATTTTTATGTTTAGCTCAAGAGTGTTAAAATATGTTTTATGTAAACTATCAAACACTTCAGCTTTTGGGGGGTGGGCTGTTATGCTGAGTTAGAGTGGCTTTTGGGGTAAAAGGCATTGCAGGGAAATGACTTGATCTTATTGGCTTGGTCAGGTCATCCTCTTCAGTGATATGAGCCCTGTACAGATGAACAGACACAGAAGGACCCCTAGGTCTGAGACAGAGGACTTGGGTTTGACTCTCAGCTTCCTGGTGGGGTGAGACCACCTTTGGTTATTTATAACATTCTTAAGTCTTAGATTCCTCATTCTTATGAAAGGGGAATCATAAAGTTCTCTGTCTGTCTGTAATGTGATTATAAATGAAAGAATTATGTTGATATGTGGTTATTCAAGGTATCAATTGCCAAAGATTGCAAATCTCCTGAGCAGACCTCTGAGGAGTCACTTGGGGGACAAGGTCAAAGGAATGTTTAGTGGTGGTGGTGATGTTTCTAATCACTAGCTAGAGTTTATCCTACATTCTAGTACCTTTGTCTGCTGAGCTGACCAACTTGGAGTCATGAAGAATCTTTCATTTTGGCTGAAACAGATCAAAGTTCTACTCTAGGAGCAGAAGTGGCCTTCTAGTTCCTGTTCCAATCAACCCATAGGTTGACCTTTTTGGCCATTTAGATTCTGTGCAAATTTAAGAAAAGCTAAGGAAAATATTATAACAATTTTGTTTACAATAGCAAAGTATTATTTTTGAGCATCCATTCTGTGTCAGGCTGTGTGTGAAGAGGAATCTAAATCTCACAGCCAATCTGTAGGTAGTTACTATCATGTTCATTTTGTACTTGAGGAAGGAGACTTGGGAAGGTGAGATGGCATGGCCCATTAGCTCTCTATCTGAGGTCTTCTAGCTACTGGTAGTTGGTGGCCAATGACAAATCTGTATTCAGTAGTTGGAATCCAGAGCCCAAGTGTGTCATCATTCTATCAGCTACCTGAAAGAATGCAGAAAGAGTCCCCCTTTTGTCACTAACTTTATATTTCCATATTCACCATGAGGAAAACATCTCTCACCTTTAAAATCAAAGTATAACATAAAAAATCCCAGAATTGTCCTTCAGAAGTCTTAAAATCTACAGAGCTGTATTATTAAAATGATAGGGAGACTTTTTATACAGTCGATAAGAACATAACCATAAACACATTGGAGCAGAGGGAAAACTAATCCCTCTTGTCGCCATTGTGATGACAAGTGTTATATTCCAGGTGTATGAGCAAAAGTAAGGTTGCCTCATTATGTAATTATTATTGTTTCCATTGGTGTTATCATAGCAGCAATTATCATTTATAACATATGGCATTTGGTAATCATTTAGAAAACAACTTGTCACTTTAATTGGATGTGGGTGTTGACAGTACATATTGTCATGAATCCTGCCTTGCCAATTATTCCTTCTTCTATAGGAGTTCTTATGAGAGCTCTGTCTACAGGGCATAAGAGCAGACTGGGGTGCAATTCACCATTTTATCCTTTCCTCCAGGGAATATTAATTCCTTCTTTGTTTCTCCCTTGGTTCCTACTGGGAATGGATATCTTCAATAGCTGATTAGTCTCTAGGTTCTCATGTTTTAGGTATAAGAAATCCTTTCTCTTCTTTGCCATTGATCTAGAGACATAGCTGTCCTATAGTAACTCAAATCTGCTGCTTTGTATTTTCTTCCTTATTTTTCCCTTTGTGTCTCAAAGTGATTGTTATTGGTAGTTATAGAAATTCCATCAAAAATGGAAGCTACTTTGTTTTTTCAAAGACAAAATATATTTTACTTTTGTCCTTTATTTCTGTGACAATCTTTTAAAAATGAAATTTATGACTTTAGGATGCATTTTTGACTTTTCTCTAGTATTGGAAATGTTCATTGGCTCTATTACATAAAATGTATCCCAAATCTGTTAACTTTCTCACAATTTCCACGCTTCTCCTCCTTGGAATATACATTAAACTCCTAACTGATCATTTTCCTCACACTCTTATCTCCCTAAAGTCCAGTTTTCTAAGTAGCAGCCAGAATTTAAATTTAAAACATAAGCTTAACGTTAAATTTTGCATTACTTTTCTGCTCAACAACCCTACCATGAACTTTCATGCAAACTCAGTACAAAGTCTTACAAGTCCCTGCATGTGCAGCATTACCAAGTAATTCAAGACAACTCCTTTATGTTTTGCAAGCACAATTTTTTTGTTTGTTTGTTTAAATTCTTTTATTGGTACATTTTAGGTGTACAATATGTTTTCATTTATGATAGGGTGCTTGTACCTGTACATGATGTATCTTGGTTCTTACATATTCCCCATTTCCTGTACTCCCTTCATCCCCTCCACCTTTCCTTATTTACAAAGACTTCATTTCCATTTTTTCCTTTTCTCATAATTTTTCCTTTCCTTTCCTTCCTTTCCCCTCCCCCTCCCCATTTCCCTACCACTTTTGGCCTTTTCTTCCTATTTCCCATTATAAATTATTCATTCTAATCATTATTTACACTTTCAGATTCTCACACCAGGGAAAATATTTGGTATTTACATATGTGTGTCCTATTTACTTCACTTAAGAGTGTGTCCATATATGCTTCCATTTAGCTATAAATGTCTCTAGTTTCTCATTTTTTATGGCTGAGTAGTACTCCATTTTATTAAAAAATTCCCACATCTTCTTTATCCAGTTTCCAGTTGATGGGCACTTGGGCTGTTTCCAAGCTTTAGGGATTACAAACTGTGATGCTGTAAACATGGGTGCACATATATTGCTGTGGTATGATTCTTTTAATTCTTTTGGGTAGATACTCAGCAGGGGAATAGCTGGGTCAAATGGGACCTCTAGTCCTAGTTCTTTGAGGTATCTCAATACTGATTTCCACAGTGGTTGCACCAGTCTGCACTCCCACCAATAATGGAGAAAGGTTCCTTTCTCCACACAACCCAGCCAACATTTGTTGTTGGTTTATTTCTTAGTAGCAGCCATTCTTTTGGGGGTGAGGTGGAATCTCAGTGTTGTTTTCATCTGCATCTCTCGAATGACCAGTGATGTTGATCATTTTTTCATATATTTATTTGCTGCTTTTACTTCTTTGTCTGAGAAATGTCTGTTCATTTCAGATGCCCATTTTTGAACTGAGTCTTTAAATTGGGGGGGGGTGTCTGATTTTCTTAAGTTCTTTGTTCTAGATAGTAGTCCTTTGTCTGAGATACTACTGCTAAATTTATTTTCCAACATAGTGGGTTGTCTCTTAGCTCTGTTGGTGGTTTCTCTTGCAGGGCAGAAGCTTTCTAATAAGATGAGATCCCAGTTGTTGATTCTTTGTGCTAGTTCCCATGCTACTAAGATTTTGTTCATAAAATCTTTTCCTATGCCAATATCTTCAAGAGTTCTACCTGTTATTTTCCACCAAGTTTAGTGTTTCAGTTTTAATATTTAGATCTTTAATCCACTTCAGTCTTAGTTTAGTGCATGGTGATAGGTATGGGTCTAGTTTTAGTCTTTGACAGGTTGAAATCCAGTTTTACCAACACCATTTATTAAATAGGCTATCTTGCCTCCAATGAAGGTGATTGGCTCCTTTGTCAAAGATGAGGTGGCTGAGTATGTCTGGAATTGTTTCTGGGTCTTCTAATCTATTCCACTGATCCTCAGGTCTGTTTTTTGTTTTGTTTTGTTTTGTTTTGTTTTTTTGCCAGAACCATGCTGTTTTTATCACAGTAGCTTTGTAGTATAGTTTCAGGTTGGGGATTGTGATACCACCAGCCGTGTCTCTGTTGCCTATAATAGCTTTTGCTATGCTAGGTCTCTTCTGGTTCCAAAGGAATTTTTGCATTGTTTTCTCTAGTTATGTGAAATATATTGTAGGAATTTCAATCTTCATTGCATAAAATCTATGTAGTAGTTTTAGAAAGATGACCATTTTCTTTAAGTTGGTTCTTCCTACCTTGGAGCAAGTGATGTCTTTGCATTTTCTTATATCCTGTTCAATCTCTTTTTTCAGAGTGCTGTAATTTTCAGTGTAGAGGCCTTTTGCTTTCTTTGTTAGATTTATTCCTAGATATGCTGCAGACCAGCTGCAGTCAATGTAGGGTAGAAAGGGGAGATGTCCTGGGCCAGCGATGAGAAAAGAACCTTCACAAGCAATGTTCAGGTTCCCTCTGAGAAGTCTCAGGGTCTGATTTATTTTTATATCTTTAAGCAATAGCTGGGAGGCATTGGGCGGAACATGTTTACATTTTAAGTTACCTTAGCAATTTCTATTGAAGTAAAGGTTATTTTCTTGCTAAACAAAGTCCAATTCCTCTAAGCTGTTTCATTTCATAGAACATCATGAATACATATTTAAAAATTACTATTGTCCCCTTATTTACCCACACCTAAACAGAAGAGAAAGTAACTTAATCAAAATCTTTATATCAGCGGGGGTACAAGCAAGATTTAATCAACTAAGTGTCAAACTTGAGGGCACCAGCTGGCCCTTGAGAAACTGCACAATGGTTAATATAGTTTTCTATTAGCTCTCTATTTTACTTTACCTCTATTCATCTTAACTAAATGTCATTTGGGCTCATAGTCCACGAGCAGGAGATATTTACAGCACTTTGAGAAATATTGAGTAACTTGTCTCCTTAATGCATTTACCTGTCTTAATGTTCTTTCTATTTCCTATTTTCCACTATTTCTTACATCTAAAGCCTGTCCTTCCAATCTCTTCATAAGACCCCTTTAGTAAAAAGAATGTCAACAATAAGAGGGGGAGTTATAGTAGTGGGGAAACAGAGGGGGTTTTAGGAGACGTTTCTTTAGAAGTGGATGTGGCAATAGAACTAAGAGAAACTGGAATTTGGGACTTGTGAGCCAGATCAGATTTCAATATATCATTACCAATTTGCCTCATGGAGAGTTTGTTGTTAGTCACAAACACAATGACTCCTGTGATCAGAGTAACAATTATAAACATTATGGCAAGAAAAAATAAAACATGAGTGTACGATGTGTTCCACCCTTTCTTTCCCCCAGCTGGAACTTTGTCAAGAAGCAATGGAGGACGGTTGGGCTTCACCATAGATATTTTCATTTTTTGGATGCTATTGTGAAAGGAATTGTTTTCCTAATTTCTCTCTCTGTTGAGTCTGTTATTAGTGTAAAAAAAAAAGGCTATTGTTTTTTAAGATTTGAACTTGTATCCAGCTACTCCACTGAATCTGTCAAGTCTAGAAGTCTTTTGGCAGAGTTTTTTGGGTCTTCCATGTACAGTATCATATCATCAGCAAATAATGAGAGTTTAACTTCTTCCTTTCCTATCTTTATTCCTTTTATTTCTTTCTCTTATCTAATTACTGTGACTAATGTTACAGAACTATATTGTGTAGGAGTCATGATAGTGGACATCCTTGTCTTGTTTCTGATTTTAGCATGAAGGTTTTCAGTTATCAACCATTTAATATGATGTTGGCTGTTGGTTTTTCATAGATAGCCTTAATCATGTTGAGATAAAGACCTTCTATTCCAATTTTCTGTAGCGTTTTTATCATGAATGGGTGTTGGATTTTGTTAAATGCTTTTTCTGCATCTATTGAGATGATCATATGTTTTTTGTCCTTAACTCTGTTAATATGGTGTATTACATTTATTGATTTACTTATGTTGAACCATCCTTGCATCCCTGGGATAAATCTGACTCGGCCAGGGTATATGATCTTCTTGATGACCCTCTGTACTCTGTTTGCCAGTATCTTGTTGAGGATTTTGCATCTATGTTCATGAGGGAGATTGGCCTGTAGTTCTCTTTTTGGGTTGGGTCTTTCCCTGGTTTTGCAATCAAAGTCACACTTACTTCCAGGAATGAGTTTGGAAGCCTTGCTTCCCTTTCAAGTTCTTTGATGAATTTAAAGAGTAATGGCATTAGTTCTTCTTTAAATGTCTTGCAGAATTCAGCAGTGAAGCCACCAGGACCTGGGCTTTTCTTTGTTGGTAAATTTTTTTATTACATTTTCAATTTCACTCATTGTAATTGGGGTGTTTATAATTTCCATATCTTCTTCATTTAACTTTGGCAATTCATATGTATCTAGGAATCTGTCCATTTCTTCTGTGTTTTCCATTTTATTAGAGCACAGGTTCTTGGAGTAGGTATGATGATCTTCTAGATTTCTGCCGGATCTGTTATGACTTCACCTTTTTCATTCTTTGTTTGTTTGTTTTTTGGTTTTTTTTGGTACCGGGGATAGAACTCAGGGCCTTGCGCTTGTGAGGCAGGCTCCTGAACCAGTGAGCTAAAGCTGACCCCCACATTTTTCATTCTTAATTGCATGGATTTGAGCCTTTCCTTTTCTTTTTTTGATAAGTTGGTTAATGGTTTATTTTTTATTTATTCTTTGGAAAAACTAACTCTTTGATTCATTGATTGTTTTTGTATTGTTCTCTTAGTCTCCATTGCATTGATTTCTGTTCTGATCTTCATAATTTCCTCTCTTGTGTGAGCTTTGGGTTTGTTATTCTCTTCTTTTTCTAGGAGCTTGAGCTTCAGTATTAGGTTGTTTATTTGAGCTCTCTGTTTCCCTAATATGGGCATTAACTGCTATGAATTTCCCACGTAGAACTGCTTTCATTGTGTCCCATAGATTCCTGGATGTTGTATTGGCATTATCATTTACTTGTAGAAACTGTCTAATTTGCTCTTTAATTTCCTCTGTGACCCATTTGTTGTTCAGGTGAGTATTATTCAATTTCCACGGAGGATTTTTGGTACTTTTGCTGTTTCTTATGCTACTAATATCCAGTTTTATTGGACTATGTTGTGATAATATACAGGGGTAAGTTCAATTCTTTTGCATTTACTTAAACATATCCCATGAGCTAGCATGTGGTCTATTTTGGATAATGACCTGTTTGCAGCTAAAAAGAATGTATATCTGATTTTGTTGGGTGGAACACCCTGTAGACATTTTTTAAGTCCATTTGTTAAAAAGTTTGGTTCAGTTCTAGAATTTTGTTATTGATCTTTTGTCTAGATGACCTCTCTATTTGTTAAATTGTTGTATTGAGTCCCCTGGTATAATTGTATTAGTGCTTATTTTGTTTTTCATGTCCATTAATATTTATTTTGTATAGTTGGGGGCATTCATATTTGGTGCGTATATTTTATGATTGTCATCTCTTCCTCTTGGATTGTTACCTTCACAAGGATGTAGTGACCATGTTTCTGTGTCTTAATTAGTTTTGATTTGAAATCTATTTTTTCTGCAAATATGATTGCTACCCCCTGCTTTTTTTTGAGTTCCTGTCACACGGAGAACTGTTTTCCATCCTTTTACTTTCAGTCTATGAATATCTTTTTGAGTTAGGTGTGTTTCCTGTATACAGCATATTGTTGGATTTTGCTTCTTAATCCATTCTGCCAGTCTATTTCTTTTGATTGTTGAATTGAGACCATTAACATTGATGGTTATAATTGATAGATATTGACTCATCCTTGTCATGATGTTTTACTGTTGTTGGCTCTTTTATTTTTTACCACTTTCCCTTTAGTTTCTTGCCTTGCATGGTGGATTTTCTCTGTTTGGCCCCTGTCACCTTCATTGTCTTTTTCTAGGACATTGTTTAGAATTGTTTGGAGTGCCGGTTTCGTGTTCATGAAATTTCTCAGGTGTTTTTTCTTGTGTAAATATCAAATTTCTCCATTGATTTTGAAAGATAATTTTGCAGACTACAACAGTCTAGGTTGGAAGTTATTTTCTTTTAGGGCTTGAAATACTTCACTCCAGGCTCTCTTTAACTTGAAGCTTTGTGTAGAGAAGTCTGCTGTGATTCTGATGGGCTTTCCTTTGTATGTGATTTGTTTCATTTCTCTAACTGCTTGTAGGATTTTGTTTTTCTGTTGCCTTTCTGGGATCTTGACTATTATATGTCTAGGTTTAGCTTTTTTTAATCATGGCTAATTGGAGTTCTATATGCCTCACTTATCTGTATTTCCAATTCTCTACCTCTGTCTGTGAAGTTTTCTACTATTAACTCTGTAACCAATTTTTCTATGTCAATTGTACTTCTCCTGCTTTTTCATGGATTCCTCTCAGTCTCATATTATTCTTCTTTTCATCATCTAGCAGCTGCTGGATTGATTTCTCATGGTCCCTTACTATTTTTAAGACATCCCTGTTTCATGGTCACCAACTACAATTCTGTCTTCTAGATCTGGTATTCTATCTTCACATTCACTCAATCTGCTGTGAGTAATTTCCATGGAGTTTTTAATTTCCTGGATATCCTTTTGAATGTGTTTAATGGATTCCACTTTTTCCTATGCTGGGCAATCATCGTTTCCATTTTTTTCTTACACTGGGCATTCATGCCTTCCAGCATGGTTCTGAGCTCATCTATTTCTTCATGTGCTTCTGTTCTAGAGCCTCTAATCATGTTTTTCATTCTGGTCACCATCTCTGTAGTTATCTGGGAAATTATTTCTGTTTTGAATTTTTCTAGAGCCTCATTCTTCTGTTTTGTTACTTTCTGTGCTATCAGTTCAGGGTGTCTTGGTCATTGATTGCCATATTTTTCCACCTCATTTGCCCCAGAATTTGCCTTTGGTGAGCTGGAAGTCTGTGTTTGTGTCCTGCCAAGGTGTCTTCTCATTTTTAATTCTGTCATTGGTGCTGTCTTTTGCTTTAATTCCTGGGCTGATACTCCAATATTTCCTATTTTGAGTATCATTATTACTGGTGTTTAGAGCCCCTTTGGAGTGATAGTTTCTCAGAGATATCTTCCAAGAATAGCTGGACTATTTAAGGCTTTGAGTCTCTAATGAGTCTTAGGCAATCTCATTTTCAGTATACCAGGGAGGACAACTGAGGAGATCAGTCACAACACCTTAGCCCAATTGACACAATCAGCATCAAACACAGCTTAGAAAAGGACAATTTGTGGTAGCAGTTAATCTGTCCCCTTTAACCTTGTGCCCTAAATCAAAAGCTAGGACCAGCACAAAATATGTTTGTAGTAAGTAAACACTTCAATATGGAAAATTTACCCTTTGGGATAAGGATTTACTAGGGGTTAGGGGGAGAGGAGTAGAGAGATAGAGGGAGAGGGAAGGGTTAGAAGTGAGGCTAGAGAACATGGGAAGATCACACAAATTGTGGGGATCTGTTGAAGACAGTAGGCGAAGAGAGAGCGAAAGAACAGAGACAAGTACAGATCAAACTGACAACAATAGGGCAGCTAGAAATTGTATTCACCTTCTGAAAAAAGTGAAAGTCGAGCGAGAGAAAAAATTCAGAATGGGACAGGAACAGGAACAAAGAGGGAGAGAAATATAGAGCCAGAAGGTATAGAGAGAGAGAGAGAAAAAGAAAAGAAAAACAAATATATGAAACAAAAAAAACAAACAAAAACAGGTCTCCCTCAGGATATGTCTCATGCTGCCCTGGTGGGGAATTTGGGCAGCAGTGTGCAGGTCTAAGTTGATTAGTCTCAGCAAGGCAGCTGTAGTCTACTGAGATTCAGACTGATTTCTAGCTGCAATGTACAAGTTGATGTCCCTAACCTCCTGAAGGATTAAACTCTGCAGGGTTCTAGTGCAAGTTCCAGTTGTCCTCCCCCATGTGTAAGTCCGGGTTTCTATGGGAGGTGCTGATCTCACCAACTTGCCAACCATGGTGGTCCAGTGTGCTTTTATTGAAGAGTTTTTATTCACTTTCCCAGTGTGCTTCAGTTTTCATTGAAGAGCGTCAGAAAGGCCCTCTCTGTTGTTCACGTCTGCTCTATCTTCTGTGGCTCATAACCATGGCCTTTATGTTCTCCCTGGCACCTAGCTGTGCATATTCAGATGCCTTGTGGTGCAGAGTGCATGCCTCATGGTCTCAGGCAGAGCGTGCCTCCAATCCTAGTTCTTTGAGGTACCTCCATACTGATTTCCACAGTGGTTGCATCAGTCTACACAATCACCAGCAGTGGACCAGTGTTCCTTTTTCTCCACAGCCCCACCAGCATTTGTTATTGGTTGATTTCATGTTGGCAGCCATTCTTTCTGGTATGAGGTGGAATCTCAGTGTTGTTTTCATTTGCATCTCTTGAATAGCCAGTGATATTGAACATATTTTCATATGTTTATTTGCTATTTGTATTTCTTTGAGAAATGTCTGTTCACTTCAGATGTCCATTTTTGGATTGGGTCTTTAAATTTGGATGATCTGAATTTTTTTTAAGTTCTTTATAGATTAGAGATAGTAGACCTTTTTCTGAGGAACAGCAGGTGAAAATATTTTCCCCATTGTGGGTTGTCTCTGTGGTTGTCCAACCACTGCTGGTAGTTTCTCTTGCTGTGCAGAAGCTTTTCATTAAGAAGAAATCCCACTTGTTGATTGTTTCTGTTAGTTTATGGGCAGCTGAGTTTTTGTTCATAAAATCTTTTCCCGACAACAATGTCTTCAAGAATTCTACCTAACCTCTCTTTCAGCCAGTTCAGCATTTCTGATTTAATATTTAGATCTTTAATCCATTTCAATTTTAGTTTATTGCATGGTGAGAGATACAGGTCTAGTACTAATCTTTGGCAAGTTGAAACCCAATTTTTCCAGCATCACTTATTAAAGTGGCTATCTTACTTCCAGTGAGAATGTTTGGCTCCTTTGTCAAATATGATGTGGCTGAGTGTGTTTAGAGTTGTTTGTGCATCTTCTAATCTCTTCCACTGGTCCTCAGGTTTATTTCTTTGCCAGCACCATGCTGTTTTTATCACAGTAGCTTTTTAGTATAGTTTTAAGGTGACATTTGTGATACCCCTTGCCATGTCCCTGTTGCCTAGAATTGCTTTTGATATTCTAGATCTCTTCTTGTTCCAAATGAACATTTGCATTGTTTTCTCAAGTTCCATGAAGTATGATGCTGGGATTTCAATTGGGATTTCAATGAATCTATATAACAGTTTTGAAAGTATAGCCATTTTCTCTATGTTGATTCTTCCTACCTATGAGCAAGGGATGCCTTTCCATTTTCCGATATCCTCTTCAATTTCTTTTTTCAGAGTGCTATAGTTTTCAGAGAAGTGGTCTTTGATCTATTTTGTAAGGTTAGTTCTTAGGTATTTCCGTTTTTTGGATGCTATTGTGTAAGGAATTGTTTGCCCAATTTTCTCTCAGTGAGTCTGTTGTTCATGTAGGGGAAAGCTATTGATTTTTGTGTGTTGACCTTTTATCTAGCTCTTTTACTGAATTTGGTTATTAAGTTTGGAAGACTTTTGGTGGAGTTCTTGAAGTCTTCTTTATAGAATATCATGTCATCTGCAAATAATGACAATTTGACTTCTTTGTTTCCTATCTTTATTCTTTTTATTTCTTTCTCTTGTCTAATTGCTGTGGCTAATGATTCCAGTACTGTATTAAACAGCAGTGGTGATCATAGACATCCTTGTCTTGTTCCTGATTTTAGTTTGAAGGATTTTGGTTTTGGAGCATTTAGTATGATATTTGCTGTTGGTTTTCCTTTCTTTTTTTTTTAATAAACTTTTCCTCCTTTAACTTTCGATGTCAGTCATTTTGTCTCAGCAATGAGAAAAGTCATTAAGACATATGGATTCATGAAAATATGCAACATTTTCCAAAATTTTTTTTTAACTGTATATCCTTCTATTTATACATTTCAAGTATAAAATATAATGACATTCATCATTGGAAATTTGCACCTTTACATATTCTCTTGGTTCTTATTTTTTCCCCCTTCCCATACCCTCCCTTCAACTCCTCCATCCCTCCCTATTTACAAAGACTTTTTTCCTTTTTTTCATTTTCTCATATTAATTCCATTCTTTTTTCCTTTCCCCTACCCCTCTCACTTCCCCTTTGCCTTTGCCCCTTTTCTTCCTATTTCACATTATCTATTATACCTTTTAGTCCTTATTTATACTTTTAATTTCTCACACTAGAGAAACTATTCATTATTTACACATGTGTGTTCTATGTATTTCATTTAAGAGTATCACCTCAATGTGCATCGATGTAGCAATAAATGTCTCTAATTTTATGTTTTTATGGCTGAGTAGAACTCCATTTTATAAAAAACCCACATTTTCTTTGTCCAGTTTCCAGTTGATGGACAATTGGGGTGCTTCCAAGTTGTAGCTATTACAAACTGTGCTGCTATGAACATGGGTCCACATATATCACTGTGGTATGATTCTTTTAATACTTTGGGGAAGATACCCAGTAGGGGAATAGCTGGGTCAAATGAAACTTCCAGGCATAGTTCTTTGATGTATCTTCATACTGATTTCCACAGTGGTTGCACTAGTCTACATTCAAACCAGCATTGGAGTAGTGTTCTTAATTTCCCACAGCCCCTCTAGCATTTGTTATTGATTGATTTCTTGATAGCAGCCATTCTTTCTGGGGTGAGGTGGATTCTCAGCATTGTTTTCATTTCCATCTCTCAAATGATCAGTGATGTTGAACATTTTTAAATATGTTTATTTGCCATTTATACTTCTTTGTGTGAGAAATATCTATTCATTTCAGATGCCCATTTTTGGATTGGGTCTTTCAATACAGGAGGTCTGATTTTTTTAAGTTCTTTGTAGATTTGAGACAGTAGACCTTTGTCTGTGGGGCAGCAGGTGAAAATTTTTTCCCACATTGTGGGTTGTTTCTTCACACTGCTTGTGGTTTCTCTCATTGTGCAGAAGCTTTTTAGTAAGAAGAGATCCCATTTGTTGATTGTTTGTGCTAGTTCACGGGCACCTGAGGTTTTGTTCATAAAATATTTTCCTACACTAAAGTCTTGAAGAGTTCTACCTAACCTATGTTCCAGCTGGCTCAGCGTTTCTGTTTTAATATTTAGATTTTCAATTCATGACAATTTTAGTTGAGTGCATAGTAAGAGATATAGGACTAGGTTTAGTCTTTGGCAAGTTGAAACCCAATTTTTCCTGCACAATCTATTGAAGAGGCTATCTTTCCTGAAGTGAGAGTGGTTGTGTCCTTTGTCAAAAATGAGGTGGCTGAGTGTGTCTGGAGTTGTTTGTGTATCTTCTAATCTGTTCCACTTGTCCTCAGGTCTGTTTCTTTGCCAGTACCATGCTATTTTTATCACAGTAGCTTTGTAGTATAGTTTCAAGTTGTGGGTTGTAATACCCCCTTCCATGTCTCTGTTACCTAGCTTTGCTTTTTCTCTTCTGGGTCTCTTCTTGTTCCAAATGAATTTTTGTATTGTTTTCTAAAGGTCCCTTAAGTATGCTTCTGGGGTTTCAATTGGCAGTGCTATGAATCTATATAACAGTTTTGGAAGTATGGCCATTTTCACTATGTTGATTCTTCCTACCCAGGAGCAAGTGATGTCTTTCCATTTTCTGATATCATCTTCAATCTCTCTTTTCAGAGTGCTATAGTTTTGAGAGAAGAGGTCTTTGATTTCTTTTGTTAGGTTGATTCCTAGGAATTTCAGTTTTTTGGATTCTCCTGTGAAAGGAATTGTTTGCACTATTTCTCTCTCTGTGAGTCTGTTGTCCATGTAGAGGAAAGCTATTGAGTTTTGTGTGTTGACCTTGTATCCAGCTACTCTACTGAATTTGGTTAAGTCTAGGAGATATTTTAAGGGGCCGGGGATTTAGCTCAGTGGTTTCACCACCTGCCTCACAAGAACAAGGAGCCGAATTCAATCCCTAGTGCCAAAAAAAGAAAAAAAGAAGATTTTTGGTGGCGTTCTTGGGGTCTTCTATATAGAGTATCATGTCATCGGCAAATAATGACAATTTCACTTCTTCATTTCCTATCTTTATTCCTTTTATTTCTTTCTCTTGTCTAATCACTGTGTCTAATTTTTCCAAAACTATATTGAACAGGAGTCATGATAGTGGACATCCTTGTATTGTTCCTGATTTTACTCTGAAGGAATTCAGTTTTTGACCACTTAGTATGATATTGGCTGTTAGTTTTTCATAGATGGCTTTTATGAGATGGAGGTAGAGACTGTCTATTTTTTATCATAAATGCATGTTTGATTTTGTCAAATGCTTTTTCTGCATCTATAGAGATAATAATATGGTTTTTGTCCTTGGTTCTGTTGACATAGTGTATTACATTGATGGATTTGCATATGTTGAACCATCCCTGTATCCCTGTGATGAATCCCATTTGGTCAGAGTGTATGAACTTCTTAATGATCTTCTGCATTCTATTTGCCAGTATCTTATGAAGGATTTTTGCATCTGTGTTCATTAGTGAGATTGGCCTATAGTTCTCTTTTTTGGTTAAGTCTTTCTCTCGTTTGGTGTTCAAGGTGATGCTTACTTCAAGGAATGACTTCAGGAGTATTGTTTGCTTTCAATTTCATTGAAGATTTTAAATAGTAGTTGCAGTAGTTCCTGTCTAAATGTCTTGTAGAATTAAGCAGTGAAGCCATCAGGACCTGGGATTTTCTTAGTTGTTAAGTGTTTAATTACATTATCAATTTCTTTGATTGATATTGGGTTGTTCAGAATTTTTAGGTCTTCTAAGCTGGGGATTTAGCTCAGTGGTTCTGCTGCCTGCCTCAGTAGCACAAGGACCCGAGTTCAATCCCTGGTACCATAAAAACAAAAGAATTTTTAGGTCTTCATTCAACTTTGGTAATTGATACATGTCTAGTAATCTGTCCATATCAACATATCAGATATGGATATGGGCTTTTTCTTTCCTTTTTCTGATAAGGTTGGCTAAGGGTTTGCCAATTTTGTTTATTCTTTCAAAGAACCAACTTTTGGCTTCATTGATTTTTTTGTATTATTTTCTTCATCTCCATTGCATTGATTTCTGTCCTGATCTTTATAATTTCCTTCTTTCTATGGGCTTTGGTTTTGTCCATCTCTTCTTTTTCTAGAAGCTTGAGGTTCAGCATCAGGTTGTTTAGTTTGGCTTCCTCTGTTTTCCTAATATGGGTATTCACTGCTATGAATTTTCCTCATAAGACTGCTTTCATTGTGACCCCTAGAGTCTGATACATTTTTAATAACATTTGTTGAGCCTCTTCTCCTTCTACTTGTCTTTGAATATCTCCCTCTAATTGAGAAACAAATTCAGTATATGATTGGGAGTTTCCTTGTCTAATATATTAGTACAAGCTCCCCTAGGAGACCCTTTAGGAGTTATTTTTTTGAATGCCATCATACAAATTCCAGCAGTTTGTTCAATTGCCTCCAGATGGAGCTGTGCCTGAGCAGCATTAGTATTAAATTGTCCATCTCCTGCCAACATATCAGCAGTGGTGTGTTGATAGTTAACGTTTGACATATTACATCGTACCTGTTCTTTAATTCCTTCTTGACACCACATTTTCCATTCCAAGAATCGAGAAGGTGGCAACAAAGCCTTAGTCAATAAATTCCAATCATAAGGTGTCAAATGGCCCACAGTTCCAGGTAATTTTCCAATTAGTCCTAATGTATAATCACTCTGTATACTATAATCCATTGCAGTCCTTTTTAAATGTCGGAAAACACTTAAATCCCAAGGTTGATATTGCCTGTGGCCCTGCGCATTTACCATACTAGGATAAGCTATTTGTGGGGCTGATAATTCCTCCTCAAAACTTAAAGTTTTTAAAGCAGTTTCAAATTTTGTTTGGTCATGCTGAATGTGCACAGGAAAGTCACAGTTTTTAGAATGAACCCAAAAACTTTTTTGTGAATAGTAATCTTCCTCATTCTTATCTTCTCCTGACCTACTTTTTGAGGAGGAAGAAGAATCAGTATTAAATTCCTGTCTTTTGCAATTTCAGAGAGGATATGATTTTGTCATGAGCTGTTTTTTAGATTTGGCTTTTAAAGACTTAGTATTGTTTTAAAATAATGGCATAGGCTGATCTATGGGTCCTAAAAGATCTTGTTGCATGGGCAGAGTTTTATTAGACATTTTTGCTCCTTGGGCTGAGGAACAAAGGTTTCTAATTTTTTCTTCAGCTGGAGTTAGCATAGAAGAAGCTGAGGGTATAACTTGAGGGGGAGGTAAAGGAGCCAAATGACAAGGAAATCCTTCTTCATCAGATTTATCATCCTTATCCTGAGGTATAATTTGAATTAAATCATTTGTCACATTTTTCTCATCTTCCTCAATTAAACCTTGTTCTTTAAGAGCTAATTTAGCCTGATCTGATAACTCTGTTCATGCAGTCAAACCTTCAGCACAATGAAGGACAAGCTGTATTGCAATAGCAGTTCCCCAAAACCTGTTATGAATCATTACTCCTTTTCTATAAGCCTTTCAAACACAAGCAAGCACTTCACTCCATTTATCCTCAGACCAGCCCTCCTTGAACTCAGCCAAATTATAAAATCTATTTGCCATATGTAAACATCATTTAAGATCGTCCTTATGGATCTGAAATCCAAACCTCTTTAATAAAAGTTTAAGGTTTGAAATGGCTTCACCAAACTGTGAAGACCCCTGTCCCATTGTTACCCAGAAATTCCTGAGTCTTCCCTGACTCACAGAATGCTGATCACTCCCTTATTTTCACCTGACTTCCACTGAGAGGATTTGAGGTCCCTGTTTGGGCGCCACTTGTCTGCAGTCTCTCTAGAGGGAGACAGGAGCCCCTGGAGAACACCGACCTTTAATGAAAGAAAAGGAGACAGCCAGGAGAATAAACATCTGTTCATCCGCCAGGCTGTCTCCTTTTCTTTCTTTATAGGTCAGTGCTCTCCAGGGTCTCTGGTTTCCCTCTAGAGAGACCACAGACAGAAAAGAATGTGTATTCTGATTTTGTGGGGTGGAACATTCTGTAAACATCTGTCAAGTTTATTTGTTCAAGAGTTTGATTGAATTCTAGTATTTCATTGCTTGTTTTTTGTCTAGTTGATCTATCTGTGACAATGGGGTATTTAGTTTCCCCACCACTATTGTATTCATGCTTATATGATTTTCCATGTCAGTTATAATTTGTTTTATATAGTTGGGTGCACAGTGTTTGGTGCATAGACATTTATCATTGTCATCTCTTCCTCTTGGATTGTTCCCTTTACAAGGATGTAGTGTCCTTCTTTGTCTCGCTGAATCAGTGTGGGTTTGAAATCCACTTGGTATGCAAAGAGGGCAGCTATTCCTGCTTTTTTTTTGGTTCCTGTCATATGGAGTATTCTTTTCCACCCTTTAGCTTTCAGTCTATGAGTTTCTTTTTGAATTAACTGTGTTTCTTCTATGCAGCATATTGTTGACTCTTGCTTCTTGACCCATTCTGCCAGTCTATTTCTTTTGATTGGTAAGTTGAGACCATTAATATTGATGGTCATAACTGATAAGTATTGAGTTATCATTGTTATGACTTTTTCTTTTTGTTGGATTCTCCCCCTTTGCTTTTAATTTCTTGTTGTGACTGGTGGATTCATTCTGCTTTGCTTCCTGGGGTTGTGATCCTCCTTGTCTTTTCCTAGGATTTTGTCAAAAACTTTTAGGAGTGCTCGTTTGGTATTCACAAAGTCCCTAAGGTACTCTTTGTCATGAAAGTATCGTATTTCACCATCAATTTTGAAAGACAGTTTTGCAGGGTACATCAATCTGGGTTGGAGGTTGTTTTCCTTTAGGGCTTGGATTACATCACTCTAAGTTCTTCTTGCCTTGAGGGTTTGCATTGAGATGTCTACTGTGATTCTGATGGGCTTTCCTTTGTATGTGATTTGTTTCTTTTCTCTAACTGCTTGTAGAATTTTGTTCTTCTGTTGGGTTTCTGGAATCTTAACTATTATATGCCTATGTGTGGATTTTTTTTTTTGATCAAGGCTAGTTGGAGTCCTATGTGCCTCACTGGTCTGTATGTCAAGTTCTTTTCCCCTGCTTGGGAAGTTTTCTGCCATCACTTGTGTGAACAGTTTTTTTATGTCATCTGCGCTCTCTCCTGTTTCTTCATTGACTCCAATCAATCTTATGTTATTCTTTTTTGCATTGTCTAGCAGCTGCTAGATTGATTTCTCATGGTCTCTTATAATTTTAAAGAAATTTTTCTCTTCCTGATTGCAAAGATTTCCTTGCAATCTTATCTTCTATATCTGAAATTCTGTCCTCATGTTGGCTCATTCTGGCGGATAGACTTTCTATGGAGTTTTTAATCTCCTGGAAATCTGTTTGCATCTCTTTCTTGGATTCCATTTGTTTCCTTTCTTGGGATTCCATCATGTTTCTCAGCTCCTGTATTTTTTTTTTATCTCTGTCCTCTCTAGATTTATTAGTTATGGTTTGCAGTATGGGCACAATCTCTGCTGTTATGTGATAAATCTTTTCTGATTTCATTTTTTCCAGATCCTCTTTCATTGCTAGTGCAGGGAGCCCAGGTTGTTGAGTATCAGAGTGTTCCATCTCATTTCCCTTTAGGGTTGCTCTAGGTGATCTGGAATTCTGGTTCTGAGGCTTGTTTACATGTCTTCTCATTTCGACCGATGGCAGGGGGAAGGGGTTTCTGTTGGTGCCCGCATGGCTCAACTCCTCTGCTCTTGCAGCTGTGGCATGCTGACCTGGAAGCCTCCTCTGTGCTCTGAGCTGTGGCACACCTATGCAGAAGCCTCCTCTGCACTGGGAGCTATAGCAAGCTCTGGCCATTGGTTTTTCATAGATGGCTTTTATCAGATTGAGGTAGAGACCATCCATTCCAATTTTTTGCAGAGTTTTTATCAAAAATGTTTGTTGGATTGTGTCAAATGTTTTTTCTGCATCTATTGAGATGATCACATGGTTTTTGTCCTTGGCTTATTGATTTGTATAAGTTGAACCCTCCTTGCATCCCTGGGACAAATCTGACTTGGTCAGGGTGTACGATCTTCTTAATGACTCTCTGTATTCTGTTTGCCACTATCTTGTTGAGGATTTTTTGCATCTATGTTCATTAGAGAGATTGGCCTGCAGTTCTCCTTTTTAGTTGGGTTTTTTCCCCTGGCTTTGCAATCAAAGTAACACTCACTTCCAGGACTGAATTTTGAAGTATTGCTTTTCTTTCAAGTTCATTGAAGAGTTTAAAGAGTAAAGGTGATAAAGCCCATGCCAAGCACAAAAGTGGGGTACTGGAGAGAGAAGTCCCAGATTGCCAGGAGTCCTGCATCATCCAGTCCATGCCAAGCACACAGGTGCTGCACTGGAGAGAGAGGTCCTGGATTACTGGGTGTCCAGACCCATCCAGCCTGCCCAAAGCACAATGGCAGGGACCAGCCAGAAGATGAGGACCCCACATCACTGGCCACAGCCATGGCGGCAATCTACTTAGCTGCATGGGCAACTGCAGGACCTCCACCCCTACCTCTAGCCTCTTGGCTGTACCACTACCTGGTTCCACACTACAAAGACACAGGGGACACCAGACCACTGTACTGGGTAAGTTGGAGGGATCATCACCTACCATTAGAACCTGAACTATATTCAGAGGAAGGACAGCTGGAACCCTTAGTACAACCTTGCAGAATTCAACCCTACAGGAGGATAGGGAGCTCAACTTGGGACTTGCCACCAGAAATCTGTCTGAATCCCATGGGTCTGTGACTGGCTTGCTGAGACTCACTGACATATCTGCACAGTGCTGCCAATGTTGTCTATTGTGACAGCAGAGCCATACCCTAAAGGAGGATCTTCATTTTTATCTTTTATTTGTTATTTTCAAAATTACCAACTTTTTTTGCTCTTATTTTAAATTTTTTTCCTATCTCTTCAAATTTTTTATTTTTCTCTTTTTTTTTCTTTTCTCTTTCCATTCTCTCACACTCACTCTCTTGCTGTCCCACATTGTTCTTCATCTCCTTTTTTGTTCCTGTTCTGGCCCTATTTCAGATTTCTTCTTTATTTTCCATTTATTCTCTTTTTCCTTCTCTCAACTGTGTCCTCTAGCCAGACTGCTAACCTTCCTCTATCTTTCTACTTATCTATCCCTCCCTCTCCAATTCCTTCTAACTCTCCAGCCTGAAGGGTACAATTGCTATATTGAGGAGTTTATTCACTATAAACATGTGTTAGGTTAGTCCTCCAGTTTGATTTAATTCTCACAGTTAAAGGTGACAGATTAATAACTTTCACAAATTGTCATTTTCTAAGAGTGTACTTGATGCTGTGGTGTTGCTGATTGTATCACTTGGGCTAAGGTGTTGTGATTGATCTAGTCAGTTGTCCTTCCTGGTATAAGAAAAATGAGAGCCTCAGAGTCATTAGAGACTCAAAACCTAAAGACCAGCTATATCTGGAAGACACCTCTGAGAAGCAATCATTCCATAAGGGTTCTAATTACAAGCAACAAAGATATTTATAATAAGCAATTTTGAAGTATCAACCCAAGAATTAAACCAAGGACAGTACCAAAAACAAAAATGAGAAGACACTTAAGGAAGGCACAAACTCAGACTTCCACCCCACCAAGGGTAAATCCTGGGGGAAATGAGATGGAAAAGTCCCATAACCAACCACCTGGACAACCTGAACTGATAGTACAGGAAGTGACAAAACAGATGAATGAGGCTCTAGAAAAATTCAAAGCAGAAATAATCTCCCAGATTACTGTAAAGATGGTGAGCAGAATGAAAGACATGATTAGAGGATCCAGAACAGAAACAGATAAAAAAAAAATAGATGAGCTCAGAAACATGCTGGAAGCCATGAATACCCAGCATAAGAAAGAAATGGAAACTATGGTCACCCAATATAAGAAAGAAATGGAATCCATGAAACAGATTCAAACAGATATTCAGGAGATTAAAAACTCCATTGAAAGTATCCACAGCAGATTAAGGGAATATGAAGATAAAATATCAGATATAGAAGACAGGATCATGGTTAAACACCATGAAAACAGAGATTTCTTAAAAATAGTAAGGGACCACGAGAAAGCAATCCAACAGAGCTAGACGATGCCAAGAAGAATAACATAAGACTGATAGGAGTCCATGAAAAAACAGGAGAAAGACAATTGGCATCAAAAAACTGTTCACAGAAGTAATAGTTGAAAGCTTCCCAGACAGAAGGTAGAGAATTGGACATAGAGATAAGTGAGGCATATAGAACTCGAACTAACCATGATCAAAAATATTCTACATCTAGACATATAATAGTCAAAATCTGAGAAACCCAACAGAAAAACAAAATCCTACAAGCAGTTAGAGAAAAGAAACAAATCACCTACAAAGGAAAGCCCATCAGAATCACAGGAGACTTCTCAACACAAACCCTCAAATCAAGGAGAAACTGTAGTGAAGTATTTCAAGCCCTAAAAGAAAATAACTTCCAACCTAGACTGTTGTATCCTGCAAAATTATCTTTCAAAATTGATGGGGAAATTAGATACTTCCACGACAAAAAACACCTGAGAAATTTCATGAAAAACAAACAAGCACTCCAAGCAATTCTAAACAATATTCTAGAAAAAAAAAATGAAGGTCACAACTCTGTGTGGCTCCACAGAGGGAAGCCACCAGGTAAGATAAGACACAAAAGGGAAAGGGGGAAAATAAGAAATAGAAGTGCCAATAAAAGTAAAACATCATGACAAGGATGAATTAATATCTATCAATTATAACCATCAATGTTAATGGCCTCAATTCACCAATCAAAAAACATAGACTGGCAGAATGGATTAAGAAGCAAAATCCAACAATGTGCTGTATACAAGAAACACACCTAACTCATAGACTGAAAGTAAAAGAATGGAAAACAGTTCTCCATGGCACAGGAACCCAGAAAATATCAGGGGTTGCAATCATATTTGCACACAAAGTAGATTTCAAACCAAAACTAATTAAGAGAGACAAAGCTGGTCACCACATCCTTGTGAAGGTAACACTCCAAGAGGAAAAGATGACATTCCTAAATATATATGCACTAAATACGAATGCCCCCAACTATGCAAAACCCCACTATCACAAATAAGCAGATCAATACCCCACTATCACAAATAGGCAGATCATCTAGACAAAAAATTAACAATGAATTTGTAGAACTGAACCAAGCTACTGAACAAATGGACTTAATAATAATTTTTTTCTTTTTTTTACTACCGAGGATCGAACTCAGGTCCTTGCACTTGTGCAGCAGGCAGTGAAACCACTGAGCTAAATCACCGGCCCCAGATGGACTTAATAGATGTTTACAGTGTTCCACCTCACAAAATCAGAATAGACATTCATTTTGGCTGCACACAGTTCTTTCTCCAAAATAGACCACATGCTAGCTCATAGGGCATGTCAAAGTAAATGTAAAAGATTTGAAGTTACACCTTGTATATTAGCAGACCATAGTGCATTAAAATTGGAGATTAATAATATAAGAAACTGCAAAACTTCCACAAACACATGGAAACTGAATAACACCCTCCTGAACAACCAATGGGTCACAGAGGAAATTAAAGAACAAATTAGACAGTTTCTACAAGCAAATGATAATGCCAATACAACATCCAAGAATCTATGGGACACAGTGAAAGCAGTTCTACGTGGGAAATTCATAGCAGTTAATGCCCATATTAGGGAAACAGAGAGCTCAAATAAACAACTTAATACTGAAGCTCAAGCTCCTAGCAAAAGAAGAGAATGACAAACCCAAAGCTCATACAAGAGAGGAAATTATGAAGATCAGAGCATAAATCAATGCAATGGAGACTAAGAGAATGATATTAAAAATCAATGTATCAAAGAGTTGATTTTTCCAAAGAATAAATAAAAAATAAACCCTTAACCAACTATCAAAAAAGGAAAGAAAAGGCTCAAATCCATGCAAGTGAGAGTGAAAAAGCTGAAGTCAGAACATACCCGCAAGAATCCAGAAGATCATCAATACCTACTTCGAGAACATGCACGCTAATAAAATGGAAAACACAGAAGAAATGGACAGATTCTTAGATACATACAAATTGCAAAAGTTAAATGAAGAAGTTATAGAAATTCTAAACACCTCAATTACAATGAGTGAAATTGAAAATGTAATAAAAAATATACCAACAAAGTAAAGCCCAGGTCCTGATGGTTTCACTGCTAAATTCTACAAGACATTTAAAGAAGAACTATCACCATTACTCTTTAAACTCATCAAGAAAATTGAAAGGGAAGCAAGGCTTCCAAATTCATTCCTGGAAGCAAGTTTTACTTTTATTCCAAAACCAGGGGAAAACCCAACCCAAAAAGAGAACTACCCTTCAATCTCACTAATGAACCTAGATGCAAAAATTCTCAATAAGATACTGGCAAACAGAAAACAGAGGGTCATCAAAAAGATCATACACCCTGACCAAGTCAGCTTTATCCCAGTGATGCAAAGATGGTTCAACATACATAAATCAATAAATGTAATATACAATATTAACAGAGTCAAGGATAAAAACCATATGATCATCTGAATAGTTGCAGCAAAAGCATTCAACAAAATCCAACACCTATTCGTGACAAAAATTGTTCAGAAAATTGGAATAGAAGGTCTTTATCTCAACCTGATTAAGGCTATCTATGAAAAACCAACAGCCAACATCATATTAAGTGGTCAAAACCAGAAAACTTTCATGCTAAAATCAGGAACAAGACAAGGATGCCCACTATCACCACTCCTGTTTAATATAGTTCTGGAAACATTAGCCACAGCAATTAGAAAAGAGAAAGAAATAAAAGTAATAAAGATAGGAAAGGAAGAATTTAAACTGTTGTTATTTCCTAACCATATGATACTTTACATAGGAGACCCAAAATACTCCACTAAAAGATTTGTACACTTAATTGGCAGATTTAGTAAAGTAGCTGGATTCAACATCAACACTCAAAAAACAATAGCTTTCTGGGGCCAGGGATTTAGCTCAGTGGTTTTGCCACCTGCTGCACAAACGCAAGGACCTGATTTTGATACCTGGTACCAAAAATCCCCCCCAAAACCCCAAAATACAAAAAAACTCAATAGCATTCTTATATACAAATAACAGACTCATTGAGAGAGAAATTACAGAAAAGATTCCTTTTACTATAGCATCCAAAAAAAAAAAAAGAAATATCTAGGAATCAATCTAATAAAGGAAGAAAAAGAACTCTACACTGAAAATTATAGCACTCTGAAAAAAGAGATTGAAGAGGATATAAGAAAATGGAAAGACATCCCTTGCTCCTGTATAGGAAGAACCAATATAGTGAAAATGACCATACTTCCAAAACTACTATATAGTTTTAATGCAATGCTGATTGACACTCCAACAATATACTTCACAGAACTAGAGAAAAAAATCCCAAAATCTGGAACTAGAAGAGACATAGAATAGCAATAGCAGACACCCTACCAACGTCGTAAATCCAGCGGAACATGCCGAATCAGCTGGCTGCAGACAGGCAGGTCTGCAGACACCCTACTGAGGTCCCGAGTCATGCAGAACACTCTGAATCATCCAGCTGCAGACAGGCAGGTCTGCAGATGCCCTACCGAGATTGCGAGTTGCACAGAACACACAAAATCATCCCGCGCCCTGGCAGCAATACACTGGACACTGCCCCCCCCCCACTGCTTTGTACAGCCACCTGTTTCCACACTACAAAGACACAGAGGACAACAGACCACCAGACCACAGTACTGGGTCCCGCCACTCCTGGCCCAGAATTAGGGGCTTCTGAGCCTCCACCTCACTGCTCCTGGGCCAGAGGAAGGGGCGTCCTGGCCGCCATCCCTCCCACTGCTCCCAGACCTCAGGAAAGGGCTTTTGGGCCACCATCCCTTCTGCCACTCCTGGCCCCTGTCCCACCTCTCCCAGCTCAGAGGAGATAATCCACACAGGTGCCAACAGCACCCCACCTGCCCCCGCAGTCGAAATGAGAAAACATGTAAATAAGTCTCAAAAGTAGACTTCCAGATCACCTACAGCAACCACAAAGGGAAATGAGGTGGAACACTCTGATACTCAATCACCTGGACCCACTGAACCGGCAACAAAAGAGGATCTGGAAAAAAGGAAATCAGAACTAATTTCTCAGAAAACAGGAGAAATTGTGCTCCTAGTGCAAGACATGATTAATAAATCTAGAGAGGAGATCAGGAACATGATGGAATCCCAACATAGGGAACAAATGGAATCCATAAAACAGATGCAAATAGATTTCCAGGACACGAAAAACTCCATTGAAAGTCTATACAGCAGAATGAGTCAATGTGAGGACAGAAGTTCAGATATAGAAGATAAGATTGCAATTAGTGACCAGGAAAAGAAAAATTGCTTCAAAATTATAAGGGATCATGAGAAATCAATCCAGCAGCTGCTAGATGATGCAAAGAAGAATAACATAAGACTGATTGGAGTCAATGAAGAAACAGGAGAGAGTGCAGATGACATAAAAAATCTCTTCACAGAAATAATGGCAGAAAACTTCCCAAGCAGGGGAAAAGAGCTTGACATACAGATAAGTGAGGCATATAGGACTCCAAACAGGCTTGATCAAAAAATATCTACACATAGGCATATAATTGTTAAGATTCCAGAAACTCAACAGAAGAACAAAGTTCTACAAGCAGTTAGAGAAAAGAAACAAATCACATACAAAGGAAAGCCCATCAGAATCACAGCAGACTTCTCAACACAAACCATCAAGGCAAGAAGAGCTTGGAGTGACATATTCCAAACCCTAAAAGAAAACAGTCTCCAACACAGATTGATGTACCCTGCAAAACTATCTTTCAAAATGGATGGAGACATAACATACTTTCATGACAAAGAGCACCTTAGGAACGTCGTGAATACCAAACCAGCACTCCAAAGAATTTGACACAATATCCTAGGAACAGATATTGAGGATCACAACCCCAGGAAGCAAAGCAGAATGAACCCATCTGGCATGACAAGAAATTAAATGTGAAGGGGGAGAACCCAACAAAAAGAAAAAGTCATGGCAGTGACAGTTATATGACAGTTATAATGATAGTTTCAGTTATAACCATCAACATTAATGGTCTCAATTCACCAATCAAAAGAAATAGACTGGCAGAATGGGTCAAGAAGCAAAATCGAACAATATGCTGCATACAAGAAACACACTTAATTCAAAAGGAAACTCATAGACTGAAAGTTAAAGGGTGGAAAACAATAGCCCATGTGACAGGAGCCAGAAAAAAAGCAGGAGTAGCTATCCTCTTTTCAGATCAAGTAGATTTCAAACCAACACTGATTAAGAGAGATTAAGAAGGACACTACATCCTTGTAAAGGGAAGAATCCAAGAGGAAGACATGACAATCATATATATCTATACACCAAACACTAGTGCACCCAACTATATAAAACAAATACTAACGGACATGAAAAGTCATATATGCACTAATACAGTTGTAGTGGGGGACCTCAACACCCCATTGTCACAAATAGATAGATCAACTAGACAAAAAATAAGTAATGAAATACTAGAACTCAATTGAACTCTTGAACAAATGAACTTAAGAGATGTTTACAGAGTCTTCCACCCCACAAAATCAGAGTACACATTCTTCTCAGCTGCACATGGGTCATTCTCCAAAATAGATCACATACTCAGACATGGAACATGATTAATTAAGTGCAAAGGAATTGAAGTTATCCCCTGTATATTATCAGACTATAGTGCGATGAAATTGAAGATCCATAGCAAAAGAAACTCGAAAAATTTCATAAACATGTGGAAATTGAACAGCACACTTCTGAATAACGAATGGGTCACAGAGGAAATTAAAGAAGAAATAAGTTCCTTCAATTAAATGACAAAGACAATACAACATATCTGAATCTATGGGACACAATGAAAGCAGTCTTTTTTTTTTGAAGTTACAGAAATTGGCCTTTATTGTACTAAAGTCTGTAACTTTTGATACAAAGTAACAATTTAGTACAGAGCACCTCAGGCTATCAGATGCATACCATGGGCCTGTATCCCCCTTCCAGCACAGCCTAGCCCAGGGCACATAGACACAGCTCGAGAGTAGTCTGCCGCCTCTCACAGCTGGCTGAGCTAGAAAACTTGTAACTGTAAAACAGAGGACACCATTGAGGACCAAATCGTGTCTCTTTTTTTGAACAGCTGTGTAAGAAAATATATCCCTTTTAAAAAAATGTCAGTAATGGCTAAACTAAAATTCAGTGTCTAAAATTACAAAGAATAAAATGAAATCAAAGATTTCTTGCTAGTAAGATGAAACTTTAGGAACAGTATTAAAATATAGGTCCTACCCCAATGACACATGGAGCCTGGTACAGTACCTATTAATAGAACACAGCTGAAGGGGGAACCACATCAGATGTTTGGCCAGACATATCTGGCATCAGAAGTGCAAAAAGAAAAAAGAGACAAGAGAAAAACAGTAGAAATCCAACACAGACTGAGGACATCCTCATCGAGTCAGGTTCACGCCATGAGCATTATAATGAGGATCAACAAGATATCCTGGGTTTGCTTTCTAGATTCTCAATAGCAAAACACTAACCATTATGCTTTTCCTAAAAATGCTCAATCCAAAGTCTGAAACATGAATGTTTTCCTATCAGAATGGATGTACCTGCCACGCTCTACCAAGGGTAAGGAGCACCCTGCCAACAGTGCCTTGGAAGGCTGGCAGGACTCCCAAAACCCAGGGGCGGCCAGGGACACCTTCCTGCCTAGACCCCAGTGTGTCACTGAGCACCCACTAAGCCCCGGCGGACAGCTATGAATGCAGCTGAAATAGAAACAGGAGGCCACCGGGGGCCATGGGAGGCGAGAGGGCAAGGCCAAGAGGCAAAGTATTGAGAGCCATAGCTGCCCTCCTTTGTGGGCGAGGGAGGGAAATGTTGCCACCAGTGCATCAGCCCCACCAAGGCATGGGCTCTGCCACCACCAGCTAGCTGTCTGAGCACCTGCAGTGGTGAGATCCTTCCAGGAGAGGTGCCACTGAGGAGTGGGAGTCTGTTGATGCTCTGGTCCCACCTACAAGAACTTTCTGAAGCAAAGAAGCCTCCATGGGGTCCCAGGGTCATTTCGCTGAAGATAGGAACAGAAGCAACACCAAAGAAACAGGGTGACAGGGGCAGGGGCTGGGTCCCACAACATGGAGCTGTTCAAGTAAACATAAACAACCAAATACTTAGAAAAGGCTTGCAAACTTGTGATCTGAAGGTTTTCTGTGCAGCATCTGACCAGCTGACTACAGGAAGGTGGGTATTGGACCCCTCCATCTAAGTTTTGTGTTTTGCTTTGTTTTGTCTCAAAGTACAGGCGTGAGGAGCAGTGTGCAGGCCTGGCACTCTGGTCACTAAGGAGGTACTCCCGGAGCCCCGGCTCTAGAGCCTTTCTCCTGCACATCGTAGTGTTCAGTCTCTGGAAGAGTGAGCAGGGCTCCCCACCATCAGGCTCCTCCTAGATCAGGCCGGCCGGGATCCGCAGGGCTTTGCTCTGTTCTTGATTGATGACTGCCAAGATCTGAGTGCAAATGCTTGAGAGGGGTCCTCCCTGGATGACTGCTGTGACGTACTTGCTATATTCCTGCTTGATCTCCTGAGCTGTCTCCATCTGCTCTTTGGAATGTCTCTGTGTCACCTTGTCCCTCAGGTACACGGGGCTTCTCTGTTCCTTGATCTGCTTGGTGCTCTTGTAGTGGATGAAGATGATGATGGGGTAGATGTGCATATGGTGCAGCCACACAATGGCTTGTGGGGCGATGTCCAGCAGACAGTGCCTGTTCTTTTCTGTGATCTCCTTTATTGAAGCCACCGTGGTCATGTCGAAATGGGCGTTCCTCCACTTGTAGTCCACAAACAGGCAGTCCTTGACACCCCGCTTGATGGCTTGCTGGGAGGCTTTCATCACCTGAAGCAGGAACCTGCAGAACTTGCTGGGTGCCTTGTTCACCAGAATCTCCTTCACCTTTGTCCAGTAAGGGCCCCAGGGTCAGGACAGGCCTCAGCGAGGTGCAGTCCACCTTCTGGACCCACTGATAGGCCAGGCTCATTGATTCTTCAAAGAGTGGAATGGAGTCACTGGAAAAGGTGTCCAAGGAGAGGAGGTCCTTCCCATCTTTGGACCCGCTGCATTTGTGCCTGTGTTTCCTGCGAAAGAAGGACCGGTGTGCGGCTGCTGACAGCGTCTTCGAAGTGCTGCCATTGTCTTTGACCTCAGACATGCTGAGCCTCCTGGAGAACTCCTGGTCCATCACGTATTTGCTGGGGATCTATCTGCGCTGCATCCTGTGGGTGCTCTCATCCAGCTGCCATGCCATCCAGCACCCAAACGTGCCCTGGGGCAGGGTGTTGTCCACATAGAGGATGCATATTAGGAAAACAGAAAAAGCCCAATTAAACAACCTGATGCTGAACCTCAAGCTTCTAGAAAAAGAAGAGCAGGGCTACCCCAAAGTTCATACAAGGGAGGAAATTATAAAGATCAGAGGAGATATCAATGCAATGGAGACTAAGAGAATGATACAAAAAAATCAATGAAGCCAAGAGTTGGTTCTTTGAAAGAGTCAACAAAATTGACAAACCTTTAGCCAGCCTTATCAGATAAAGGAAAGAAAAGGCCCAAATCCATGCAATTAGGATTGAAAAGGGTGAAATGACAACAGACCCGGCAGAAATCCAGAGGATCATCAATACCTACTTCCAGAACCTATAGGCCAATAAGATGGAAAACACAGAAGAAATGGACAGATTCCTAGATACATATGAGTTACCAAAGCTGAACGAAGAAGACCTAAAAATTCTGAACAACCCAATATCAACCAATGAATTGAAAACATAATTAAAAACTTATCAACTAAGAAAAGCCCAGGCCCTGATGGCTTCACTGCTGAATTCTACAAGACATTTACAGAGGACCTGCTGCCCCACTGTTTAAACTCTTCAATGAATTTGAAAGGGAAGCAATACTCCCAAATTCATTCCTGGAAGCAAGCATCACCTTCATCACCAAAGCAGAGAAAGACTCTACCAAAAAAGAAAACTATAGGCCAATCTCACTAATGAACATAGATGCAAAAATCCTTAATAAGATACTGGCAAACAGAATGCAGAAGATCATCAAGAAGATCATACACTGTGATCAAGTGGGATTCATCCTAGGGATGCAGGGATGGTACGATACATGCAAATCAATCAATGAAATACACTATATCAATAGAGCCAAGGACAAAAACCATATGATTATCTCCATAGACACAGAAAAAGCATTTGACAAAATCCAAAATGCATTTATGATAAAAACCCTACAAAAACTTGGAATAGATGGTCTCTACCTCAAACTGATAGAAGCCATCTATGAAAAACCAATAGCCAATATCATACTAAATGGTCAAAAACTGAAATCCTTCACACTCAAATCAGGAATAAGACAAGGATGTTCACCATCACCACTCTTGTTCAATACAGTTCTGAAAACATTAGCCATGGCAATTAGACAAGAGAAAGAAATAAAAGGAATAAAGATAGGTAATGAAGAAGTCAAATTGTCATTATTTGCAGATGACATGATACTCTATATAGAAGACCCCAAGAACTCCACCAAAACTCTTCTGGGCTTAGAAGCCAAACTCAGTAAAATAGCTGGATGCAAGGTCAATACACAAAAGTCAATAGATTTCCTCTACACAAACAACAGACTCACTGAGAGAGAAATAGGGCAAACAATTCCTTTCACAATAGCATGCAAAAAACTGAAATACCTAGGAATCAACTTAATAAAAGAAATCAAAGACCTCTTCTCTGAAAACTATAGCACTCTGAAAAGAGAGATTGAAGAAGATATCAGAAAATGGAAAGATATCCCTTGCTCCTGGGTAGGAAGGATCAACATAGTGAAAATGGCCATGCTTCCAAAACTGCTACATAGATACAATGCAGTCCAAATTAAAATACCACCAGTTTACTTCATGGACCTTGAGAAAACAATCCAAAAATTCATTTAGAACAAGAAGAGACCCAGAATAGCAAGAGCAATTCTAGGTAACAGAGACATGGCAGGGGGTATCACAACCCCCAACTTGAAATTATACTACAAAGCTACTGTGATAAAACAGCATGGTACTGGTAAAGAAACAGACTTGAGGACCAGTGGAACAGATTAGAAGATGCAGAAACAATTCCAGGTGCACTCAGCCATCTCATCTTTGATAAAGGAGTCAAACACTCTCACTGGAGGAAAGATAGCCTCTTTAATAAATGGTGCTGAAAAAATTGGGTTTCAGCTTGCCAAAGATTAAAACTAGACCTATATCTCTCGCCATGCACTAAACTAAAATCAAAATGGATTAAAGATCTAAATATTAAAATAGAAACTCTGAACCAGCTGGAGCAGAGTTTAGGTAGAACTCTTGAAGACATTGGTGTAGAAAAAGATCTTATGAACAAACCTCAGTTGCCCAGGAACTAGCACAAACAATCATCAAGTGGGATCTATTCTTATTAAAAAGCTTCTGCATAGCAAGAGAAACCACCAACTGAGTGAAAAGACAACCCACCATGTGGGAAAAAATCTTCACCTGCTCTTCTTCAGACAAAGGTCTACTATCTTGAATCTATAAAGAACTTAAAAAGATCAGACCTCCCAAATTTAAAGACCTCCCAATCTGAAAATGGGCATCTTTAATGAACAGATATTTCTCAGATAAATAAATAGAAATATCAAATAAATACATGAAAAAATGTTCAACATCACTGGTCGTTTGAGAGATGCAAATGAAAACAACACTGAGATTCCACCTCGTTCCAGAAAGAATGGCTGCTATCATGAAATCAACCAATAACAAATGCTGGTGTGGCTGTGGGGAAAGAGGAACTCTGTTCTATTGCTGGTGGGATAGTAGACTTGTTCAACCACTGTGGAAATCAGTATGGAAATACTTCAAAGAACTAGGACTGGAAGTCCCATTTGACCTTGCTATTCCATTGCTGTGGATCTTCCCTAAAGAATTAAAAGAATCATACCACAGTGGTATATGTGCACCCATGTTCATAGCAGCACAGCTTGGGATAGCTAAAACTTGGAAACAGCCCAAATGCCCATCAACTGGAGACTAGATAAAGAAAATGTGGTTTCTTTATAAAATAAAGCACCACTCAGCCATAAAAAATGAGAAATTAGAGACATTTATAGCTAACTGGATGCACATTGAGGTGATACTCTTAAGTGAAATAAATAGGACACACATGTATAAATTCTGAATAGTTTCTCTGGTGTGAGAAACTAAAAGTGTAAATAAGGACTAAAATGTGTAATAGGTAATGTGATATAGGAAGAAAACGGGCAAAGGGGAAGGAAGTGGGAGGTGTAGGGGAAAGGAAAGAAGGGAATGGGATTAATATGAGAAAATGGAAAAATAGGAACAAACTCTTTGTAAATAGGGAGGAATGGAGGGGTTGAAGGGAGGGCAGGGCAAGGGTGAAAAATAAGAACCAAGAGAGACCATGTAAAGATGCAAATTTCCAATGATGAATGTCATTATATTGTATACCTAAAATGTACCAATGATTAGAATGAATAATCAATAATGCAAAATGGGAAGAAAAGGTCCAAAGGGGCAGGGGTAGTGGGAGGGTCAGGGGAAAGGAAAGAAGGGAAAGGAAAAATGCTGAGAAATGGAAAAAATGGAAATAAAGTCTTTGTAAATAGGGAAGGGTGGAGGGGGTGAAGGGAGGGCTAGGAATGGGGAAAAAATAAGAACCAAGATGCATTATGTAAAGGTACAATTCCCAATGAGAAATGTAATTTTGTTGTATACCTACAATGTACCAATAAAAGCATTTAACAACAACAACAACAACAAAAGAATAGCAAAAGCAATTCTAAACATCAGAGACAGGGCAGGAGGTATCACAATCCCCAATGTGAAACTATACTGCAAAGCTACTGTGATAAAAACAGCATGGTACTGGCAAATGAACTGAACTGAGGGTCAGTGGAATAGATTAGAAGATCCACATACTTCTCCAGATGTACTCAAACACCTCATCTTGGACAAAGGAGCCAACCACCCTCATTTGAGGAAAGATAGCCTATTTAATAAATGGTGTTGGAAAAATTGGATTTCAACCTGCCAAATATTAAAACTAGACCTTTATTTTTCACCGTGCACTAAAAGAAGATCAAAGTGAATTAAAGATCTAAATATTAAGACAGAAATACTAAACTTGCTGGAAGACAATTTAGGTAGAACTCTTGAAGACACTGGCATAGGAAAAGACTTTATGAACAAAACCTCAGTAGCACAGGATCTAGCACAAAGAATTAACCACTGGGATCTCATCTTATTAAAAAGCTACTGTACTGCAAGAGAAACCACCAACAGAGCTAAGAGACAACCTACAATGTGGGAAAAAATTTTTAGCAGCTGTATCTCAGACAAAGGACTACTATCTACAATCTATAAAGAACTGAACAAAAAATCAGACCCACCAAATTCAAATACCTAATTCAAAAATGAGCATCTGAAATGTATAGACATTTCTCAGACAAAGAAGTAAAAGCAGCAAATAAATATCTGAAAAAAATGTTCAACACCACTGGTCGAGAGATGCAGATGAAAACAGCACTGAAATTCCACCTCATCCCAGAAAGAATGGCTGCTGTTAAGAAGTCAACCAATAACAAATGCTGGAGTGGGTGTGGGGAGAAAGGAACTCTTCTCTATTGTTATTGGGAGTGCAGACTGGTGCAAGCACTGTGGAAATCAGTATGGAGATACCTCAAAGAACTAGGACTAGAGGTCCCATTTGACCCAGCCATTCCCCTGCTCGGTATCTTCCCTAAAGAATTAAAACAATCATGCCACAGCAATATATGTGCATGCATGTTTATAGCAGCACAGTTTGTAATCCCAAAAGCATGGAAACAGCCCAAGTGCCCATCAGCTGGAATCTGGATAAAGAAGTGGTTTTTTTTTTAATATAATGGAATAGCACTCAACCATAAAGAATGAGAAACTAGAGACATTTATACCTAAAGGGGTGCATATTATATTGAGGCCATACTCTTATGTGAAATAAATAGGACACATGTAAATACTGAATAGTTTCTCTAGTGTAAGTGAAAGTGTAAATGAGGATTAAAATGATTAAAATGAATAATTGATAATTTGAAGTAGGAAGAAAAGGTCCAAAGTTGTAGGGGTGTTTTGAGGGGAAGAGTAAGGGAGGAAGGGAAACGAAAAATTATGAGCAAAGAAAAAGAATGAAAATGAAGTCTATGTAAATAGGCTAGGGTGGAGGGGGTGAAGGGAACACAGGTAATGGGGAAAAAATAAGAACCAAGATACATAATGTATAGCTACAAGCACCCAGTGATAAATGTAAATGTATTGTATACCTAAAATGTACCAATAAAAGAATTTAAGGAAAAAAATAAAAGAGGAATGGCAATAGTTCTTTTCTAAATATCTTATAGAATTCAGTAGTGAAGCTGTCAGGATCTGGGCTTTTCTGTGTTGATAAATTTTTAATTACGTTTTCAATTTTACTGATTGCAATTGAAGTGTTTATAATTTTTATATCTTCTTCAGTGAAGTTTGGCAATTCGTACGTATACAGGAATCTGTCCATTCTATGTTTTCCCTTTTATTAGAGTACAAATTTTCAAAGTAGGTATTGATGATCTTCTGGATTTCTGGTGGATTTGAAGTCATTTCACCTGTATCATTCTTAATTGCATTGATTTGAACCTTTTCATTCCTTTTTTTGATAAGGTTGTCTAAGTGTTTATAGATTTTATTTATTCTTTTGAACAACTCTTGGATTCATTGATTTTTTTGTATTGTTCTCTAAGTCTCCATTGCATTGATTTCTGTTCTGATCTTTACAATTTCCTCCCTTGTATGAGCTTTGGGTTTGTCCTGGTCTTCTTTTTCTTGAAGCTTGAGGTTCAGCATCAGGTTGTTTAATTGGGCTCCCTCGATTTTCCTGTGAGTATTCATTGTTATAAATTTCCCTCATAAGCCTGCTTTTATTTTTTCCCATAGATTCTGAAATGTTGTATTATCATTGTCATTTGATTGTAGGAATTGTTTGATTTATCCTTTAATTTCCTCAGTAACCCATTGGTTATTCAAAAGTGTGTTGTTCAATTTCCACACAGTTATGAAATTCTTGTGGTTTCTTTTGCTATTGATCTCCAATTTAATTTCATACACAGGATAAGTTCCATTTCTTTGTACTTACTTAAATATGTTCTATGAGTGAGTATGTGGTTTATTTTGGAGAACAACCCATGTGCAGCTGAGATGAATGTGTATTCTGATTTTGTGGGGTGGAACACTCTGTAAACATTTGTCAAATTCATTTGTTCAAGAGTTTGAGTTCTAGTATTTCCTTGCTAATTTTTTATCTTGTTGATCTATCTATTTGTGACAGTAGGGTATTGAGTCCCCCCACTACTATTGTATTAGTGCTTATTAGATTTTTCATGTCCATTAGTATTTGTTTCATATATTTGGGCTCCCTAGCGTTTGTTGTATCATTGTTTATGATTGTCATCTCTTCCTCTTGGATTGTTCCCTTTACAAGGATGTAGTGTCTTCCTTTGTCTTTCTTAATCAGTGTTAGTTTCAAATCCACTTGATCTGCAAAGAGGATAGCTACTCCGGCTTTTTTTCTGGCTACTGTCACAAGGAGTATTGTTTTCCACCCTTTAACTTGCAGTCTATGAGTTTATTTTTGAATTAAGTGTGTTTCTTATATCCAGCATATTTTTGGATCTTGCTTCTTGACCCATTCTTCCAGTTTGTTTCTTTTAATTGATGAATTTAGACCATTAACATTGATGGTTCAATATATCTGATACATATTGACATCATTGTCATGACTTTTTCTTTTTGTTGGATTCTCCCCCTTTACTTTCATTTCTTGTCATGCCTGATGCATTCATTCTGCTTGTCTTCCTGGGGTTGTGATCCTCCTCATCTTTTCCTAGGATATTGTGTAAAATTTCTTGCAGTGCTGGTTTGGTATTCATGAAGTTCCTAAGGTGCTCTTTGTCATGAAAATATCTTATTTCTCCTTGAATTTTGAAAGATTGTTTTGCAGTGTACATCAGTCAGGGTTGGAGACTGTTTTCCTTTAGGGCTTGGAATATGTCATTCCAAGTTCTTCTTGCTGTGAGGCTTTGTATTCAGAAGCGTCCTGTAATTCTGATGGGCTTTCCTTTGTATGTGATTTGTTTCTTTTCTCTAACTGCTTGTAGAATTTTGTTCCTAAGATGGGTTTCTGGAATCTTAACTATTATATGCCTATGTGTAGATTTTTTTTGATCACGGCTATTTGGAGTAGTATATGCATCACTTATTTGTCATGTTCTTTCCTCCTGCTTGGGAAGTTTTCTGCCATCACTTCTGTGAAGAGTTTTTTTGTCATCTGCACTCTCTCCTGTTTCTTCTTTAACTCCCATCTAGAAGTTGCTGGATTGATTTCTCATTTTCCCTTGAAATTTTAAAGAAGTTTTTCTTTTCCTGGTCACTAATTACAATCTTATCTTCTATCTGAAATATTGTCCTCACATTGGCTCATTCTGCTGTGTAAACTTTCAATAGAGTTTTAGTATCCTGGAAATCTGTTTGCATCTGTTGTATGGATTCCATTTGTTTCCTAATTTGGGATTCCATTATGTTCCTTAGCTCCTTTATTTTTTTATCTTTATCCTCTCTAGATTTATTAATCATGTCTTGCACTATGGGCACAATCTCTGCTGTTTTCTGAGAAAGTGTTTCTGATTTCATTTTTCCAGATCCTCTTTCATTCCCAGTTCAGATTCCAAGTGGTCAAGTATCAGATTCTTCCATCTCATTTTCCTTTGGGGTTGCTTTAGGTGATCTGGGAGTCTGGTTTTGAGGGTTGTTTACATGTCTTCTCATTTCAAGGGGAGGTGGGAGTGGTGTGTGCTGCTGGCCCCCCTTTCAGCTCACCTCCTAAGTGCTGGGGGTGGGCTGCTCTGCTCCTAGCAGCTGGGGCCAGTCTTATGGCAGACTGGGAGGCTCATCTCCTTGGCTCTGGTGTGTGTGTGGGAGGGTGTGCTCCACCACACTGGGGGCAGTCTTTAATGTTGATTTCTTGATGTAAGATTAAACTGGATTTTTAAATAGAAACTTCCATTTCAACATTCTTTGACTAAAACTGTATTATAGAAATGCATTAGTTGATTTCAATAGTATCACATAGGGAAAGTTGGCACTCTGAAAACACTATTAAATGACAGGAGAGGCAGTTATGATCTAATAAAACAATTCATAAAATTAAAATTTGGATATGTAATTTTAATATGGGCTTTGCCACTCAAACTCCTTATGTGAGAAAAAGGTAGGTTTTGGAATTGGGAAGACTAGGTTTAATCTCCAGATCTGGTATTTACCTGCTGTTTTACCCTGATGAAATCAGTTTTGATCCTTAGATCTTTGTCCCTAGAATGGAAATGACAATGTATATTATACTTCTCTCTGAAGGAACATTACATGAGCCATGTGGGATCAGAGTTTTGAAAGCACTTTGTAGAAAACAAAGCTGGTACATTGAATTAAGGTATCAGTATTGATTAACAGTTTTGATGTAAAACATCAGTATTGATTACACTTTGTCATCATTTTTTATGTCCTAACTTTTACAACTGTTCTTTATAACTTCATACCTAAGATAGTGAATGTCTTCTAATATATTACCAATTGTGTTTTATGACCATGTTGGAGCAAATGTAAAAACATCCTGTTTCTGAGAGATGGTTTAAGTCTCCAAAGCTACATAAACCTTGACAGGATTGAGACTTCTCTGTTTTTATTGTCCCCTCAACATTTAATTTTTAAAATTATTAATTCTTATTTGCAGTGTATAATGATTACATTTCTTGTGGTGTGTTGGTACATGTTACATAACACATTTTAATTCTCTTGCTGTCCTCTTCATCCCTCCCCCTTCCCTCCATCTTTTGGTTCTCTTCCAATTTCAGAAATGTATTTCTCCTGGTGAGGAAAATATTGACTTGTGGCTGTGTGGGTTTCAATTTTTTTTTTTTTTAATTTTGAATCAGGGTGTTCTCAATCACTACATAGCCCAGGCTGGGCTTGAACATACAATCCTCTTTGCCTCAGGCTCCTAGAGCACTGGATTACAGACATGCACCACCATGCCTGGAAGGGGTTTAAATTGAAAATAAAAATCTTCAAAATGTTTGAAAAATGCAATTAGAAAGTTATACTTTCTTATAACAAACTTTATTGAGCAATTATAATGTATTATTAACATTCCAGATGTTTTCTTATCTTAATTCCACAGCAAGCCTGTGAAGTCAATAAGTTTTCTCCAGTTTTTAAACAAAGGATTAAAACTTAAAGTCTAATAACTTGACTACTATCATATGACCGGTAAAGGGTAGAACCATTATTTTAAATCATTTTTGTGATGAATGAAGAAATTCTTAGCTATAGAGAATTAGAAGTTCTGAATTAATATACAGAGATAGGAATAACTGAGATTGGTTAAAAGACAAGAACTAAATGAATGATGAGTTTTTGAATATCAGATTCCACAACAACTATTTTAAGTCATTGGCTATCTGTAAGATTAAAATGAAGTATAGAAAGAATTCATATAAAAATAAATGTCCACATTATGAGAGTCCTGTATCTACCATGTGTCTAGTATTGTGGTAATAATTTGGTTACATTTATCTCATATAATTCTCTAAACAATTCTGCAAAGCACATTTTATAATTTTTATTTTCCAATAAGGAAATTCTGAATCTTCCAGAACTACTCTGACCCTCTTCTACTACCATGAAAATAATCCCTAATTCTTACCAATTTTATTCCTAAAGGAAGTTGTATGAAAGTCTTTGAACTTCATGTCACTGAGATCTTTTGCATCTGGCCACATTTTCATCTATGACCTAATTCCTGCTGTCACTCTGGATAACTTTATACCAAGATGACAAAAGCGTTTTAATGTGTTAGCAATATATTTGTGATTAGGGAACTGCTGCTTACTGCTTCAGCCTCCCTGCTTCCTGCTTTCCTGTTGTTCCAGAAAGGTATCACTCATATAAGTAACTATCTTTAAAAAGAACCCAGGCATGTTGTCACATGGCTATAGACCCAGCACTCTGGGAGGTTGAGGCAGAAGGATCCCAAATTTGAGCCCAGCCTGGGCAGCTTAGAGACTTAGAATCATCTGAAAGCTAAAAAATTAAAAGCAGGCTGGGATGTAGTCAGTGCAAAGGCCCTGAGCTCAACCAGCAGTACTGAAATAAAAAAAAAACCAAGCAAATAAATCTATAAAAGTGACAGTAGAGAATATTCTCAAGTGCTTAGGTAGGGCCACAGAAACCAGATGAAGGCAGGATTCTTAGATCCAGCAGAAAATTTTCATCTTTCTATTATGCTAGAAAGGGTCTATAAAAGGAAAGACCAGAGAATGTGTCCTCCCCATCACCACAAGCTTCTTGTAGGAGTATCTAAAGCAATGCCCAGGCATCAAATTCTAGCTCAAGTGAACCCATTAGGTTTCTGACAGACTTGCCCATTATAAAACTTGACTGCTACAATTCTCAAAATGATTAGTATCACAGATATGGGTAAAAGAGAAGAGTCTCCATCTTCTGCTTAGTATAAAAAGCACTGCCAGCCTCATTCCTTAATGTTTACCTTCCTCTAAGCCTACCTCCATCTCCTTTCCATGGATCTTTATTGTCAAACTTTTATCTGACTTTTCTGCAGGGACCCCATTTTCTTCTACTACCTTCTGGAGCAAAGACTTTTCTGCTTTGTGTCACATGCAGGAAAGCTGCAGGGCTTTTTCAACAATATTCTCTTACTCCCATCACATACAATTCCTCCTACTTCCTTTCATAAAATACCCCTACATATAACTAATTATATTAATTGTATCATTGCTTCAATCTCCTGAAATTCTGGTCATGTCCCCATTTCCAACAATAACTTGTACTCCTACAATTATTTTTAATTCTTCCAACTTCTGCTGTTTTCCTAGATCATTTTCATATATAAGTGGATATGATTCTTTTTATCCTCAAATCTTCCTGAACTCATATATCCCAATAACTCTCTTTTTCCCAGCTATTTCACTTTTGGAGTCACATAGTAATTATTGCAAGTGGTTCTTCAACTCTTCAGATGTCAAACTATGATCATTCTGTATTTTCCTTCTAGCTCTTCATTGCTTCTTTGAGGTTATAATTTCTTTTCCTTGCCTTTTCTTCCAGTATTTTCCATTTCATTACTTCAGTTCTTTATTCACTTTAGATTGGTGATGTATTTCTATATATCTTGGTCATTCTCTGTTCAGGAGGATTGATTGAATCCTCTTTATATTTCTATTGAATCTGCATTGCATGTGCCATAGGAACTTAAAACAAAACACCTACAAAATTCAATTCATTTTGTATTTGTATGTATCTGTGACCAAACCTGCTCTTATGTTCCTTATTTTGATGAATTGTGTCATCTATGCTATAAAATTTAGTGAGGTCATCCTTGGCCATTCTTTTTTATAACCCTATTATTGAATAAGAATACAAATCATGTCATTAATTCTTAATGACTCTTCTGTTCCACTTATTCTCATCATTTCCTCATTTTTGTTTCAATGAAGAGTCTTATCATCTTATGTCTGAGTATTACATGCTATTCACTTTGAAATATAATTTTAAAATTTTTTATTTCAATATAATACATGTAGCTATTAATAAAGAAAATGTTTTTTAAAAGTCTATGAAAAAATAAAGTAAAATTTCATAACAGATTAATTAAAGAATAACAGTTAATACACTATGTATGATGATCTTAAAAGAATGGCTAAAATGTTAGAGTACAAGTCATAGACAAAAAAGACTCTTACAAAAAAAAAACAGATAATAGGACAAAACTTTGTTTTCAATGAACTAAGAGGGCCTAGTAGTATAAATGAAACAAGTTAGCATATATATTGAAATATTTTTGAAACCATGGAATATATAATTTGGGAAATTATTAGAAATTCTACCTATTTTTATTTATCTTCTTTTTTTTTCTTTAACATTTAATAGAAACTGTGAACAGTAAAATCTGACAGTATTTTATATAAGATAACCATCACAGAGATTTACATAGATTAGAAGGAAGATAGATGCTTAAGGAGGGCCCAGTCCTGTGGGATATTTTCTCAGAGCATGAAAGTAAGAATTCAGTTGGAGAAAAAGGTTCAGACTGCAAGATTAAGTGGATGTTAAAAATAGTTAAAATGCAGGCCTTTGGGTAGATAACCAGATGCTTGACAACCAATATTTCAAAGGTGCCATTCTTAAACACAGCCCCCATCTAGTCATCTATGTGAATTCTTGCTTGTGACTTAGGAAATATCATTCCAAAGATGTCTTTCCCATTAGCCAAAGGCTCAAACATTAATTCAGTCCCAGATATAGGGATAAAAGGGAGAAACCCACAACTTTTGGACACTACTGACCCAATCTCCCCAATTCTAATCCTTATTTCCACCTTTGGTTTCTCATGCCAGAGAAACAACATGGCACTCAAACATGTGTGTCCAATTTATTTCAGTTAAGAGTATGGTTCAAGGTCCATCCATTTAGTCATAAATGTCTGAAGCTCATCCTTCTTAATGCAGGGTAATATTCTATTTACATGCCATTTTTAATTTTCTTCTATAGACTTGTTTCTTCTTAGTGCTTTCCCCCCCTTATGTCCACTGTGGCATTTGGGAGTAACTGCTCCCTCTTTATTCTTGGAATTCTTCTCACATAATTTCCTTGGTTTTTCTTTCTAAATGACTCTTCTTCCTCCTCCTACTATTCTTATTCCTTGCCCTTTTTCTTTTCTTTCTCCCTCTTCCCATAATCCTCCCTTTTCAGAGTTTCTTTCCATTTTCCTGGCCTTTCTGCCATATCTTAAATGTATATGCTTAGCACGCTGTACTTACTCTTTTCCCCTTTCTACTTTATCTACCCTTTCTGAGCAGAGTCCTCCATTCACGTCATATTACCAACCATCCAGATATGACAGAATCTGACACTGCTTCTCAAGTCTGGACCTTTCTTCTGAGATCCTGTCTTATTTATCTGGCTGATTATTTGCTTTCCCTATCCATGAATGTCATTCATACTTTTAAGCCCATCCCATGGAAAGAACTTGATGTCCTTTCCCATAAATATGCCCCTCTTTTATTCTGTATCTGAGTTATTAACATCCTGAAACCACCAAAGCAGCAAAACTTTCTCTCTCTTACCCTTCATATGTAGCCAGGCCTCACACCTATGACCTTGATATTTCACATATGCATCCTCATCTGTCCATCTTCACTGCTGTGGTTATAGTTTTTGGCATAAATACATATCAAGTCTTTCCATGTTTGCTTCTTTTTGTCCTCTGAACTGCACTTGCATAGCATTATTTTCAGTTCCCAGGACAAAAAAGCCATAGTCTTTGACCCCCTTGCCCCAGCTGCCTATAGTTTCTTGTCCACCTTGCAAGACCTGTTTCTTTTCTAATATTCAGCTTGAGTGTCACTTATTTTCTGGTGTCTATTTATATCTTTTTATAAAACTGGCCATTCAATACACTCTGTTTTATTTCCAGAATGATAGAAGAAGCAGACAAAATACATCATTTATTATGCTCACTTATTAATCAGTTAATTTAACTTATTGGATCAGAAACTTCTTGAGTTTGCAACCATGGCTCATTCACCTCTGATCCCCTTGCCTAGGGCAATAGGCAGCTCAATAAATGTTTGATAAACTTTTCAAACAAATGGAATAAAAGCTTTTTTTGAATGTTAGATTTAAAAAATTCACTTAGTATAATGTCATTCATATGGCATTCATAAAACTGTGTTTAACACATATTTATATTTTTATCCAAATCTCTGTAGTTTTTAACAAAGTCTTATCTACTGAATAAATAAATTCCTACTTTAAAGCATTACAGTTTTGTGATTTATGAACAGATCCCTGAAATCCCAGGTGTGCTTTTTGGTAAATGCATTATTTTATATATATTACTTAAGTTCTCCCAATACTAAAGGAAGTTGAGAAGAAATTTATATATAATGTGCAATAATCTTTTCCCTAAATGAAAATAACTTTTATAACTTTTCTACTGAAAAGAAGTTTTATGTAAGTTTATAACACTGGATTTGAAAAGTTTTCTCATTATTTCCAGACTTCTCAGTCTAGCCAGATAGTGGTCACTCCACGGTGAGCATGAATCAGATAATGGCTTGGGTCCTTGGACTGCAGGTGAGTGGGTTTGTGACCTCAAGAAAACCACTTAAAACTATTAAGTTTCAGTATTGTTTGGTTGTTGTACTGGAGATTTGGCAGGGTCAATGGACATAATGCAAATGATGTGCTTTGAGTTTCATAAACTGTGAGATAAAACTCAGTGAAAGAGCAGCATTGGTCTGGAAAACAACAGACCAGTTTTGCATCTTGCTTTTGCTGTTTTTGTGTGACCAGGAACATTATTTAACTTCTCTGAACACACTTTCTTCTTTTATAAAATGGAGATAATTTCATCATCTCCCTCTTATATTTCTAGGAAAGATTAAGGGTAAAAATGGATTTAGGGCATCTGATTTTTAGTCATTGCTGTATACTGGATAGCACAGTGAGAACAGAATTCAGCTTTTGAAATCCTCTGCCCTCTATACATGTCTTATGTGTTGTAGACCGATCACCAAAGAACCATGATGAATCTTTTATTTGTGCTAAACCTGAGCTCATATACTCTTAGAATCAGGTCCATTTAAATGGTAATACTCTTGGATCTGTCTGCATCCTTTAGAAGCAACCACATGAAAAGCGTTTATTGGGCTTGAAACTCTCACATGATAGTAGTCATTATTATAGTTTTCATATATTACTTGGAATCAGCCACTATAATAGACATTTTGTGCTTTGGGTACCTTATCTTGTTTAAACTTCATATCACTTCTGCAAGGTAGGAATGGTTGTATTCTCCAGTGAAAGTTGAGGAAACTTACAAATTCACAGACAAATTATGCTTCATATACAGGCTAATAAGAATCAGGATTAGGAATGAATGGAGGATTTCTGATAATATACTAAGTGTTCTGTTGTGTTTTTTCCTCATCACAACAGTGACTAGTGGGCCAAGTTTACTCTAGTACTTTGGCTAATCCTTCAAATTCAATGAAACTTCTGAGATCAGAAATCTAACTTTTCAAATACCAGCTTTACTTTGCTTCCAGGTCACTGATCTTAGCAGGCACCCTTAGTTTTGATTTAGGTCCAGCCTTGACTCAGACATAAAACTGGACCAAGGTCAGGATATGAACATCTGGGGCTTTATATATTTGGCTTGTTTTCTGCCTTTCTATTTTGGAGAGCCATTTCACAAATCAATTTGTTGATTCAGTCAACCTTTATGACATATCAACTCTGTGCCTTGAAATTGTAATAGGTGCTAAGGATAATAGGGTGAAATTCTCAGTCTTTGTTTTCAAGGCACTCTGAGTCACATTGAGCACAGAGAAGAAAATTACAATATATTGTATATAGTGAAGTCAGTGGGCATTAGAATTATGTTCTGGGAGCATATGGAAAGGCCATGGAATGTTTACAAGCAAGGATGAATGTTTCTTTGATTATTTAAAGAATCAAGATTATTTTGAGAATGAGAACAGAGGGAAACAGAAATAGAATGCATAAGCAGAGGCTTGAAGATATTCAAAATTACTGCCCTTTTGGAATTGTGAGAAGGTTGGGTAGAGGTACTAGAGCATAGAAGGGCAAGAAAAGAGTTTTTAGGGTTAAGAAAGGTCAGATTGTGGTGGACATTATAAGCCATATCAAATTGGAATTCATATTTTGGACAAGAATTGATATGTTTTGGGGTTGTTTGGTGGATTAATGTACACTTTTATTGGCTAGAATTTTGAAAACAGTATCTGTTGGGAGCAATACTACATAATTCTAGGGATAAATCATTTGGTTAGCCTAGTTCTCTTGCCTACAGCCCAGCTACAGAATAACTCCAGTTTGGCCTCGGGTCACAACTGAGACTTCAGTGATCCAGTGATGCTGTGATTCTCCAGGACAAGAAACATCCTGGGAGAACAAACATCTGCTCAGTTCCTCATTGTTCTTGGACTGATTAACATCTTGTTTGCCGGAGATGTACTGAACTCTCTGCAAGCCTTCCGTTACACCTTGTTTATCCCAATGTGAACTATTGAACTCTCTGCAAGTCATCTGTTACATTTGTTTCTCCCGATGTACTGAATAAAAGGTGTGGTAAGCTGGGGGCTTTTGTCTTTGCTGCCCAGAGCAGCACTGATCAGACCCAAAGCTCAGCTTCTTCTCGGTCTCATTTTTCTACCTTTCCTGTAATTCGCCGTGTGCTGCCGTGGCTCGCAGGAGACCAGGACTAACTGCAGAGGTTCTGGTAACGTCCCCTTCCCCTGTCCCCTACAAGTATCAAGTAGTTTCTTCAATGCTGACAGTGTTACATAGCTTATACAGTACTGCCATCCTCATAATAACTCTGTGCTAGATATAATTCATTACATTTTTCAGAAGAGAAAAAAGTGAAGTTACTGAATATGAGTATGTATAGCAAAGCTAGAACTTGAATCCTAGGTTTCCAACTCTATAATCGCTATTCTATCTAATGTGCTATCCTAGAGGAAAGCAAAATGTTTGGGAAAACTCTAGGTCTATTCCTAAGGTCAGTATTGTATTTGTCAAAAGCATATCCTCAGAAAAAGTGAGCTTTCTCTGAATTAGTCCTTGCCTGTGATTTTTGGACTCCAAGTTATGATCTATCATATTCAAGCTGGTATGTTTGGAATACAGGCTAGACTCAAAAAAAGGGTAAATTCAAAGGAGTCTGGAAAATTTTCTTCCATACCAACTTTGGTGCACTTTGGCAGAAGTAAAGACATAATCTTCATGTGAACAAAATAAATTGATGCTTAAGAACCTCAAAATGTTTTGAGTGGGTGTAATTCCTCAGAGAATTATATGACTTTTTTTTTGCTTAAATTCTTTTATTGGTACATTTTAGGTACACAATACATTTACATTCATTCTTGGGTGCTTGTACCTGTACATGATGTATCTTGGTTCTTATTTTTTCCCCATTACCTGTGCACTCTTCACCCCACCACCCTTCCCTATTTACATAGACTTCGTTTCCATTTTTTTTCTTTTCTCATATTTTTTCTTTTCCATTCTTTCCTTTCCCTATCTCCTCCCACCACCCCTACCCCTTTGGACCTTTTCCTATTTCAAAGTATCAATTATTAGTTATTAATCCTTTTAGTCCTTATTTACACTCTCAGTTTCTCACACTAGAGAAAACTATTCAGTATTTACACGTGTGTCCTATTTATTTCACTTAAGAGTATGGCCTCAATATGCATCCATTTAGCTATAAATGTCTCTAGTTTCTCATTCTTTATGGTTGAGTAGTGCTCCATTTTATAAAAGAACCACATCTTCTTTATCCAGTTTCCAGTTGATGGGGACTTGGGCTGTTTCCAGGCTTTAGCTATTACAAACTGTGCAGCTATAAACATGGGTACACATATATCTCTGTGGTATGATTCTTTTAATTCTTTTGGGAAAATACCCAGCAGGGGAATAGCAAGGTCAAATGGGACCTCCAGCCCTAGTTCTTTGAGATATCACCACTTGGATTTCCATAGTGGTTGCACCAGTCTACACTCTCACCAACAACGGAGAAGTGTTCCTTTCTCTCCACATGCCCGCCAGCATTTGTTATTTGTTGATTTCTTGATAGCAGCCATTCTTTCTGGGGTGAGGTGGAATCTCAGTGTTGTTTTCATCTGCATCTCTTGAATGAACAGTGATGTTGAACATTTGTTCATATGTTTATTTGCTGCTTTTACTTCTTTGTCTGAGAACTGTCTGTTCATTTCAGATGCCCATTTTTGAATTGGGTCTTTGAATGTGGGGAGGGGTCTGATTTTTTTCAGTTCTTTATATATTCTAGATAGTAGCCCTTTGCCTGAGTTACAGCTGCTAAATTTTTTTTCCCACATTGTAGGTTGTCTCTTAGCTCTGTTGGTGGTTTCTTTTGCAGTGCAGAAACTTTTCAGTAAGATGAAATCCCAGTTGTTGATTCTTTCTGCTAGTTCCTGTGCTACTGAGGTTTTGTTCATAAAGTCTTTTCCTATGCCAATATCTTCAAGAGTTCTACCTAGCTTATCTTCCAGTAAGTTTAGTGTTTCTGTCTTAATATTTAGATCTTTAATCCATTTAGATTTAGTTTAGTGCAGGGTGATAGATATGGGTCTAGTTTTAATCTCTGACAGGTTGAAATCCAGTTTTTCCAACACCATTTATTAAATAGGTTGTTATCTTTCCTCCAGTGAAGGTAGTTGAGTCCTTTGTCAAAGATGAGGTAGCTGAGTATGTCTGAAGTTGTTTTTGCATCTTCTAATCTATTCCACTTATCCTCGGGTCTGTTTCTTTGCCAATACCATGCTGTTTTTATCACAGTAGCTTTATAGTATAGCTTCAGATTGGGTATTGTGATACCCCCAGCCATGTCTCTGTTGTCCAGAATTGCTTTTGCTATTCTAGTTCTCTTTTGGTTCCAAATTAATTTTTGGATTGTTTTCTCTAGCTCTGTGAAGTATATTGTTGGAATTTCAATCGGGATTGCATTAAATCTATATAGCAGTTTTGGATGTATGGCCATTTTCACTATATTGATTCTTCCTACCCAGGAACAAGGGATGTTTTTCTATTTTCTTATATCCTCCTCAATCTCCTTTTTCAGGGTGCTGTAGTTTTCAATGCAGAGGTTTTTTACTTCCTTTGTTAGATTGATTCCCAGATATTTCCTTTTTTTGGATGCTATTGTAGAAGGAATTGTTTCCCTAATTTCTCTCTCAATGAGTCTGCTATTTGTGTATAAGAAGGCTATTGTTTTTTGAGTGTTGACCTTATATCCAGCTACTCTACTGAATCTGTCAATTAAGTCCAGAAGTATTTTGGTAGAGTTTTGGGTCTTCTATGTAAAGTATCATATCATCAGCAAATAATGAGAGTTTAACTTCTTCCTTTCCTACCTTCATTCCTTTTATTTCTTTCTCTTTTCTAATTGCTGTTGCTAATGTTTCCAGAACTATATTGAACAGGAGTGGTGATAGTGGGCATCCTTGTCTTGTTCCTGATTTTAGCATGAAAGTTTTCAGTTTTTGACCATTTAATATGATGTTGGCTGTTGGTTTTTCATAGATAGCCTTAATCATGTTGAGATAAAGACCTTCTATTCCAATTTTCTGTAGCGTTTTTATCATGAATGGGTGTTGGATTTTGTTAAATGCTTTTTCTGCATCTATTGAGATGATCATATGTTTTTTGTCCTTGACTCTGTTAAAATAGTGTATTACATTTATTGATTTGTGTATGTTGAACCATCCTTGCATCCCTGGGATAAATCTGACTTGGTCAGGGTGTATGATCTTCTTGATGACCCTCTGTATTCTTTTGCCAGTATCTTGTTGAGGATTTTTGCGTCTATATTCATTAAGGAGATTGGCCTGTAGTTCTCTTTTGGGGTTGGATCTTTCACTGGTTTTGGAATAAAAGTAAAACTTGCTTCCAGGAATGAATTTGGAAGCCTTGCTTCCCTTTCAATTTCCTTGATGAGTTTAAAGAGTAATGGCAATAGTTCTTCTTTAAATGTCTTGCAGAATTCAGCAGTGAAGCCTTCAAGACCTGGGCTTTTCTTTGTTGGTAAACTTTTTATTACATTTTCAATTTCACTCATTTTAATTGGGGTGTTTAGAATTTCTATATCTTCTTCATTTAACTTTGGCAATTCATATGTATCTAGGAATCTGTCCATTTCTTCTGTGTTTTCCATTTTATTAGAGCACAGGTTCTCAAAGTAGATATTGTTGATCCTCTGGATTTCTGCTGGTTCTGTTGTGACTTCCCCTTTTTCATTCTTAAATGCTTGGATTTGAGTCTTTTCTTTCCTTGTTTTGATAAGGTTGATTAAAGTTTTATTGAGTTTATTCTTTGGAAAAACCAACTCTTTGATTCATTAATTTTTTGTATTGTTCTCTTAGTCTCCATTGCACTGATTTCTGCTCTGATCTTTATAATTTCCTCTCTTGTGCAGGCTTTGGGTTTGTTATTCTCTTCTTTTTCTAGGAGTTTGAGGTTCTGCATTAGATTATTTATCTGAGTTCTCGTTTCCTAATATGGGCATTCACTGCTATGAATTTCCCACGTAGAACTGCTTTCATTGTTTCCCATAGATTCCTAAATGTTGTACTGGCATCATCATTTACTTGTAGAAACTGTCTAATTTCTTCTTTAATTTTCTCTCTGACCCGTTGGTTGTTCAGAAGGGTGTCATTCAATTTCCTGGTGTTTGTGGGAGTTTTGCAGTTTCACATGTTATTGATCTCCAATTTTATTGCACTATGATCTAATAATATACAGGAGGTAATTTCAATTCTTCTACATTGACTTAGACATGTCCTGTGAGCTGGCATGCAGTCTATTTTGGTGAATGACCTGTGTGCAGCTGAAAAGAATGTGTATTCTGATTTTATGGGGTGGAACACTCTGTAAATATCTATTAAGTCCATTTATTGGTTTGGTTCAGTTCTAGAATTTTGTTGTTAATTTTTTGTCTACATGTTCTGTCTATTTGTGACAGTAGGGTATTGAGGTCCCACACTACAACTGTATTAGTGCTTATTTGGTTTTTCATGTCTATTAATATTTGTTTTGCATAGTTGGGGGCATTCGTATTTGGTGCATATATATTTAGGATTGTCATCTCTCCCTCTTGGATTGTTCCCTTCACAAGGATGTGGTGACTAGTTTTGTCTCTTTTAATTAGTTTTGGTTTGAAATCTACTTTGTCTGCAAATAATATTGCTACCACTGCTTTTTTCTGGGTTCCTGTCGCGTGGAGAGCTGTTTTCCATCCTTTTTCTGTCTATGAATTTCTTTTTGAGTTAGGTGTGTTTCTTATATACAGCATATTGCTGGATTTTGCTTCTTAATCCATTCTGTCAGTCTACTTCTTTTGATTGGTGAATTGAGGCCATTAACATTGATAGTTATAATTGAGAGATATTGACTCATCCTTGTCATGATGTTTTACTATCATTGGCTCTTATTTCTTTTCCCCCCTTTCTCTTTAGTTTCTTACCTTGTCTGGTGGCTTCCCTCAGTTGAGCCTCATGGAGTTATGACCTTCATTGCCTTTTTCTAGGATATTGCTTAGAATTGTTTGGAGTACTGGTTTGGTGTTCATGAAATTTCTCAGGTGTTCTTTGTCATGGAAGTATCTGATTTCCCCATCAATTTTGAAAGATAATTTTGCAGCAAAGTTTGAGTTCTTGTTCTACATCATTGAAGCTGTATGAACTTGGACAGATTACTAAATCTCTTGGGTTTTTTATTAATTATTATTTGATTTTGTAAAATAAAGATGTTTGTTATCAATTCTACGTTAACAAAGACAAAGAACTGAAACTTCAAAGTAGTAGTTTTCTCATGAATAAAAAGTTAGAAAATAAAAGAATCTACATCATAAAGTTGCTGTAAGGATTAAATTGTTTCACACATTAATGCATCTTAGGTGAGAAGCTGACACATTGTGAGTGCTCAATAAATGTTAGTTGTAGCTATATTTGGGTTACTGTTCTAGTCCTTGGGTTATAATGACAAGACATGTATGTTAGGAGACAGACATGGACATGGGATATAAAGATATAATAGTCTTCTTACTTCTCACTGAGGAGTTCAGGAAGGACATGATATAGTAAGAACTGATAGTAAAAAGAAAATGTGTTAGAAGTGTTGATGATGTCAGAGTATCATTTCAATTGAAGTATGAAAAAGAAGAGTGGGAAGATGAGGAAGTAGTCCTCAGGGGTGGGCCCCTTGGAATGAGGAGCTTAGAGTTGGTGTTGTTTTTGGTGGGAAGTGAAATAAATGATCATGGGCAAGGATGGCTGAGATGTTGAGGAGGAATGGTTCTTTGTAGAAAAGTTTGAGGAAATGAGAGCCCAAGGAATTGGATTAATTATACATAAGAAAATCAAAGACATTTAAGAGAAAAAAAGACCTGATTGAATATGTAAATGAAAAAGCAAGCAAAAGTGAAACATTAGGTCATTGTGGAAGGATCAACAGCTAACATCATTTGTGTTTGCTTAAAGGTCTGATGGGAAATTGGTTTGAACTGTGAAGTTGAAGGCTTCTTTGGAATGCAAACTCCACAGTAGTAAGTACATCTGCCAGATTTTGTCACCTATATGTGACAAGTGTCCAGAGCTGTATCTAGCATACAGTTGGTATTCAATATATATTTATTGAATGGATGAATGGATGCCATGAAGGGGCTTGATCCTGAGAAGAGTAGGGACTGGATTCCACAAGTACTGTTCACATAGTTTCTGAGCAAGGCACTTGGATCGTGTGAGTGATGCTTCAAGAGGAATCATTCAACAGAGGCAGGTTAGAGATACAAGTGGGCAGAGGAAGATAAGGGCTTAAAGTAGAGCAGGTAGTAGGGAGTGGAGGAGGTAATGCAGAGGAATACAGGTGAAAATCAGGTGTGGAGACATTAAATTGTGGCCATTATACATAGCAAATTTGAAGAGATTATCTAAATACAAATATTTCTTTTAACATTTGACATTTGCAAGTCCTTTTCTGATGTCTTTTTTCTTTCATCAGTACCTTCTGCAGTTGATTAAATACAAGACAGAAGATGGAATACACAAGCCTCACAGTTTTCTGAATTGAGGCTCTTGTCATGGGACAAATGTAGCCATTTGTTATTAAAACACTCCTGCCTACACCTCCTATTAGTAAAATAACTTTTTAGCCCCTAGGCCATTGGGTGTTTACTTTGTCCTTCATAACACAATCTGCAGAATGGCAATGATCCTATAATTTATCTCTCTGATGCCCTGCGCATTTCATTTATAATCCAGAGGCAATTAAAACTTTTTAATATAACACTGTCCTGATGACAAATGTGTGGCTGCCACTCTGATGCATGATGGCTGACATAAATCATTCCTTGATCAAAGTGTCTGCTGATTTGCTAGTCTCAAGTTACAGCAGATGCCACCCTGGACTGAGTGACAGAGACATTCTTTATAGGAGCCTCATTTTACTTAACTGTTCCACTCCGCTTCAGCTCTGGAATGTTGACAGGTCAGATAGTTTGTGACAGCTTAGAAATTCTTCATTTAGCTTTCATAAGCCACCAGAGTCATTCAGTTCCTAAGATCTTATCTGTAGGTTTCCAGTGGCTTCCAGTAGTATTCCAGTGGAATACAACAGTGTCACATTCTGGATTAGGTCTATCACTCTGGCCTTGAAACTAGGCTAGCATCTCCTATCCCCCAAGGATGACTCATAGGACTGCCCCTTCCTGTCCACCAAGGCTTACAGTCTACACCCTCTATTCCACTTACAATGCCTTGAACATGATCTCTTTCTTGACTGTGTCTTTGAGTGTGAAGTTTCACAGCTTTGAAACAATTTTCTTTTTGCATTCTCTATCTGGTATGATCCTATTTTCTGTTTTTCCATAAGGTTCAGTTTAGTTGCCCTTGTCTTTGTGAAGATTTTACAACCCACTTGCTAGCAACTAGTTGCTTCTTCTTCTCTGATACCAAAACAATGTAAATTATATTTATTAGGTTCATAGAGTTGATTAAATCAAAGTTATTGGTTCATAGGTTATACATATTATTGCTCTATACAAGAAAATGCTCCTTTTATTTATTCTTCTATTCTTCATCTCATCTTTTTACTTCTAATCTCAACATGGATAGTCTGATGAAATTAACTTATATTCTTGGATATGAAAAATTTTAAGATAATTTTGTTTGTATGTTTTAAATTTAAATATGTATGAGATATTGGAAATACATTTTTTCTACTTTTTTCACTATAATTACATTTAATATCTACTCATTTTTATATATATGCTTAATTCATTGATTCTAACATAAAAGAAATATGGAGAAATATGGTAAAACTGGTCACTAGTGGGTTTTATCATGTCTTCATGTATTTATAGCCACTTAGGTTTTACCTTCTATGAATTATTTATACTTTTGTCATTTTGTCTTTTATTGGGGGTTCTGATTATGCTATCAGATTATAGCACGCATGTGTTATAATATTCAAGTACAATTTTATCTTCTCTTTTTTGCACCTGTTTCTGTTGTTTCTTAATATAGATATAAATATCAGTGCTAAATTTATATAACAAGGCAATCTTTAACACAAATTGCTATTTTACAACTGCATATCAACTCTTTTTTGACAATTCTGATGTTTTCAAAATACTATATTTTGACTAATATAGAATTGGTAACTATGAGTTTCATTTGGATTATATTTGGCATTTATCCCTTTTCTAATTTTACTTATTATATTGCCTTAAAATTATCTCATACACTTAATATTGATTTAAGTTTCACTCATTGGTGCTACCGTTATTAACATGAATTTTACTTTAATGAATTAGTTAAAATTATATGAAATTTTCAGTTGTATCTCTGTGATATTCTCAGTTACAGTTAAAAAAAAGCTATTTCCTTTTATTATTTTTTTCCTTTCTTCTGGAGTTGATAATTTTTACATATCTTTCTTATTTCTCTTGTCTTTTGTGAGTGTTCCTTATGGGACAGTAGCCTATTTAAGCTCTCTAATTTATCCTTTGTATTCACTCAGTCAACCAATCTACTGAAGTACTTATTTTTTTTTAATTAAATTCTTTTATTGGTACATTGTAGGGATACAACACAATTACATTTCTCATTGGGAATTGCACCTTTACATAATTCATCTTGGTTCTTATTTTTTCCCCATTCGTAGCCCTCCCTTCACCCCTCCACACTTTCCTATTTACAAAGACTTTATTTCCATTTTTTCCATTTCACAGCATTTTTCCTTTCCCTTCTTTCCTTTCCCCTGACCCTCCCACTACCCCTGCCCCTTTGGACCTTTTCTTCCTATTTTGCATTATTGATTATTCATTCTAATCATTGGTACATTTTAGGTATAATATAATGACATTCATCATTGGAAATTTTCACCTTTACATAGTCTCTCTTGGTTCTTATCTTTCACCCTTGCCCAGCCCTCCCTTCAACCCCTCCATTCCTCCCTATTTACAAAGATTTTGTTCCTATTTTTCCATTTTCTCATATTAATCCCATTCCCTTCTATCCTTTCCCCTAGTCCTCCCACTTCCTTCCCCTCTGCCCCTTTTCTTCCTATTTCACATTACCTATTATACATTTAGTCCTTGTTTACACTTTCAGTTTCTCACACCAGAGAAACTATTCAGTATTTATACATGTGTGTCCTATTTATTACACTTAAGGGTATAGCCTCAATGTGCATCCACTTAGCTATAAATGTCTCTAATTTCTCATTTTTTATGGCTCAGTAGTACTCAATTTTATAAAAAAACCGCATTTTCTTTGTCTAGTCTCCAGTTGATGGGCATTTGGGCTGTTTCCAAGTTTTAGCTATCACAAACTGTGCTGCTATGAACATAGGTGCACATATATCACTGTGGTATGATTCTTTTAATTCTTTTGTGACGATCCCCAGCAGTGGAATAGTGGGGTCAAATGGGACTTCCAGTCCTAGTTCTTTGAGGTATCTCCATACTGATTTTCTCAGTGCTTGCACCAGTCTACATTTCCACCAGCAGTGGAGCAGGGTTCTTCTTTCCCCACAGCCCCACCAGCATTTGATATTGGTTAATTTCATGATAGCAGCCATTCTTTCTGGAGTGAAGTGGAATCTCAGTGTTGTTTTCATTTGCATCTCTTCAATGACCAGTGATGTTGCACATTTTTTCATGTATTTATTTGCTATTTCTACTTCTTTGTCTGAGAAATGTCTGTTCATTTCAGATGCCCATTTTTGGATTGTGTCTTTAAACTTGGGAGGTCTGATCTTTTTAAGTTCTTTATAGATTCTAGATAGCAGACCTTTGTCTGAGGAAGAGCAGGTGAAGATTTTTTCCCATATTGTGGGTTGTCTCTTCACACTGCTGGTGGTTTCTCTTGCTGTGCAGAAGCCTTTTAATAAGAAGCAATCCCACTTGTTCATTGTTTGTGCTAGTTCATGGGCAACTGAGGTTTTGTTCATAAAATCTTTTCCTACACCGATGTCTTCAAGGGTTCTACCTAACCTCTGTTCCAATTGGTTCAGAGTTTCTATTTTAATATTTAGATCTTTAATCCATTTTGATTTTAATTTAGTGCATGGCGAGAGATATAGGTCTAGTTTTAATCTTTGGCAAGCTGAAGCCCAATTTTTTCAGCACCATTTATTAAAGAGGCTATCTTTCCTCCAGTGAGGGTGTTGGGCTCCTTTGTCGAAGATGAGATGGCTGAGTGTGTCTGGCATTGTTTCTGCATCTTCTAATCTGTTCCACTGGTCCTCAAGTCTGTTTCTTTGCCAGTACCATGCTGTTTTTATCACAGTAGCTTTGTAGTAGAGTTGCAGGTTGGGGATTGTGATACCCCCTGATATGTCTCTGTTACCTAGAATTGCTTTTGCTATTCTGGGTCTCTTCTTGTTCCAAATGAATTTTTGGATTGTTTTCTCAAGGTCCATGAAATATGCTGCTGGGATCTCAATTGGAATTGCATTAAATTCATATAGCAGGTTTGGAAGTATGGCCCTTTTCACTATATTAATCCTTCCTACCGAGGAGCAGGAGATGTCTTTCCATTTTCTGATATCATCTTCAATGTCTCTTTTCAGAGTGCCATAGTTTTCAGAGAAGAGGTCTTTGATTTCTTTCATTAGGTTGATTCCTAGGTATTTCAGTTTTTTGGATGCTATTGTGAAAGAAATTATTTGCCCTATTTCTCTCTCAGTGAGTCTGTCATTTCTATAGAGGAAAGCTATTTATTTTTGTGTGTTGACCTTGTAACAAGCTACTTCACTCAATTTGGTTATTAAGTCTAGAAGACTTTTGGTGGTGTTCTTGGGGTCTTCTATATAGAGTATCATGTCATCTGCAAATAATGACAATTTGACTTCTTCATTTCCTATCTTTATTCCTTTTATTTCTTTCTCTTGTCTAATTGTTGTGGCTAATGTTTCCAGAACTATATTGAACAAGAGTGGTGATAGTGGACATCCTTGTCTTGTTCCTGATATTAGTGTGAAGGATTTCAGTTTTTGACCATTTATTATGATATTGGCTGTTGGTTTTTCATAGATGGCTTCTATCAGTTTGAGGTAGAGATCATCTATTCCAATTTTTTGTAGGGTTTTTATCATAGATGCATTTTGGATTTTGTCAAATGCTTTTTCTGCATCTATAGGGATAATCATATGGTTTTTGTCCTTGGCTCTATTGATATAGTGTATTACATTGATTGATTTTCATATATGGATCCATCCCTGCCTCCCTGGGATGAATCCCACTTGATCTTCTGTATGATCTTCTGTGTATGAACTTCTCAATGATCTTCTGCATTCTGTTTGGCATTATCTTATTAAGGATTTTTGCATCTATTTTCATTAGTGAGATTGGCCTATAGTTCTCCTTTTCGGTTGGGGCTTTCTCTGCTTTGGGGATCAAGGTGATGCTTGTTTCCAGGAATGAATTTGGGAGTATTGCTTCCCTTTCAATTTCATTGAAGAGTTTAAATAGCAGTGGCAGCAGTTCCTCTCTAAATGTCTTGTAAAATTCAGCAGTGAAGACATCAGGGCCCGGGCTTTTCTTAGTTGATAAGTTTTTAATTACATTTTCAATTCCATTGGTTGATATTGGGTTGTTCAGAATTTTTAGGTCTTCTTCATTCAACTTTGGTAATTCACATGTATCTAGGACTCTGTCCACTTCTTCTGTGTTGTCCATCTTATTGGTGTATAGGTTCTGGAAGTAGGTATTGATGATCCTCTGGATTTCTGCTGGGTCTGTTGTCATTTCACCCTTTTCATTCCTAATTGCATGGATTTGGGCCTTTTCTTTCCTTTTTCTGATAAGGATGGCTAAGGATTTGTCAATTTTGTTGATTCTTTCACAGAACCAACTCTTGGCTTCATTGATTTTTTGTATCGTTCTCTTAGTCTCCATGGCATTGGTTTCTCCTCTGATCTTTATAATTTCCTCCCTTTTATGAGCTCTGGGATTGTCCTGCTCTTCTTTTTCTAGAAGCTTGAGGTGCAGCATCAGGTTTTTTAATTGGGCTCATTCTGTTTTCCTAATATGCATATTCACTGCTATGAATTTCCCTTGTAAGACTGCTTTCATTGTGTCCCATAGTTTCTGATATGCTGTAGGGTCATTGTTATTTAATTTAAGGAACTATCTGATTTCTTCTTTAATTTCCTCTGTGACCCATTGGTTATTCAGAAGTGTGTTGTTCAATTTCCACATGTTTATGAAATTTTTTGAGTTTCTTTTGTTATGGATCTCCAATTTCATCGCAGTGTGGTCTGATAATATACAGGGGATAACTTCAATTCCTTTGCACTTACTTAAACATGTTCTGTGTGTGAGTATGTGGTCTCTTTTGGAGAATGATCCATGTGCAGCTGAGGAGAATGTGTATTCTGATTTTGTGGGGTGGAAGACTCTGGAAACATCTGTTAAATTCATTTGTTCAAGAGTTTGATTGAGTTCTAGTATTTCATTACTTACTTTTAGTCTAGTTGATCTGTCTATTTGTGACAGTGGGGTGTTGAGGTCCCCCACTACAATTGTATTAGTGCATATATGACTTTTCATGTCCATTAGTATTTGTTTCATATAGCTGGATGCACTTGTGTTTGATGTATAGATATTTATGATTGTCATCTCTTCCTCTTGGATTCTTCCCTTTACAAGGATGTAGTGTCCTTCTTCATCTCTCTTAATCAGTGTTGGTTTGAAATCTACTTGATCTGAAAAGAGGATAGCTACTCCTGCTTTTTTTCTGGCTCCTGTCACATGGGCTATTGTTTTCCACCCTTTAACTTTCAGTCTATGAGTTTCCTTTTGAATTAAGTGTGTTTCTTGTATGCAGCATATTGTTCGATTTTGCTTCTTGACCCATTCTGCCAGTCTATTTCTTTTGATTGGTGAATTGAGACCATTAACATTGATGGTTATAACTGAAATGTATTGACTTGTCATTGCCATGACTTTTTCTTTTTGTTGGGTTCTCCCCTTTACATTTAATTTCTTGTTGTGCCAGATGGGTTCATTCTGCTTTGCTTCCTGGGGTTGTGATCCTCAATGTCTGTTCCTAGGATATTGTGTCAAATTCTTTGGAGTGCTGGTTTGGTATTCACGAAATTCCTAAGGTGCTCTTTGTCATGAAAGTATCTTACTTTTCCATCTATTTTGAAAGATAGTTTTGCAGGGTACATCAATCTGTGTTGGAGACTGTTTTCTTTTAGGGCTTGGAATATGTCATTCCAAGCTCTTCTTGCCTTGATGGTTTGTGTTGAGAAGTCTGCTGTGATTCTGATGGGCTTTCCTTTGTATGTGATTTGTTTCTTTTCTCTAACTGCTTGTAGAACTTTGTTCTTCTGTTGAGTCTCTGGAGTCTTAACAATTATATGCCTATGTGTAGATTTATTTTGATCAAGGCTATTTGGAGTCCTATATGCCTCACTTATCTGTATGTCAAGCTCTTTTCCCCTGCTTGGGAAGTTTTCTGCCATTATTTCTGTGAAGAGATTTTTTATGTCATCTGCACTCTCTCCTGTTTCTTCATTGACTCCAGTCAGTCTTATGTTATTCTTCTTTGCATCATCTAGCAGCTGCTGGATTGATTTCTCATGATCCCTTATAATTTTGAAGCAATTTTTCTTTTCCTGGTCACTAATTGCAATCTTATCTTCTATATCTGAAATTCTGTTCTAACATTGGCTCATTCTGCTGTGTAGACTTTCAATGGAGGTTTTCATCTCCTGGAAAACTATTTGCATCTGTTTTATGGATTCCATTTGTTTCCTATGTTGGGAATCCATCATGTTCCTGAGCTTCTCTCTAGATTTATTAATCATGTCTTGCACTAGGAGCACCATTTCTCCTGTTTTCTGATAAATTATTTCTGATTTCATTTTTTCCAGATCCCCTTTTGTCACCAGTTCAGTGGGTCCAGGTGGTTGAGTATCAGAGTGTTCCACCTCATTTCCCTTTGTGGTTGCTGTAGGTGATCTGGAAGTCTGCTTTTGAGACTTATTTACATGTTTTCTCATTTCGACTGGGGGGGGGGCTGTTGGCTCCTGCACGGATTACCTCCTCTGATCTGGGAGAGGTGGGACATGGGTCCGGAGCAGCAGTAGGGATGGTGACCCAAAAGTCCTTTTCCGTGGGCTGGGAACAGCGGGAGGGATGGTGGCCAGGAAGCCCCTTCCTCTGGACTATGAGCAGTGGGATGGCAGCTCAGAATCCCCTACCTCTGGGCCAGGAGGGGTGGGAGGGATGGTGTCCCAGAAGCCCCTTCCTCTAGGCCAAGAGCAGCAGGACAGAAGGTGGCCCTAAAGCCCTTTCCTCTGGGCTGGGTGCAGCGGGAGGGGTGTTGGCCTGGAAGCCCCTTCCTCTCCACCAGAAGCAGTGGGACTGGGGCTTAGAAGCCCCTACCTCTTGGCTGGGAGCAGCAGGACTCAGTACTGTGCTCTGGTGGTCCAGTTTCCTCTGCACCTTAGTAGTGTGGAACCAGGTGACTGTACAGAGAAGTTGGGGGGGTGGTCCAGTGGATTGTTGCCAGGGCGCGGGCTGATTTAATGTGTTCCTCGTGGCTTGGGACCTTGGTAGGGCATGCACAGACCTGCCTGTCTGCAGGGGGCTTATTTGGCATCTTCCGCGTGGCTCAGGACCTTGGTAGGGTGTGCGTGAGGTACTTATTTTAACCACATTTTTTTTTGATATCACCTGCTTTTGTTCCTGCTCCTTTGTCCTCATATTCTCCTTTATCTGTTTTGACTGTTTAGTTATGGTTATTTTGAATTATTATTCTGATTAGTTCATTAGGACTGCTTCAAAGGATATCTGTAGGTTGTTCAGCTTGTAGTTTTTCTTTTGTAATGGTTCAACTCAGTAAATATTTCATGTTCCCTTGTTGAGTATTTTCCTGGAGATACAGTCATTTTGGTAGGGAAGTGTATCTGCAAGGCGGACTGAAATTTTTTGTCACCTGACCTTTTTTTTTTTCTTTAGACTGTCATTCATTTCTCTTTTGCCTCTTCCAACATCCACTCAGCCACTCTATTTACCAATACTTTTTTGAGATTACTTTTTTCATAGGTTTTATATAATCTGGGATCAATCAATTTTCTTATCTCTAATTTATGATTCAGGAAAAGGAGTCAATAGCCTATGCTCTTTTATCCATTTATGAATGTCTTTAAACATATGTGTCTTTTAAAAAATCATTTATCTTGAAGGCAAGAAATGTACCTTCCTCCTGTTAAATACCTAGTTGTGACTACACGTTAATTACTCAATATAGATTTGTCTATATCGAAAGCATAAAAATAACCCCTTAAAGAAAAAGTTCAATTCTCAAGGAACACAAAAATAAACTGGACACTTGTTAGAAGTCAACATAGGCTTGATTAATTGTATTACATCAGAAAGGAGGATTTGATGAATGCTTGCTGTTTTTTCAATCCTGGTTGCTTAAAATCCTTCTAAAATTAATTGTTTTTATTTGTTGGTTTGACAAAATTGAGAGAACTCACTCGAATAACTAAAGATTCTCAGGTGCTCTGGAACAGAGTTATGAAGATATATCTGGTGAATTCTATCTCTCATAAATGAAATTTCAAATAAAATTTTTCTTAGTCTTCTCAGGCTTACTTAGTTTATTTACCTGTGGTTATAACCTCATGCCTACAATGGCCTCATGTCTTCCTCTCTGTTATTCTCCCTATAGTGGTCTTTCTTAACTGAGGTAATTTTTTCCCCTTCCTAGGGAACATTTGATGATATCTGGATGTTGGGGGTCAGGGATGCTGCTAAACGTCTTACTATGCATAAGATAGTGCCTCTATGACAAAGAATTCTCTGGTTCAAAATATCAGTAATGCTACAACCAAGAAACTTGCCTACAGGGATTCTAATCTCATAGTTTATTCTTATCGGTGAGGTCTCCCATATAACACTGACTGCATCGTCAGGCAAAGGAAAATAAATCCTAGTGTCCATCGTTCACTAAGTCTATTTGCACTCTGAGTTGGGCTCCTGGAAATCCCTGCCTCTCATCCCATATCTTCCTCTGTCTCTTTCTTCCCATTTCCTGCCTCCTTCTCACCTCTCTCTCTCTCACACACACACACACTGTATTTCTGTGTCTCTCTGTCTCTCTCTCATCCCCTCATTCTCTCTCTCTCTCTCTCTCTCTCTCTCTTTCTCACACGCACATACACTCAGAAACATACATGCAGACAGCTGATAGGCAGTTTTGCTTGGATACCAACTTGCACTGTAGAATATCAGAGTTAGGACTCTCTGTACTGACTCTTCAGTTTTGACATTCCATACTTTCTAGGATGTGGTTTATTTTCAACATCCAGCTCTTTTTGCTCTTGAACAATGAATCACTCTCCTAAGATGGTCCTCTGTTTTAGTGTCACTCAAATCCTGGTGTGCTCTGGATTACTTTCACAATGTCTCTGCTGAAATGTCTGTATAAACTCCAAATATTCCTTTTCAGATTTATTCTGGCTGTGTAAGTTAAAATAACAGCCCTTTCCTTTCACTTTTATCCCCCTCACTCTGCTTTATAGTTCTTCATGGCAATTATCACTTGCCACATGAACTTTTCTTTCTTTCCACCTCCATAATATTAACCAAGGATTTAAAAATATTTATGCGTATTCCAGGCCCTAGAGAACATGATGGATGCTGAACATCAGGTATAAGGCCATGGAGTTTATGGAAAAGTTAACATTTCATGGTCTATCCTTGCTGTTTGGCACTGAAAATGGATAATTATAAGGTGACAGGATGATGCTATACAGATGGGTGTTCAGGTGCTATCATTCCTTTGCCTAGGAGAACTTTCTTCACAGAGAAAGCATGGCCTGCATGGGTGTCACTGAAAAGCAGGAAGAGCCTCTTAAGTACTTTTTACCATACAAACATTGTGATAGTTTTAAAAGGACTATGTTTCATGAATGAACGAGTTAGTTTTGCAAATATAAATCTGATACACATTGTGAAGGACAATGAGCATCATATAACGAAGGTAGGACTTGATCCTGTGGGAATTGAGAGCTCTATAATATTTTGAGCAGCTCTGTGTTTGACAATGGTAATGTTAGTGGCACCATGGAGGTTGGGTTAAATAGTCAGAGGTGGGCGTGATAAGCCATCACAAAGGAATTTAAAAATTAATTCAGAGACCGATCTACTGCCTCTCATGGAGGCCATCTATTCTCTGTGACCTTCTTCTTTCTATCCTAGATGATATAGCCAAAAGCTCAATTTCTTATAAAAACTGCTTTTGAATTCCTAAAAATGATAGCAACCCTGTGGTCAAACATCTGATCAATCATTTGATACATTTCCTATCCATCCCATGCACTGTCATTGGAATAGATCTATCTTTGACTCACTTCAGGGAAATTCTTTCAGAGTTTGTACCAGAAGGCCATATCTCACAGTCAATGTCATTTAGGGCTTCGTCAGCCATTTATCAAGAGAGTTTCAAGTAATTTTGCCAAGCCTAAAAGTCACTTATAATTACATCCTTGTTATCTGAATATGTCTTCCTTATCTTTTACTGCCCTGTGCTTCATTCTTGGCTAGACTACCATGGGTACCATTACTTTATTGGTAAGCCTTGGTCTTGTACCTCTTAGCTCAAATTGATTAACTACTTCTCTTCTCCAATAGATAAAGGACATGACTTGTTTTTAGATATCTCACAGAGAGCTCTATACTGACATTTATTTCCTCCAAAGTCTCAGGAACAGCTCCTCCAGTGCAGTTTGGAATGATCATACTTCATGTGTCACAAAATCTGATAAATGACAGTTTCTCTTTGTGAGCTAATCAACAGGTCTAGGCAAGCTCACAGAATTAAGACTGGTTTTATTTCCTGTTACAATGGTTATTTTTAAGCCATAGCATTAATGATTATATATATATAGTTATTTTATGACTCATTTTCTTATTAATGAGAACAAGTTTGAAATAATAGTTTATCAGAAAATTATAGAGTAAGCAAGCTTTGCATGGTGGTAAGCCTTTCCTCTTTCTATTTTAAAATGATATAATAATACCTATTGCATTGGTTTGTTTTGAGGGTTATCAAGTAAAGCAATACATACAAAGGACTTAAGATTTTCTGATCTATTATAATATATGATCCACAAATGGTCACCTCCATCTAGTTCTACAAACATGTATCCTGGGCTTCTTACAAATCATTGTCTTTTGTGTATAAAGGTAAGTGATATACAGACATCTATGTAAAGGAGATCATAGCTTGGGGAGACAAACATATAAATGGATAAGCACCATTCTCTATGACAAGCACAAAAATAGAAATGGGAAACCACATATAGTGGGGACCTAGAAGAATTAGGGTTAGTTCTACCCGGAGAAATTTTTCTAGAGTGGATGATAGGGTGTCTGAACCTTAACTGGCACATGGGAAATCACCCTATGGGCCTGCGGGGTGTGGACAAAGTCAGTGGGTTTGGGAGGTGGCTAGAGAGATGGAAAACTGAGGGGCCCCTCATTTTCCTTCCATCCTTTCCCTCTTACTTTATAATAAACTCTCATGAAAACCTAAAGCTCAGCCTTGGTCTCTTTCAACTGTTGAAAAATAAGAATAAATTTCAAGATTAAAAATATGATCTAATGTAACTAAGGTAGAAAGATGAGAGTGAATTTTTTCATCATTAATTCAAAGCATTAGACACAATTACCGACACTTTTGAATTTAAGTGCATTATTTCATTTATATGATTTCATTTAATCACCTCTAAATTCATATGTGGTAGGAATTATTAATCTCATTTTACTAAAAATGTGAAAAGTGAAATTATGTTACTTGCTCAATATCTCCAGAAGGTAAACTGTAGGATTGGAACTTACAAGTAATTTTGCATTTAAACTTACTATTCTTTTCTCTACTACCAAGTTTTCTTTTGTAAACTAAGTAGTCAAAAATTACCTTGCACTTGATGAAAAGAATTGTATGACAATTCCAGTCCAGTTTTCTTTGAGTCTTTGGAAGATCTATTAAGAAAAATCCTACTTAGATAAAAACAGAAGAAACAAGAAGTTTAGAAACAAGAAATAAAAATCATATAAATAGGTTACCATATAATTTAACATCTGAACAAGGACACTCTTAAAAGAACTGAAACTACAAGAGCAGTTGGTTGAGGATAATATGATCACCATATTCTTATGACCACCACAAGAATAGATTACTTGCTAACTCATTTATTCATTTAACAAGGAATTATTCATTACCTACTAACATTTGTGAGGAGCTTAATGAACAATAAGGGAGATGAATGGACATCAGAAAGTAATAGCTACCAATTATTGATCTTGGGTATCTTACAGTTACTCTGTCAGAGTTTGAACATACACTGTCCAATTTTATGTGAAATAATTCCATAAAATATTACTATCATCATCTCCATTTTACTGTTTCTATTATTTTCATTTACATCAGCTACTCAATTCTATTAAATGGAGATGATTGTCAAAATCACAGTGTACTCCTACTCAAAATTTGCCTACTTGAATTTTAGAATAAATTTTAGAATAAACTATTCACTGGAGTCATACTTTTGGGTTTCCCACCTCCAACATGAAACTTCAGAGTGACTCTTAGTTGGACAGTACATGCTGAGTCACTGTGCCAGGAAAGACTCATTTCTGTCATTGCTTGTGACAGAAAATCTTATCTAAACTGGCTTATGCAATATAGGAATGTATTGGTTTCATAACATAAAATCTCAGAGGAAGAGTTTGAGTATGTCTTGTTCAATGTATAAAAGTTTCCACTCATGACTTGTTTTGTTTTTTCCCTTTAATTTATTTTTTTCTATTCATTGACTCTGGCTTCCTCTATATTAACACTATTTTCAGAAGGTCTCCCCTCAAGTTTACAAGATAGTCCCAACCTACATTCTTTTGGTCACAACTATAGAAGAAAAAGTAACTGCCTTTTCTCTGGCACTCAAGCAGAGTCCTCAGAAACCCTATCCCTATGGTATTCAATTAGATGCCATGATCTGAGCTTGCATCTTGGAGTTGGAGGTCCCATCTGAATCACAGGTCAAAGAATGTAGAATGAGGTCACCAAATGTAGATCAGGCTGAATGGATTCTTGGTGGTAAAATTAACCAATATTTTGTATGTTCTCTGAGTCTGAGGGCTTTGAATGAAATGGGTCATGATAGCTTTTCAGCATCTAAAATCTAGAGGTAGGTGAAAAATTCCTCCAAATTCTTTTTTGTATGAAAATATGACCCAAGAAAGTATGAGGCAGGTACCAATTTGCTTCAACATTCTGTTTACCTTTTCCCTCCTCTCATTGAGATAGTCATTCTAAATACATATTTTATGGCTTGAAAACAACTTCCAATTCATTGCAAAGATTGATCTTTTCAATTTCCAGTGCTGGTGAGTGTACATCAAGCTTTAAAATAGAACTGAAGTTACTCGTTTCTTTTTATGGATAATTAACTCACTCTTACAAATTAGGATTTATGCAAAGTAAGGAATCTAATTTTGAGTATAGAGTCATTTTCTTCAATGGAGCAAGATAAAATTTCTTCTCTTTCATGTTATGATTTTGAAAGTAGTCCAATAAAGAATTAAACTTTATAGTGTGTGATAACAAAGAATAACCAGAAAATTTAGTGTTATACAAGTTTCTATGACATTTACTGTTTTCGAGGCTATTTCATTGAAACACAATCAATTGTATTACTAAAGGCCTCAGGAAATGTCTAGATGTAGATTTTTCTAGAACTATGAAGAGTGGTCAAGCTTATTAAACTTATTCATCACTAAAGGCGTGTTCAGACATTAAAATGATGGAATATCAAATTTAGAAATGATTTCATATTCCTCCTCTGTATGCTTTTCGTGTCACCCATAATGTGGGGGGTAATATTCATATGATGGTGAACTAAATGAGCTACTTATGTACCATTCAGTTCCTAGTGACCGTCTAGTGAAGATAAGGACTGGGGTTGTAGGCTCTAGGATAGGACATTTGTGTTTAGCTACCCATCAGCAAAGCCACTTAGAAAACTTGGGCTGGAGCAAGTTACTCAACTTGCATTATTTTTATCTGTAAAATAGGTGAATAAAGATAATTAAAATAATACCCTTGCCACAGAATACAAGTAGTTGAAGTGCTAGGAAATTTTATTTATTTATTTATTTATTTATTTATTTATTTAGGTACCAGGGATCAAATTTGGGTCCTTGTGCTTGCACAGCAGGTGGTGAAACCACTGAGCTAAATCCTCAGCCGGAAATTTTAACCTTATATTTTCACATGTTTCAGTGTTAAAATAATATTTATCTGCCAAATTTTCAAAAAATCATGTAGAAGCATAGTGGTTCATCCCATAGATGCAAGCTCTTATGACCTCATTCTGCTTTATCAAGTCAGTGGCATAGGCCTACAGCATTCCCATGTACAGGTGGCCTGTCTTCATCTTCAGTGATCTCCCATTTTGTTTTTCATTAGACATTTACTACCATGGTAACAAGATGCTAATTAAGGCCTTCCTGTCTTTGTCATTGTTTACCTAAAACTATCACTAATTCAAATTTCTCATTTTTCACCACAATGTTATCTTCTTCCAGTTTTAACTGCCCACCCTATGTTCATTCTTCAGCTTAAAATATATCTTCATTCCAGTGACACTTCTGTCCTCACCAAATCATAAGACTCCCTTTATTCATTTTTCTCATTAAGTCTTGATTCATGATGTAATTATTTCAATAACACTTTCAGATCATCATAGCCATGTGGCAGAGTACCAAGCCCATGTGAATCCAATAAATTCAATCATTTGTGTTCCTCATCCTGCATCTGAGCAGCTAATGTTACTGGAGCAATTTCTACTATAAACAGATTTCCTTCTCTATAAACTTTGGTTCCCAAGATTCACAATGTGGGCCCTTGATATTCCAAGGTAACAATATGTGTTTTTTGTCAACCCGCTCCTCTAGTGTCCATAACAGCTATTTATTTATTTATTTGCTTAAATTCTTTTATTGGTATATTTTAGGTATACAACACATTTACATTTATCATTGGGTGCTTGTACCTGTACATGATGTATCCTAGTTCTTTTTTTTCCCCTATTACCTGTTCCACCCTTTCCCTTTCCACCCTTCCCCGCCTCCACCCTTCCCTATTTACATAGACTTTGTTGCCATTTTTTCTTTCTTATAATTTTTCCTTTCCCCTTCCCCTCCCTCTTCCCCTACCTCTTTGGTCCTTTTCCAACTGAAAGTGTAAATAAGGATTAAAATGAATAATTGATAATTTGAATTAGAAGAAAAGGTCCATAACAGCTATTTAAAATACTCTTCTCTGGCTTCAACTTTCTGAATACACTTCTTTTATTTTTCCATTTAGTTTATTGTTACATTTTAGGTATATGATACAGTTACATTCATCATTGGGATCTTGTACCTTTACATGATATATCTTGGTATTTATTTTTTCCCCATTCTCCTGCTCTCCCTTCACCCCCTCTACCCTTCCCTATTTACAAAGACTTTGTTTCCATGTTTTTCCTTTTCTCATAATTTTTTCTTTTCCCTTCTTTCCTTCCCACTTGGCCTCCCATTTCTCTTATTCCTTTAGAAATTTTCTTCCTATTTCACAATATCAACTATACATTTTGATTCTTGTTTACACTTTTAGTTTTTCACACCAGAGAAACTATTTGGTATTTACATATGTGTGTCCTATTTACTTCACTTAAGAGTATGTCCCCATAGGCATCCATTTAGCTATAAATGTCTCTAGTTTCTCATAATTTATGGCTGAGTAGTACTCCATTTTATAGAAAAAGCACATCTTCTTTATCTAGTCTCAAGTTGATGGACAATTGGGCTGTTTCCAAGTTTTAGCTATCACAAACTGTGCTGCTATAAACATGGGTGTGCATATATCACTGTGGTATGATTCTTTTAATTCTTTTGGGAAGATACCCAGTAGAGGAATAGCTGAGTCAAATGGGACTTCCAGTACTAGTTCTTTGAGGTATCTCCATATTGATTTCCACAGTGGTTGCACCAGTATGCACTCCCACCAACAATGAAGAAGAAGAGTTCCTTTCTCCCCACAACCCAGCCAGCATTTGTTATTGGTTTATTTCTTGATAGCAGCCATTCTTTGTGGGATGAGGTAGAATCTCAGCATTGTTTTCATCTACATCTCTCGCATGACCAATGATGCTGAACATTTTTGCATATGTTTATTTGCTGCTTTTACGTCTTTGTCTGAAAAATGTCTGTTTATTTTAGATGCCCATTTTGAATTGGGTTTTTATATTTGGGGGTTCTGATTTTTTTGAGTTCTTTATATATTTTAGATAGTAGACCTCTGAGAAACAGCAAGTGAAAATTTTTTCCCACAATGTAGGTTGTCTGTTAGCTCTGGTGGTGGTTTCTCTCACAGTGCAGAAGCTTTTTAATAAGATGAGATCCCAGTTGTTGATTCTTTGTGCTAGTTCCTGTGTTACTGAGGATTTGTTCATAAAGTCTTTTCCTATGTCAGTGTCTTCAAGAGTTCTACTTAATTTATCTTCCAGCAAGTTTAGTGTTTCTGTTTTAATATCTAGATCTTTAATCCACTTCAAATATAGTTTAGTGCACTGTGAAAGATAGGGATCTAGTTTTAATCTTTGGCAAGTTGAAATCTAGCTTTTCTAACACCATTTATTAAAGAGGCTATCTTTCCTCCAGTGAGGATGGTTGGATCCTTTATCAAAGATGAGATAGCTGAGTGTGTCTGAAGTTGTTTCTGCATTTTCTAATCTATTCCACTGGTCCTCAGGTCTATTTGTTTGGCAGTAACTTGCTCTTTTTATCACAGTGGCTTTGTAGTACAGTGTCAAGTTGGGAATTGTGATACGCCCTGCCATGACTCTGTTGCCTAGAATTGCTTTTGCTATTCTAGCTCTCTTCTGGTTCCAGATGACATTTTGGATTTTTTTTTCTCTAGTTCTGTGAAATATGCTGTTGGGATTTCAACCAGGATTGCATTGAATCTGTATTTCAATTTTGGAAGTATGGCCATTTTCATTATATTTGCTCTTCCTACCCAGGAACAGGGGATGTCTTTCCATTTTCTTATATCCTCTTCAATCTCTTTTTTCAGAGTGCTGTAGTTCTCAATGTTGAAGTCTTTTACTTCCTTTGTTAGATTGATTACTAAATTTTTCATTTTTTGATGCTATTGTGAAAGGGATTGCTTCCCTAATTTATCTCTCAGTGAGTCTGTTATTTGTGTACAAGAAGGTTATTGTTTTTTGAGTGTTGACCTTGTATCCAACTACTCTACTGAATCTATCAGTTAAGTCTAGAAGTCTTTCAGCAGAGTTTTTTGTGTCTTCCATGTAGAGTATCATATCATCAGCAAATAATGACAGTTTAACTTCTTCCTTTCCTGTCTTTATTCCTTTTATTTCTTTCTCTTGTCTAATTGCTGTGGCTAACATTTCCAAAGCTATATTGAATAGGAGTGGTGATAGTGGACATCCTTGTCTTGTTCCTGATTTTAGCTTGAAGGTTTTCAGTTTTTGACCATTTAGTGTGATGTTAGCTGTTGGTTTTTCATAGATAGCCTTGGTCAGGTTGCGATAAAGACTATCTATTCTAATTTTCTGTAGGGTTTTTTTAAAATCATAAATGGGTGTTGAAATTTATCAAATGCATTTTTTACATCTATTGAGATGATCATATGATTTTTGTCCTTGACTTTGTTAATATAGTGTATTACATTTATTGATTTATGTATGTTGAACCATCCTTGCATCCCTGGGATAAATCTATCTCAGTGAGGGTGTTTGATCTGCTTGAGGAGCCTCTGTATTCTGTTTGCCAGTATCTCCTTGAGGATTTTTGCATCTATGTCCATTAGGGAGATTGGCCTGTAGTTCTCTTTTTTGGTTGGGTATTTCCCTGGTTTTAGAATCAAAGCAATACTTGCTTCCAGGAATGAATTTGGAAGTATGTTTCTCTTTGAATTTCACTGAAAAGTTTAAAGAGGAGTGGCAATAGTTCTTTTCTAAATGTTTTGTAGAATTCAGCAGTGAAGCCATCAGGACATGGGCCTTTCTTTGTTGGTAAATTTTTAATTACATTTTCAATTTCATTGATTGTAATTGGGGTTTTTAGAGTTTTTATATCTTCTTCATTCAACTTTGGTAATTCATACGTATCTAGAAATCTGTCCATTTCTTCTGTGTTTTCCATTTTATTAGAGTACAGCTTCTCAAAGTAAGTATTGATGATCCTCTGGATTTCTGGTGTATCTGTTGTGGCTTCACTTTTTTCATTCCTAATTGCTTGGATTCGAGGCTTTTCTTTCTTTTTTTTGATAAGATTGACTAAGGGTTTATTGATTTTATTTATTCTTTCAAAAAAGCAACTATTTGATTTGTTGACTTTTTTGTATTGTTCTCTTAGTCTCCATTGCATTGATTTCTGGTTTGATCTTTTTTTTCTTAAATTCTTTTTTGGTACATTTTAGGTATATAATACGTTTACATTTATCATTGGGTTTTTGTACCTGTACATGATGTATCTTGGTTCTTATTTTTTCCCCATTAACTGTGCACTTTTCACTCCCTCCACTCTTCCCTATTTACATAGATTTCATTTCCATTTTTTTTCTTTTTTCAGAATTTTTCCTTTCCCTTCTTTCCTTTCCCCTTTCCCTCCCACCACCCCTACCCCTTGAGCCTTTTCTTCCTATCTGGTCTGATCTTTATAGTTTCCTCCCTTGTGAGAGCTTTGGGTTTTTCTTGCTTTTCTTTTTCTACAATGTTAGGATTCAGCATTAGGTTGTTTACTTGAGCTCTCTCTGTTCTTCTAGTGTGGGCATTCACTGCTATAAATTTCCCTGGTAGAACTGCTTTCATTGTGTCCCACAGATTCCTTTATGTTGTATTGCCATTATCATTTATTTGTAAAAACTATCTAATTTGTTCTTTAATTTCCTCTGTGACGCATTAGTTGTTCAGGAGAGTGTTATTTAATTTCCATGTCTTTGTGAAATTCTTGCAGCTTCTTATGCTATTGATCTCCAGTTTAATTGCACCATGGTCTGATAATATACACGGGATAACTTCAATTCCTTTGCATTTACTTAAACATGTTCTATGAGCTAGTATTTTGTAGAATGACCCTTGTTCAGCTGAAAAGTATGTATATTCTGATTTTGTGGGGTGGAGCACGGTGTAGATGCCTATTAAGTCCATTTCTTCAAAAGCTTGGTTTAGTGTTAGTATTTTGTTGTTGATTTTTTTGTCTAGATAATTTGTCTATTTGTGACAGTGGGGTATTGAGGTCCCCCACTACAATTGTATTAGTGCTTATTTGGATTTTCATTTACCCTAATATTTGTTTTGTAGAGTTGATGGCATTAGTATTTGGTGCACATATACTTATGATTGTCATCTCTTCCTCTTGGATTGTTCCCTTTATAAGGATGTAGTGACCTTCTTTGTCTCTCTTAATTAGTTTTGGTTTAAAATTTACTTTGTCTGCAAATAAGAAGGCTACCCTTCCTTTTTTCTGGGTTCCTATTTCATGGAGAACTGTTTTCCATCCTTTTATTTTCAGTCCATGAGTTTCTTTTTGAACTAGGTGCATTTCTTCTATGTAGCATATTGTTGGATTTTGCTTCTTAATCCATTCTGCCGGTTTATTTCTTTTGATTGGTGGGTGAATTGAGGCCAATAACATTGATGGTTATAACTGATATGTATTAACTTATCACTGTCATGTTATTTTCCTACTCTTGGTTCTTTTTTATTTTTCTCCCTTTCCCTGTAATTTCTTGCCTTGCCTGATGAATTTGCTCTGTTGGGCCTCATGGAGTTGTGACCCTCATCTGTTTCTAGGATTTAGAATTCTTTGGAATGCTGGTTTGGTATTCATGAATTTTCTCAGGTGTTATTTGTCATGAAAGTATCTTATTTCCCCATCAATTTTGAAAGACAGTTTTTCAGGATACATCAGTCTAGCTTGGAGGTTCTTTACTTTTCTTTTTTTGGTACCAGGAATCAAACTCAGGTCCTTGTGCTTGCACAGCAGGCAGTGAACCCACTGAGCTAAATCCCCGGCTTGGCCTGGAGGTTATTTTCTTTTGGGGCTTGAAATACCTCATTTCAGGCTCTCCTTGACTTGAGGGTTTGTGTTGAGAAGTCTGCTGTGGTTCTGATGGGCTTTCCTTTGCATGTGATTTGTTTCTTTTCTCTAACTGCTTGTAGTATTTTGTTCTTCTGTTAGGTTTCTGTGATCTTGATTATTATATGTCTAGGTGTAGTTTTTTTTATTTTTTTTTTGATCATGCCTAGTTGGAGTCTTATATGCCTCACTTATCTGTATGTCAAATTCTTTTGCTGTGTTCAGGAAGTTTTCTCTGAATACACTTCTTTTCTCCCTGGACTTTTAGCAGATATTCTTAACTTCCATTTGTAATTGAAAGCATTCAAATTATCAGGAAGGAGCTGTCTTATTTGTAAATGCAGAGTGCCACAACCAGCTTGGGTGAACCTGAGACCTGAGTGGGGGCATACAGGAGACAAGGAAAAAAACCACATACATGTAAAGAGAAAGCTGGGGCCAGGTGGGATGCAGCCCTCTGATAGGGAAACTGTGACCCAGTGCCTGGTCAGCGTGTTTATTTTATACAGTTTCAAGGGGAAGTGTTCATAGACGGTTGCAGGATGAACAAGCTCTTTGTGTTATGTTGAGAACGTGGAGGGTAGGACATTCTCAAGGCTAGCTAGCTATGCTGCAGTTGGTTGTCTGGAACACTGAGAGCTCCTTGCTGCTCCCTTTATCTCCTGAGTTACTGGAGGTCAGGAGCTGAATATAAGAAGTCTCTGAAGACCTCAGCTCCCTGCAACTAAGTGTAGACCTTCTTGTACCATATTTGCAAGTGTCCCTTCCTTCTTCTTTCTTTTCCAAAAGAGAAGTTAATTGTACCCCTAAGTTAGCTAATCATTAGAACTCTGCTTTGTGTTCTACTTTTTCTTCCTCTCAAAAGCGTTGTCACTATTTCTTATTTTCCCTTTATACTCAATCTCACTCTCTTAGTTTCTTTCCACTAGGAATAATAATTAATAACAACCATAATAATAATCAACAAATCTTTTGCTATGTGTTAGACACTATCTTGGATAATTTGCATATATTACCTCATTGAAAAACAATACTCTATGAAATAAGTATTATTGTTATCTCCATTTTACACCTAAAGATTGAGGTGCAAAGAGATCAACTGCTTTGCACAACATCACACAGCTGGTATATTGTGGAGCACAAATTTGATACCTGGTGTTTTGTCTTTAGACTTTCTTCCTAATTATCAGAATATGCTCCATTTTAAATATACACAAGTATATCATCTTATCATTAGTCTTTTATTCTCCTTCTGTTTTTCCTTATCTCTTTCCACCATTTCTCTTCCTGCCTCTTTCTCCTCCTTCCTCCTTTTCCTCTTTTCTTCCATTCCCTTTTCTCCCTTATGCCCCTACATTTATTTCGTGTTCTTGTTTCACTTCCTTTATATTTGTGGTCTCTACTTCTTAGTAATAAAGCATTTATATATAGATCCTTCCCCACTAGCAGTATACATCTATCTGCTCATTTTTGTGGCTATATAATATCCCATTGAAAAGTTATACTACAATTTACCTAAGTATACTCTCTCTTTTCCATATTTAGGTTTTTTTTTTGCACTTTATTAAATTCTTTTATTGGTACATTGTAGGTATACAACACAATTACATTTCTCATTGGGAATTGCACCTTTACATAATTCATCTTGGTTCTTATTTTTTCCCCATTCCTAGCCCCGCTTCACCCCCTCCACCATTCCCTATATACAAAGACTTTATTTCCATTTTTTCCATTTCTCAGCATTTTTCCTTTCCCTGCTTTCCTTTCCCCTGCCCCTCCCACTACCTCCACCCCTTTGGACCTTTTCTTCCTACTTTGCATTATCGAATATTCATTCTAATCATTGGTACATTTTAGGTATACAATATAATGACATTCATCATCGGAAATTTGCACCTTTACATAGTCTCTTTGGGTTCTTATTTTTCACCCTTGCTCAGCCCTCCCTTCAACCCTTCCATTCCTCCCTATTTACAAAGACATTGTTCCTATTTTTCCATTTTCTCATATTAATCCCATTCCCTTCTATCCTTTCCCCTAGCCCTCCCACTTCCTTCCCCTTTGCCACTTTTCTTCCTATTTCACATTAATTATACATTTAGTCCTTATTTACACTTTCAGTTTCTCACACCAGAGAAACTATTTGGTATTTATACATGTGTGTTCTATTTATTTAACTTAAGAGTATCACCTCAATGTGCATCCACTTAGCTATAAATGTCTCTAATTTCTCATTTTTTATGGCTGAGTAGTACTCCATTTTATTTAAAAAATCCACATTTTCTTTAACCAGTCTCCAGTTAATGGGCATTAGAGCTGTTTCCAAGTTTTAGCTATCACAAACTGTGCTGCTATGAACATGGGTGCACATATATCACTGTGGTATGATTCTTTTAATTCTTTGGGGAAGGTGCCCAGCAATGGAATAGCGGGGTCAAATGGGACTTCCAGTCCTAGTTATCTGAGGTATCTTCATACTGATTTCCACAGTGGTTGCACCAGTCGACACTCCCACCAGCAATGGAGCAGGTTTCCTCTTTCCTCACAGCCCTGCCAACATTTGTTATTGGTTGATTTCATGATATCAGCCATTCTTTCTGGAGTGAAGTGGAATCTCAGTATTGTTTTCATTTGCAACTCTTGAATGACCAGCGATGTTGAACATTTTTCATGCATTTGTTTGCTATTTCTACTTCTTTGTCTGAGAAATGTCTGTTCATTTCAGATGCTCATTTTCAGATTGGGTCTTTAAATTTGGGAGGTCTGATCTTTTTAAGGTCTTTATAGATTCGAGATAGTAGACCTTTGTCTGAGGAAGAACAAGTGAAGATTTTTTGTCTCTTCACACTGTTGGTGGTTTCTCTTGCTGTGCAGAAGCCTTTTAATAAGAAGAGATCCCACTTGTTGATTGTTTGTGCTAGTTCATGGGCAACTGAGGTTCTGCTCATAAAATCTTTTCCTGCACGGATGTCTTCAAGGGTTCTACCTAACCTCTGTTCCAACTGGTTCAGAGTTTCTATTTTAATATTTAGATCTTTAATCCATTTTGATTTTAATTTAGTGCATGGTGAGAGATACAGGTCTAGTTTTAATCTTTGGCAAGTTGAAGTCCAATTTTTTCAGCACCATTTATTAAAGAGGCTATCTTTCCTCCAGTGAGGGTGTTGGGCTCCTTTATCAAAGATGAGATGGCTGAGTGTGTCTGGCATTATTTCTGCATCTTCTAATCTGTTCTACTGGTCCTCAAGTCTGTTTCTTTGCCAGTACCATGCTGTTTTTATCACAGTAGGTTTGTAGTAGAGTTGCAGGGTGGGGATTGTGATACCCCCTGCCATGTCTCTGTTACCTAGAATTGCTTTTGCTATTCTTGGTCTCTTCTTGTTCCAAATGAATTTTTGGATTGTTTTCTCAAGGTCCATGAAATATGCTGCTGGGATCTCAATTGGAATTGCATTAAATTTATATAGTAGTTTTGGAAGTATTGTCATTTTCACTATATTAATCCTTCCTCCCCAGGAGCAGGGGATGTCTGTCCATTTTCTGATATCATCTTCAATGTCTCTTTTCAGAGTGCCATCGTTTTCAGAAAAAAGGTCTTTGATTTCTTTCATTAGGTTGATTCCTAGGTATTTCAGTTTTTTGGATGCTAGTGTGAAAGGAATTATTTACCCTATTTCTCTCTCAGTGAGTCTGTCATTTATGTAGAGGAAAGCAATTGATTTTTGTGTGTTGACCTTGTAACCAGCTACTTGACTGAATTTGGTTATTAAGTCTAGAAGACTTTTGGTGGAGTTCTTGGGGTCTTCTATATAGAGTATCATGTCAGCCGCAAATAATGACAATATGACTTCTTCATTACCTATCTTTATTCCTTTTATTTCTTTCTCTTGTCTAATTGCCGTGGCTAATGTTTCCAGAACTATATTGAACAAGAGTGGTGATAGTGGACATCCTTAAATTTGGACATCCTAAAATTATTCCTGATTTTAGTGTGAAGGATTTCAGTTTTTGACCATTTAGTATGATATTGGCTGTTGGTTTTTCATAGATGGCTTCTATCAGTTTGAGGTAGGGATCATCTATTCCAATTTTTTGCAGAGTTTTTATCATAGATGCATGTTGGATTTTCTCAAATGCTTTTTCTGTATCTTTGGAGATAATCATATGGTTTTTGTCCTTGGCTCTATTGATATAGTGTATTTCATTGGTTGATTTGCATATATTGAACCATCCTTGCATCCCTGGGATGAATCCCATTTGATCAGGGTGCATGATCTTCTTGATGATCTTCTGCATTCTCTTTGTCATTATCTTATTAAGGATTTTTGCATCTATGTTCATTAGTGGGATTGGCCTATTGTTCTCCTTTTCAGTTGAGTCTTTCTCTGCTTTGGGGATCAAGGTGATGCTTGCTTCCAGGAATGAATTTGGGAGTATTGCTTCCCTTTCAATTTCATTGAAGAGTTTATACAGTAGTGGCAGCAGTTCCTCTCTAAATGTCTTGTAGAATTCAGCAGTGAAGCCATCAGGGCCCAGGCTTTTCTTAGTTGATAAGTTTTTAATTACATTTTCAATTTTATTGGTTTGTATTGGGTTGTTCAGAACTTTTAGGTCTTCTTCATTCAACTTTGGTAATTCATATGTATCTAGGAATCTGTCCACTTCTTCTGTGTTGTCCATCTCATTGGTGTATAGGTTCTGGAAGTAGGTATTGATGATCCTCTGGATTTCTGCTGGGTCTGTTTTAATTTCACCCTTTTCACTCCTAATTGCATGGATTTGGGCCTTTTCTTTTTCTGACAAGGTTGGCTAAGGGTTTGTCAATTTTGTTGATTCTTTTGAAGAACCAACTCTTGGCTTCATTGATTTTTTGTATCGTTCTCTTAGTCTCCATTGCATTGATTTCTCCTCTGATCTTTATAATTTCCTCCCTTGTATGAGCTGTGGGGTTGTCCTGTTCTTTTTCTAGAAGCTTGAGGTTCAACATCAGGTTGTTTAATTGGGCTCATTCTGTTTTCCTAATATGGGTATTCACTGATATCAATTTCCATCAAGAGACTGCTTTCATTGTGTCCCATAGATTCCCATATGTTGTATTGTCATTGTCATTTAGTTGAAGGAACTGTCTGATTTCTTCTTTAATTTCCTCTGTGACCCATTGGTATTCAGAAATGTGTTGTTCAATTTCCACATGTTTATGAAATTTTTTGAGTTTCTTTTGCTATGGATCTCCACTTTCATCTCACTATGATCTGATAATATACAGGGGATAACTTCAATTCCTTTGCATTTACTTAAACATATCCTATGTGTGAGTATGTGGTCTATTTTGGTGAATGACCCATGTGCAGCTGAGAAGAATGTGTATTCTGATTTTGTGGGGTGGAAGACTCTGTAAACATCTGTTAAGTTCATTTGTTCAAGAGTTTGATTGAGTTCGAGTATTTCATTACTTATTTTTTGTCTAGTTGATCTATCTATTTGTGACAGTGTGGTGTTGAGGTCCCTCACCACAATTGTATTAGTGCATATATGACTTTTCATGTCCATTAGTATTTGTTTTATATAGCTGGATGCACTTGTGTTTGATGTATAGATATTTATGATTGTCATCTCTTCCTCTTGGATTGTTCCCTTTACAAGGATGTAGTGTCCTTCTTCATCTCTCTTAATCAGTGTTGGTTTGAAATCTACTTGATCTGCCAAGAGGATAGCTACTCCTGCTTATTTTCAGGTTCCTGTCACATGGAGTATTGTTTTCCACCCTTTAACTTTCAGTCTATGAGTTTCCTTTTGAATTAAGTGTGTTTCTTGTATGCAGCATATTATTGGATTTTTGCTTCTTGACCCATTCTGCCAGTCTATTTCTTTTGATTGGTGAATTGAGACCATTAATATTGATGGTTATAACTGAAATGTATTGACTTGTCATTGCCATGACTTTTTCTTTTTGTTGGGTTCTCCCCCTTCACATTTAATTTCTTGTCATGCCAGATGGGTTCATTCTGCTTTGCTTCTTGGGGTTGTCATCCTCAATGTCTGTTCCTAGGATATTGTGTCAGATTCTTTGGAGTGCTGGTTTGGTGTTCACAAAGTTCCTAAGGTGCTCTTTGTCATGAAAGTATGTTATTTCTCCATCCATTTTGAAAGATAGTTTTCCAGGGTACATCAACCTGGGTTGGAGGCTGTTTTCTTTTAGGGCTTGGAATATGTCACTCCAAGCTCTTCTTGCCTTAATGGTTTGTGTTGAGAAGTCTGCTGTGATTCTGATGGGCTTTCCTTTGTATGTGATTTGTTTATTTTCTCTACCTGCTTGTAGAACTTTGTTCTTCTGTTGAGTCTCTGGAGTCTTAACAATTATATGCCTATGTGTAGATTTATTTTGATCAAGGCTATTTGGAGTCCTATATGCCTCACTTATCTGTATGTCAAGCTCTTTCCCCCTGCTTGGGAAGTTTTCTGCCATTATTTCTGTGAAGAGATTTTTTATGTCATCTCCACTCTCTCCTGTTTCTTCATTGACTCCAATCAGTTTTATGTTATTCTTCTTTGCATCCTCTAGCAGCTGCTGGATTGATTTCTCATGTTCCCTTATAATTTTGAAGCAATTTTTCTTTTCCTGGTCACTAATTGCAATCTTATCTTCTATATCTGAAATTCTGTCCTCACATTGGCTCATTCTGCTATGTAGACTTTCAATGGAGTTTTTCATGTCCTGGAAATTTATTTGCATCTGTTTTATGGATTCCATTTGTTTCCATGTTGGAATTCCATCATGTTCTTGAGCTTCTCTCTAGATTTATTAATCATGTCTTGCACTAGGGGCACAATTTCTCCTGTTATCTGAGAAATTATTTCTGATTTCCTTTTTTCCAGATCCCCTTTTTGTTGCCAGTTCAGTGGGTCCAGGTGATTGAGTATCAGAGTGTTCCATCTCATTTCCCTTTGTGGTTGCTGTAGGTGATCTGGAAGCCTGCTTTTGAGACTTATTTACATTTCGACTGCGGGGGGGGGGCTGTTGGCTCCTGCACAGATTACCTCCTCTGATCTGGAAGAGGTGGGACAGGGACCAGGAGCAGTGGTAGGGATGGTGGCCCAAAAGCCCTTTCCTGTTTGCTGGGTGCAGTGGGAGGGATGGTGGCCAGGAAACCCCTTCCTCTAGACTATGAGCAGTGGGATGGCAGCTCAGAATCCCCTACCTCTGGGCCAGGAGGGGTGGGAGGGATGGTTTCCTAGAAGACCCTTCCTCTGGGCCATTAGCAATGGGCCAGAAGTTCGCCCAAAATCCCTTTCCTCTGGGCTGGGAGCAGCGGGAGGGATGGTGGCCTGGAAGCCCCTTCCTCTGGACCAGGAGCAGTGGGACCGCAGCTCAGCAGCCCCGACCTCTGGGCTAGGAACAGTGGGACTCAGTACTGTGGTGTGGTGGTCTGGTGTCCTCTGCATCTTTATAGTGTGAAACCAGGTGGCTGTATAGAAAAGCGGGGTTGGGGGGGTGTCCAGTGCATTGTTGCCGGGGAACAGGCTGATTTGGTGTGTTCTGCATGCCTTGCTACCTCAGTAGGGTGTGTGCAGACCTGCCTGTCTGTAGCGGGCTAATTCAGCGTGTTAGGTCACTACTTCTTTATCATCTACAACCTCTTCAACCTACTGTAATTTGTTTCTGGCTTTAGCATTTCACTTAAACTGTTTTAACTACACTGACAAATCATCTCTGTTCAGTGGATCTTCCAAATCTTCATCTTATAATATCTTCGTCTTTTAAACAATCTCAAAAATGCTTTATAGAGGTCTAGGTTATGGAACTGAACACCAAGGCTGACTGTCACTTTTGATGAGTTAGAGTAATTAACTAGCTTTATAAAACTTAATGACCTAAACCATAAACAAAAGCTAGTTTGTTTTGCAATATTAATATATTATCACTTTCTAACTTTAGAAGTAATACATGATTTGGACATAATCCAAAAGAAGGTAAAGAGAAAAATAATTATCTGTAAGCCCATCGTTTTTAAATAATGACTATCACTTTTCCCTGATTACATGATACACGTTATATGGTACACATTTCCCTGTTGAAAAATTGTTCTCCCAACAAACTCATTCTTTAAAATTCACTAAATATATTTATTCTGTGCAATTTCTGATCATTAAATATATAAAAGGATAATCTACATTTTTATTATAATATACATGTATTATGTGTTCACACTGATCATTATGTTTATAATCCTGCATTGCAGCTATTTTTCTTTGTCTCTGACACTAAATTGTGCTCTTCTAAAGAAAGGCCTTAACATATTTGTGTTCTGTTTATAGACACAGTGCTCAGTATGCATTCTTCTCTCAATAATTGCTCATGAATGAATGAATGCTCATCAACTTATAATTTACACTATTAGTTTCATATAGGTAAAAGAAATAGGCTTATATAATTTTTAAGGATTTTTCTAATTATCAGATTACACTGAATCATGTTGAATCATCTTTTATTGTCTGATATAAACTTTTCAAGCTGGCAATTAAGATAATCTTTTACTTGTAAGAATATGGAAAGTTGATTAGAAGATATTTTTCAATACTAAATTTTACAAATGCAAGAGGTCAAAATTACTGTATATTTAAAATACATCTTCAAGTTTTGGAAAATGTGTTTGTTTTGAAATTTTAAAAATTATTGTTTTCACTGTTGTCTATTTCCATATTTTGATTTCCTCTATTAGCCTACAAGAATATTGTAGATATAGGTGGTGTTCAATAAATGTTAAATAGCTCAGTATTTTTAAGAAAAAATGAACTTTTGAATAAAAAATCATGGCTCCTTTATTTAGATGAGTTATAATCTACAAAATTAAATTTTGGGCTTTATTAGTGGATATATTAATAGAGCTAGAGAATGCATAGCAACCTTCTAGTGTGACTTGCTCACTAAAAGATGAGGAAAATAAAACCCAGACTCACTGATCTTCCCAAATTTTAATGTTAGAACTAGGTGTAGGACACAAATACCAGAAATCTTATTCACTTATAGAAGTAGTAGGTAGGTGGTCTGGTAAGGGTGGCTGGTGAATAAAGTGGGCATATGTGTTCATTATCCATCTAGTTACAGTGTGTCCATCTATAATTACCCTGTTTAATTCTGTCTTGTCCTCTTCTATCTTATTTTTATCAAACCCATTTTAATTTTATCATATTCTGTTTTATACCTGCTTCTCTGTCCACCATCTATCAACATAAATTCCAGTGAATGAGATGCTAGGAAATGACAGGCATTGTACATATGTTCTCATTGAAATCTGCTTTAAAATCTTTTGAGAAAAGTACTGTTATCTGTACTTTGCAGTTGAGAGTACTGAGGCTCAAAGAAGACAATTAACGTGTTACTCTCTCTAGCAAATGGTAGAGCCACTTGACTATCAAGATCATTTTTTTAGCAGGTTTTCTTATTTAAGGTAGGTCAAGTTACTAGTAGCCTTCCCTTTCACTTCATTTGAATCTTTGCTCAAATATTCCCTCTAAAGTGTAACCTTCTTGGAAGGCCATGATTGCAATTGTGTTATCCACCCCTATCCATTTTTCAGCTTTAGTTTTTTTTTATTAGTACTTATCACTCTATATGGTTATTCATTTGCTTTGTTGTTTGTTTCACCTCATGGGATGTAAGCTTCAAGAAATAAATTTTCTCTACTCTGATATTTTATATCCTCTACACCTGGAATGATGCCTGGCAGGTAAAAGTATTCAATCATTTTTTGTTAAATGAGCTAGTGGAGCTAAATTTACATAGTCCTTAGATGAACCTGAGGTTCCACCAGAAGAGATTCAATGGTAACATGAAGTTCAAATTCTTGGAGTCAGAGGGACATCTTGAAGCTAAATTGTAGTTGGGTGGGAAATGGATCAGAATGACAGCAGCTCAAGAATGAGTAAGTGGAAGGAAAAGGGCTAGGTTTATTGAAATGAGAAGAATAAATGCTTCTGGCTTGCTTACCTTGGTTCTTAGAGACATGATAGATAATTGGATAAGTTTCTTTTTAAGGCAACTTTTGAGGCAATGTAGAATGATGACAATGACAAGTTGCTAGGTAAAGTGTTGGCTTTGCAGCATCCAATCTGTACCCAGTGAAGACCACAGAAGCACTGGTTAAGACTGGATGAGATCTTGTTCAGGTTGTTTTTCCTTGAGCTAAGCAAACTGAACCACTCAGTCCTGAAGAATATTGTCTGTTGAGAAGAGTATATCAGGATTGGTAAATTATTGGGAGGAATTATTATTGCTGTATATATACTCACTGGTTAAATTAGCAGAACTTTAGAATGGGACATGAACAAGCTAGAACTAATTTTGCAGATTCTCGGTGTCTGGTTTGCAGCTTATTAGGTCAGAAAGAATTTTTTAAAAATGCTGCTGATGTATGTGAAAGTTGGTAGGCTAGATGACAAAAGTCTGAGCAGTAGGGTGGCAGATTATATAGCATATTACACATTTGCTATTCCACAGACAAGTTCATTAAGGGCCTTATTCCAGCTGACAGAGTAGCACTTGCACAGAGCTGCAAGATTTGATGTTGTGAAGGAAGCACACTACTTTGGAAATAAATTACACTTGTATTAACTGAATGATATATTAATCTTTTCCGCCATTGAAGCGGGAGAGAGAATGAGCAGTGAATGTTAACGTGGCATTATACGGATACCCATTTGCAGTTCCCTCTTCAACAGGCGTGGGCATGAACTTCAGAAACTAACATGAAAGAAATTTCACTTGCTGCAATACTTAAAACAGTATCTCCTTTGTGATCTATTTAGTTGTGATCTATTTAGTTGTAAGAATTTAAGACTAAATTTAAGAATTTAGTTGTAAGAATTTTTCAAGTTTGTTTGGATCACTGATTATCCCAACTTTCTAATTTTCATAAAGTAGTTCTAATAAAGTTATCCTAGGATCTGGTATCTCTCCAAATTCATGACAGAGAAGCATTCCAATTGAAGAGTAGTCATAGCTTCTTCCAGGGTAAGGAACTGGGACGAACCTAGGATTCCAGGTCAAAGAGGCTGACCAGCAGTGAGACAAAGAGCAGGCTATAAGACATCTCTGAGCTTCAATTCTATCATTTGTAAAATAAGAATGCTAATTCTGTCTTGTAGGTATGTTATAAGGAAAAATATATATATATATATATATATATATATATATATTTAGCATTGTGCGCACAACGAATTGATTTTGTATTTATTTTTTCTTCTTTTGGAAAAAGAAGTAGGGAAAGTCCCCAAATTAATTAAAATCTGTTTCTAGATCTTTTTCCCAACAAGGATTTGAACAGGTGAAGTTTGGTTTTGTTTTTTTTGACAAAACACAGGTTTAATCCTGCAGTCTATGACTTGAAGAAAAAGGAAACAATTTCACCTGCCACGCCTTCCTTATTTGCCCGCAAATGCACTACTGCCTTCTCCTTTTTAAGAAAAGTGCATAGGACACAGTACCCAGCTGTGCTGACCTTCGCTGACCTGCAACTAAATATTGTCACTGAATATTAGGTGACTACTTTTCATGGTTATCACCTTGTAATGTCAGCATTTCACAGAGTGCCTATTTGGTCTTCATAGTTCTTTACCCACTTCTTTGGTACTGAGTATTGAACCCAGGACCTTCACAGTGAACTACATCCCCAGCCCATTTTATTTTTATTCATTAATTTTTTGAAACATAGTCTTGCTATGTCATTCAGGCTGGCCATGAACTCACCATGCAGTCCAGGTCAGCCTCAAATGTATGGCGATCCTCCTGACTCACCCCCCCAAATGTTGGGATCACAGGCGTGTGGCACCACACCCTATTTAAAAAAATATATTATTTTTGAGATAGGTTCTTCTTGCTAAGTTGTTAAGTTGTCCAGACTGTGCTCAAACTTTAGATCCTCCTGTCTCAGCCTCCCAGAGCAGTGGAATTATAGGTATATACCACTACACCTGGCTTTTCATTTGGTCCTCTTGATTGAATGCTATTTATATTTAACTTGAAAACAGATATTTGTATTTCTTTTATTTTTCCTTAAATTCTTCTATTGGTACATTTTAGGTATACAATGCGTTTACATTTATCATTGGGTGCTTGTACCTGTACATGATGTGTCTTGGTTTTTATTTTTTCCCCATTACCTGTGCACCCTTCACCCCCTCCACCCTTCCCTATTTACATAGACTTTGTTTCCATTTTTTTCCCTTTCTCATCATTTTTCCTTTCCCTTCTTTCCTTTCCCCTTCCCTCCCACTACCCCTACCCCTTTGGACTTTTTCTTCCTATTTCAAATTATCAATTATTTGTTTTAATAATTTTAATCCTTATTTACACTTTCAGTTTCTCACACTAGAGAAACTATTTGGTATTTACACATGTGTGTCCTATCTATTTCACTTAAGAGTATGGCCTCAATATGCATCCATTTAGCTATAAATGTCTCTAGTTTCCCATTCTTTATGGGTTTGTAGTACTCCATTTTATAAAAATGAAGTTATTTTTAAAAGAACAAAGGTATTGTGAAGAAATAAAGCTAATGGGTTCTGTCATTATCTTCTTTACTCAATTTATTTTTGTTCTCCTAGAATAAAGATTTTATTCTTGTATGATTACTATTATATTATTATTTTTTATAACTTTCCTGTTAATAGAGTTTAAAAACAGTTTAATAACTTTGCATTTTAATTTGGAGCCTGGAAGTTACATAGTCTTGAGTTCACCACATTCTCAAAATTTCTCCTACAGACACTTCTAATTTACCCTTTGTGTTATTTGGGTGTCCCTTTTCATCTTCTACCAAAGGTTAAACTTCTTTATGATGTAGTATCTCAGTATCATACTCCCAATGCCCATTCCTGAGCCTGCCATTTAGTGGGAATTAAATAAATACTTGTAAGCAAATAAACAGGAAGGAAACTCTAGAATGAAGGGGACAAGAATCCTTCCCACTTTCATCCAAGATGGCAGAAGTAGTGGGAAGAATGGTATTAGTATACAGAGAACAACATCACCAGCTGCATTTGTTAAGTACCTACTTAACAATATGGAAGGCATTGTGCCAAGCATTTTCATTTATTATCTCATTTAACAACTGTGATGACCTTAGGAAATACTCTTATTCCTAGTCCATACCTAAAGAAATGAGCATCAGAGAGGTTTCACAAATTTCTCCAAATTTCATAGCTAGTGAGTGGCAGAGCTAGGAATCAAAGTCCTCTAGTGTGTCAATTTCAAAGCCCATATTCTCGACACTACTCTGCAGGGCTTGTGACATATAGTATGTTCTTGGCATGGTATCCAAGTCTTCATGGGACCATTAAAGAAGCATACTGATCATTATATCTGGGTTTATACATTAATTGACACCTGAGCTGTGCCATGTGGACAATGTCTTGATAGTGTTTCCAAAGGAGGAAGTTACAGAAAGGGGCTGGGTGGGTTAAAAAACTGTTAATGACATAACATAAAAGTACCACTTCAACCATTTTTAGGTGTATTGATTAGTAGTCTTAGAGCATTCATATTGTTGTGAAATAAATCTCCAAAACTTTGTCATCTTGGAAATCTGAAACTCTATGTGTTCTTAAGAGGTGGTATTACACAATGTTTAAGGACTACATGTTTCTTGGGGACTACGAAATGCAAGACTGGATGAATCTGGAGCTTTATTGGAAGTAGAGTATTTTTCCCCTATCCTATCCTCCTCTCCCACCCTCACCTCTCACACTAGTATGGATACAGTTGTTTTTAAAAACTCCTGATTCATTTAAAAAAAAACCTTCCATTTTCTTCCTCTCAGTCTATTTTAAGCACCATTCTACTTTCTGTTTCTACAAACTTGATCACTTTATATTCCTCATATAAGTGGAATCATACAGTATCTGCCATTTTGTGACTGGCTTATTTCACTTGGCATAAGGTCTACAAATTTTATCAATGTTGTGACCCATGACAGGATGGACTGAATAATATTCCATTGTAGGCAAATGCCACAATTGTTTATCCAGTCAACTTCAAATGTCACTTGAGTTGCTTCTTCCTCATTAACTAATGTGAATAGTGCTTCTATGAACATGGGTGTATATTTTTCTAAGATTCTACTACTCATTTTTTCAGATATATACACAGAAGTGGAATTGCTGAATCATATGGTAGCACTATTTTAAATTTTGTTCCATAGTGGTTGCATAATTTTACAATTCCAACAGTATACAAGGGTTCTAGTTGCTCTACATCCTCACCAACACTTGTAATTTTTTCCTGTTTTTAAAGAAGCTATCATCATAGGTATAAGATGATAGTTCATTGTGATTTTGATTTGCATCTCTCTTATGATTAGTGACAGGGCTTAGAGAATTTTAAATGCTGGGATGATTCAAGAAGTCGTTTCAAGATGTAAGCTAATGACTATGTACTACATGAGGTTAGAGCGTAAATTAGGTGACATTCTGGAGGAGGTAGATATCTTACTTTGGAAGACATGAGTCTATGGAAATTCCCTATCAAAACAATTTGTGGTCTGGTCTTGGAACACTTAGATATGAATGAGTCAGTGTTAAAACAGATTGAGTTTAGGTGGTTTGTGTCACCCATCATGGCTTCCTTTATAAGTCATTTGTCTTACAAATGTTTCTGTGTGCTTCTTTGCTCTTTGCCAAAGTCACTTTCTCCTGCTCCACCTGAGACTTTGCGCTGTCATTGGCAGCCAGGCATCTAATTCTAGATCTTGAAACATTATCTGGTATAGCAAATCCTGATTAAATAGTTAATAATGATAGTGTAGTGAGGCAGATATGCAGAGAAGTAATTGTGTTGTAGAAATAGCTCTTGTTTCTGATCTTTGTACTTCCAGCCAATCCCATTACCATTGCTCCAGTATGGGAACCCTTTGTCTCTTCCTTATATCACTGGTTCCCTCCTTCTCCTCCATATCTACCACTAACACAATGACCTGCCTAAAGCCAGTGGCCCTTTAGCTGCCATCTGTTGTCCTCATAAGGACATTCTCAATTTAACATTATGCATTGAACTTTCCTTCTTTAGGACTCTGCCCCAGTCTTCAGTTTCATCTCTTGAAACTATCTAGCAATAATATTTGTTCTTCAGAACTCTCAAATAAATGCTTCAGTACCATGTACACGATCAACTCTATTATTTCCCTTAAATATTGACTTATGTACAACTAGATAGAATTAAAGGAGTAAAAGTTATCATATCATTCAATTTTTGGTCCTTTCCCCCCCTCTATCCTCCCTTTTCCTATCTTACCTCCTTCCACCCCACTTCCATATGCTGCTATAAAAATGTTATAGTAACACCTTAGGAAGTATTCTTCTGAATTTTTTCAATTACATATAATGTTATGTACACACACACAGGCACATGTTTCTGGATGTCTTTTTTATCTGATGCCAGCTTCTGAAAAGTTAAAACCTCTTAAACATCTTTGAACCTTTATTTTAGGGAAGATATATGAACAAAATATAATTGTTTCCCCAACTTGCTTTTGTTTTCTGACTCAGTTATTGAACTGAAAGGTCCAGTATTTTTGAGAGCTTGGTATTTTTAATTTTAAAGTCCCATTGTCATTTCTGTCACCTTAGATGAGAGTGTTAAGAAGAGGTCATTGGTAAATTACTGACTCTAGATGAACAATTTGCTCTTAATTAAAAAGCCTGATGAAACTCTCGCTGGGAAATGAACTCATTCAAATGGGAGATAATTTAAGCTCATTCACTCAGGACATTTTTTTCTCTATTTTTCCTTTACTCAGTACATAAAATTTTTATTTGGTCTTGTGATATAAATTGAATTTGACAGGACAAAATTTTTTTTTCATTCAGACCATAAAATTATTATGTTGTCTGAGTTAACATTGTGTTTTCCCTTCACAAAAATAATGAGTACCACTTTCCCTAGAGTGACTGTCTGGCAGTAAAGGAGAATATAGCAAAAATTATTCCTTGCTGGGTTTAAGAATGGAAAAGAAACACTGCATCACTAAATACATAGGATATTAAGCAGAAGAACAGAGTTCAAGCCCAGTCCTGTAATTTAACAGGTGGGTGACCTGGGGCAAATATCTAAAATTTATTTTCCTCATCAGTAAAAGAATAATAATCCCTCCTGCAAGTTTTAAGGATCAGATACTGTAATGTTTGTGAAAAGTAGAATGATTGTGAAGTACAATATAAACGTAGGCAGCTGTCAGTTTTAATGGCTCCTGGGTCTGTTGTACTGTGAAAATGACTGCCAGAGGGGGTGTCTACTGGACAGCAATGGAGATAGAGACTGGACAGAATATTGCTGGAATAGAATAGTAAGACCAAGTTCTCCTTTACTCCACATTCCTCTTTATAAAATGCAGACCTGAGGCCTAGAGAAGTGAAGTGAATTAAACAGTCACAAAGCTAGTCAGAGGAAAAGCAGGACTCCATTTCCTATTTTGTTCTTTCCAAAACTATGCTGCCTCTTATCTATTAAATAAAGAACACCTAAAATGTACCAGTAAAATAATTTAAACAAAAAAAGAGAAATCTCTCATATTAATCCAGAAACATCACTTTTTGTTTCTCTTCCAAGATAACTTTAGATTTTTCCCATTTAATTTTACATGGAAGCTCAATAACAAACACTATTTTAAGGATAAAATGTTGTATAAGTATAGTCTATTTTAGAGAGAGAAGAAAGAGGAAGTAAAAAATTTGTTTCACCTGTCTTGTTCTTTTTCACCCCTGAAAATTCGCTTTTGCCTGGATTTGAGGTGATTCTCTGAAGAGACTTGACTGAATTGAAACAAAATATCAAGTTCTCAGACACAATCAAGCTACCCTCACAGCTTGGTCTATTCCCTGGCCTCTATTGATGGTAAAGTGAATGGTAACAACAACAAGTTAATAATTGCACAGCATACTGGAACAGTATTTCCTAAATGGTATTCCAGGAAACACTTGTTTGAGAGTATATGCCAAATAATGTAAATACTTGCTGAATTGCTATGTACGACTTATGAAGAATAACAATGCACACCAGCATCTTAAAGCTTCTAAGCAATGTCATGACAAAGGAACTATACTTAATTTTGTTTAAAAGTTAAACTGATAAATTTATTTGATCAGAGATATATTTTTTCCATTTCAGGTATCTAACATCAACTCCTGACTAGTTTATCCTCTTCCACTGAAGAAGAATGTATCATAAGACAACATTGTCTGTCCCCATGAAAGGCTCCTGTAACCTGCTGTCCCTAACACTCCCCACCTATCTGAGTAGCTTTGGGCTGCTATGATTTCTAGGGCTGAGTGAGTTCTCAATCAGGGCAGGGGGAAGAAGTGGTTAATGCCAGGATGGACTTTCTGACCTATGACCAGATGCAAATATAGTCACTTCGGCAGATGCCAGAGAAAGCAGAAGATGACACGTGAAAATCAGACTGAGCGATCACATATCAATGAACATCCATGTGGAGAGAATATGTTGTTCATCACAGCACCTCGTTATATCCTTGCTCATTCCCTCACAACATAGATGCAACTGAGAACAAAATGGGAAGGAAACCCCAGACTGCCATTCAAATCCTGAATTCCCTGCAGGAAGGAAAAACAAGAACTGCACAAGACTCATTCTTCACTTTCAGTCAAAGGGAGACAAGATTAAAAAAAAAACAATTGAAGGAAAAAAAGGAAGTACAGGCTTTTTTTGTAAATGGGAAGTGGAAGAAGTGTTATAGGGAGAGGAAGGGGACAGAAAATAGAATTAAGATGTGTTATGTACATATACAAATCCCCCATGATAGATGTGATTATTATATACTGGAAGCATGTAGTAATAAAAAATAAAAATAAATCAGAAATGAAAAAATATTTGCACCTCTCCAAGTCTATAGCTGGTGAAAATATTGTGCCTAATATAAGTTTCACATTAGGATTTCAATACATCTATTCTCATGATTCTAGAAAATTAGGCTAGGACAAATGAAGTACACATGAAGTGATAACTACTTTCTTTGTTCATCCATAAGAAGGTACTTCTCATTCATTAAGATCCTATAAACATTGCAGCAATTCATTCATATTTTCAGATTTATTGTCAATGAGCAGTAATAGTTTGAAAGGAATTTATTTATTAATAGTTGGTCTCAATAATGACTCAAAATATTAAGAAATCCATGTTGTAAACAGATGTGCTGTCATGGGCTTTGTTGTTTTATTTATAGAGCGGAAGGGGAGTAGACAGCATCTCTCTTAAGTTTCCTGGCTTTTCAGAATGGTAAATGAACATTGGCTTCAATCTGAAGTCAGCAATTGCATTAGATAGCCTGTCCTTTGAAGCTTTGAAGGCAAGGATTGACTTCCCCTTTTTAGCCATGGAAGTCCTAGGTAGCCTCTTTCTCCAAGATAAATTTGCCTCTTCTGCACTGAAAATCTGTCCCTTAATGGTAGCCACCTTCATGGGTCTTCTTAGTTATGTCTTACAGATAACTTGCCGAATATATGTCAGCACTTGTCGCTTCATCTTTTACTTTTATGTTATGGAAGGTGATTTCTTTCCTTAAACCTCATTAACCAACTTTACTAGCTTTAAAACTTTTCTTCTGCAGTTTCTTACCTCTCTTAGCTTTCATAGAATTAAAAAGAGTTAGGAACTAGTCTTGCTCCCAATTAGGTTTTGTTTTAAAGGAATGTTGTGGCTGGTTTTATCTTTTAAACAGAACCACTAAATCAGTATCCTCTATATCAGTAATAAGGCTGTTTTGCTTTTTTTTTTCTTTTGGTCATGTTTTCACTGGAGCAACACTTTTAATTTCTTTCAAGAATTTTTTCTTTGCATTGAACATTTGGTTAACCATTTGGTGCAAGAAGCTTAGCTTTCAGCCTCACATGGCTTTTGCCATGTCTTTATTACTAAACTATTCATCTCTAGCTTTTGGTTTAAAGTGAGAGACACTCAACCCTCTTTTCACTTGAAAACTTAGAAGCCATTGTAAGGTTATTAACCAGCCTAATTTCAAAATTTTTGTGCCCAAGGAGATGCAGAGAGATAGAGGAACAACTGGTTGGTGGGACAGTCAGATCATACACAGCATTTTATTTTTATTTTTTCATACACAGCATTTATTGTTTGCTATCTTATATAAGAGTATCTTATTGGGTCCCCAAAAACTATAATAGTAGCATCAAAGATCTCTGATCACAGATCACAATAACAAATAAAATAATAAAGTGTTCAAAATATTGTGAGAATTACCAAAATGAGACACAAAGATAAGAAGTGAGCCATAACCATGGTGTATTAGTCAACACTGACTAGAGTCAGATGTAGAAGAGTATAGACATCTGCCTGTGTGCTGGAGACCCAAAGAATCCATTCAAGGGCTGGGAGCCCACGGCAATGTCCCAGGAATTTCCATATCAAGGATCTGCACCAGAAAGGCCCAAGGGCCTAGACAGTCTACACTGGCAGGCTGAAGGATCTGTTCTAGAAGGCTGAAAGATATGCACTCAAAGACAGGAGATGACATCCAAGATGAAGACAAGGATTGAAGTTCTCCTGAAAGAAGGCAGCAGCCAAAACTTCTTTGAAGAAAAACTGCCTAAGAGCAGCTTCTTCAGAAAAATCAGCAGGATGCAATCTTCCCCTCCAGTTCTCCCTTTATGCCATTGGCAACAATCCTCAGGTGGGGCTTCCATGCCCTGAACTATGCTGATTTAATTCAGTTGGGCATTCCCATTTAAATTAACTATTAATTAGTCCACCACACATGTAGGGTCATCACAAACATTCAAGCTGTAAAATGATATATAATATCTAAGAACTGGAATAAAGTGAACCACAACAAAATGAAGTATGCCTGAAAACAAGATTGGAGTCATCTGTGCTAATGGATATCCATCTGTGGTAATCTGTGCTCTCCTTTGGAAAAACCTGAGGATGAGTTAAAAGAGACTTGTGAAATATTAACAGGAAAATATTTGAATTATACATTAAAAGGGAACATCTGCGTAACTACTGGGAGGGTTTCTATGAATGGTATCGCATTATTTCTCCTCCTGGTTTGGCTATGTGAAGTAATATGCCATGTACAAGGTCCTAATAACCTCAATGAATACAGACATTATATGCTATAAACAGAAATTAAGTTTAATAATATCAACAAGACTGTAAAGGGGGAAAGGGGAAGTAGAGGAGGAGGGAGGGAAGGGGAGGAAAGGGGATTCAAAAAAAGAAATAAGTTGTATTATGTGGGGGATCAGCTGAGGAAGGAATGGTTCATGTAGGGAAACTTGGCTGTCAACTGTGTGCAGGCTCTCATGGCTAGGAAGGCTCTCATGCTGTCCTGCCTGGACCCTCTCTGAAGTCTACAGTGTTGAAATGGGGGTAGTGGGATGGGCTTGGTAGGGTGCTGTTGTGGGCAGTGTCTCTAAGAGCAGGGAGTTAATATGGAAGCCCTAAAATAGAAGTTGTGACATTACTTGAGACCTATATCCCAGACTCATGATTTCCTGTCTTGATGGAGGATGTAAGAGTAGAGGAAGAGACTAACACAAGGGAACATAAAGTCATAGCCTTATCATTAAACTGAAAATTATCCCAAAGATTGTTTTTGCTTCTAAAACATAAATTTAGGGAAAGAACTCTGGTAATTACTGTTCCCACTATATTGTTTCCTTATTGACCCTAATTTCTCTTGTGTCTAACTCAGCAAAATTGTCATTCACAACACAAATGTGTGCTTGAAAAACCAAAAATACTATATTAAATAGAGCTTCCTATGTGATAATATTCTCATTTAATTTTATTAAGATAATTTCAGTTCAGTATTTTGGGGAACTATGAGTTTCTTGGCAAATTTCTCAATTTTTAAAGTCTTACATATGCAGCTACCTAGCAAGATTACATCCCTGCATACATATTTCACAAAGAAATTCCTCTTAGCTGTTGTTATCAGTAATAGTCCTACATTTCCACTTAAATCAATTAGGAGGTCTCTAAACAAATTTTATTCCAACTAGTTCCAACTGTGTAAGTGAGAATTGTGAAACTCCTTGTTGCCTACAAGGAGAGAAACTTAATATCAGGCACGAGAAGAAATTAAATGCAAAGGGGGAGAATCCAACAAAAAGAAAAAGTCATGACAAGGATAAGTCAATACTTATCAATTATAACCATCAATGTTAATGGTCTCAATTCACCACTCAAAAGAAATAGACTGGCAGAATGGGTCAAGAAACAAGATCCAACAATATGCTGCATACAAGAAGCACACTTAATTCAAAAAGAAACTCAAACTGAAAGTTAAAGGGTGAAAAACAGCACTCCATGTGACAGGAACCCGAAAAAAAGAAGGATTAGCTATCCTCTTTGCAGATCAAGTGTATTTCAAACCAACACTGATTAAGAGAGACAAAGAAGGACACTACATGCTTGTAAAGGGAACAATCCAAGAGGAAGAGATGACAATCATTAACATATATGCACCAAACACTAGTGCACCCAACTATATAAAACAAATACTAATGGACATGAAAAACATAGACACATTTAAAAACAAAATAGTAACAGTTAAAAATTTTGACTTGAAACCAGGCTTTTTAAAATCATTTTTTGAGAAAAAATGAATGAGTTAAATGTTTGGCATTTTTCTAAATTCCCTTGTTTTATACTCTCAATTTTGCTGACAGTTCACTTTCCACTAAGGAAATCATAATTTTGTGACATTAGGATGTTAGATGCCATGTATAATGTCTCTAAAGTGTTGGGAACAAACGTTAAAATGACAATAATAATGGTGGAAATGATTTTGCATATTATGTAATATGTTATTCAACATAATAAAATATGCTAAGCTGATATACTTCATATCAGAGGAGCTAGAAGAGAAATTTAAATCAGACCACAAAATACAGTATTTACTGTTATTCACGTATATAGTAATATTATTTGAGGCACTAAGTGATCTTTGTGTTTATATCATCTGCTCTCTCCCTGGGGGAGAGTAGTTCTGGAGGGGGAATTTTCTTCATTTTCAGAAGTTGGAGCTGTGCTTGGGCTGTGCTGGATCTATACACTTTACAAATATGGCTGTGAATCCACAAGGAAAAGGAACTTTTTCAACCCCATAATTTTATTTGATGATCTATTCCTGTGTTGCTCAAAAATTAGCCACCAATAACAAGTGGTGAAACTTGTTTGAATTAATTAAAATTAGGTAAATTTTGAAAACTCACTCTTTCATTTGTACCAGCCACATATCCATATGCTCAGTAACCACATATGGTTAGAGTTTATGCCTTGGGTGACATTATTTTATATTATAGAGTATTTCTACCATTACAGAAAATTTTGTGGCATAGCATTGCTTTATGAGACAGATTCTATGCTATAGGACAAAACTGCAGGCTTATGAAAGGGTGCAATGAATTTTACACAATCATTTTGGAGCAAAGTAAAAAGAAACAGTGACCAATTTGAAACAAACTTTGGAACTTCTCTTCCTTTTACAAGGAATCTATATGGCTGCCAGTAATCATGTGGAACAAAGTTATACACACTTTTGTCCTGAATTTTGACCTCAAAAGGAACTATGTCTCCCTGGAGATGAGTTAATTTCACACCTTGAAGCAGAATATATGAAGATGAATTTGAGTCATCTTGTTTTTGGAAAAATAACCCAATGAGCCTGAAAAGAGAACTTCTGATTGTGAAATGGGTTGCCAAATAATAGTAATTTCAGAATAAAAATAACAATTACAGTTAATAGAATTAAATCAAATCTGTTGAATGATCCACACATTAATGATGAATCAAAAATAGGAATGTTAACATGAGAAGAGATGATTATAATATAGTACATAGAAGGGTTTCAAATATCCTGCATGAAGGTACTATATATGACCAACCTAAATTCTCTGAGTAAGTAAACTGGGGTTTAGATGAACAATTAGGTTATTATCCACAAATGGGGAATGTGAGAAAAGAGAGAATTTCCAATCAGAACATGAATATATGGGAAACACTAAAGCAGGATTTTTGTTACAGGAAAGTGAAAATTTTAGAATGATGTTTATCAAAGCTAGAAGGATAATGAGTGTGAGGTGTTGATCAAAGGAAGAATCTAGTGGGAAAATTTCCAGCGAAAGGGGCAAGGTTTCATTGTTACTTAGCAGAAATAAAATGAGTTGTTAGTAAATCTAAAAAAAGAAAAAGAAAAAGGAAAGAAATGTAGATATGAGTAAAACCATATGGAAAAAGATACCGAGCAAGGATGTCTACTAGCAGAATTATCAGTGACTCCGTGAGTGAAGGGACCAAGAACACACACACCTTCATAAAATAACACTTTCCCTCATTAAGGGCATTTTTCTATAAAATCAGGTACACACATGTGCTACTCGGGCAGATGGCCACCTTCTTCTTAGACTTCACTCACTGCCTCTCCTATTGGGCTGTAGCATTGCAATAGCCCCTTGCACTGAGTAGGAGATAACTAGGAGCCAACAATGTAGGGCACACAGGGACTTTGTAGGAGTGAGAACTGAACTCTAGTTCAAAAAAGCCTCATGTTGCTGGTGATATTTTATGTTTGGAACCTAATTTTGAGTAGGCATTTTCTGGTCCTCTAACGGGAGGGTGATGGAAAGAAGAGAGAATTCCTCAAGGAGAAATGTAGTATTTGAAAGGACCATAATTTTAAAAAATGCAGTGTGCATTTAAGGCACTGAAGTTATTTGGAAAGTTGATGGGATTCCAAACAGAGTGAGATGAAGTGCATTTCAGATCCTGGTAGCCCTTGAATGCTAGTGTAAAGCAGCTGGTATTTATAAAACATGTACTCCACTGAAGAAGGGGTGAGTAGATTTAGCTTTGAATATTTGTCCATGCCAACCATTTTAACCTCAAACCATAAATTCCCACTTCATTGTCTGGATCTTTTATTACAAAAAGAGAAAAGGCAATATTTGCCTCAGGCTTACAAACCTGGAGGGTACACAAAGAGGTGCATTTAAATTTTAAGAAATCAACACAAGCTCTTCTGTTGATATAGACAATCACATTACGAACTATCTAAAACAAATGTGATCAATTATGTATTATGGGCCAACTTTATAGAACATCCCATTCTGCCTTTTGATAATGCAGGACACATCGGGGCCCCTCACTCAGTGCTTCATTGCCTCTTAAGGTATTTCAATACAGAAGAGTTATTGAAGAAATACCTCTTGAGATCTGTGTGAACATACCAGAGTATACAGTTTTTTCAGGCCTCAGACAACATTGCCTTGTTTTGCTTATGGAGCTTCATATTTTTTTGTGTTAGAAACATATTCCAGAATGGAGACGTATTTGTTTCCTGCTTGTTCCATAACACATTAGCTTAAAGCAACACAAATAACTTTGTCTTCTGTTCTGGAGGTCAAATTCTGAAATGGGTTTCACAGACTAAAAGTCAAAAGTGTAGGCAAGGTTGATTCCTTCTGGATGTTCTGAGGAGGGATTTGGTTTCCTTGCCTCTTAGCACCAAGAGTCTGTCTTTATTCTTCAGCCTGTTGCCCTTCTGTTCTTGAGGGATAGCATTTCAATATTTGTCAGCACATACCCTTGTCCTTTTCTGTAGCCAAATCTTTCTATTTCTTCCTGTTGTAAAAACACTTACATTTAAGGCCTGTCCTGAAGGTCTTGATTAGTCTATCCAACTCAAGAGCTTGAATATACTCACATTTACAAAATCCTCTCCCCAAGCAACAAAATATTAACAGATTCCAGGGATTAGGACCTGGATATACTTACAGGATATTATGTAGCCTACTGTAGATAGTGACTCAGAATCACCAAATTTTGAATTTGAAGTTTGTTAAGAGATAATTATTACCACTATGTGGGAAGCCACAAAGTAGGCCCAACCCAATGAATGTTTCTTTACCTTCACCCTGTTCTTCTGACCTCAGGATCTCAGCCTGGTCACTACTCTTTTTTTCTTTTCTTTTTTTTTTTTTTTAAGAAAACTGTCCTCTTGGCTGTAGTCTTGGAAATGATCATTTAGCTATTTACTTGCAGAGTCTGAAATCAACAGCAGTCCATACAAAACAAAACAAAAACTCCCCAAATGAACAAAATACCTGGAGGCTCTCTGATTTTAATCTATACAAAATGAATATTGAATGAAACTCAAGCACTGTATTTCTTCTTTACACTCACAGAAACCAGAAGGAATAAGTATTATTTTCATCATTTTGGAAATAAAGAAACCAAGGCACAATGTAGTTATGTACCCACAGTCAAACAGGAAGTGACAGGTGTGGCAAATTGGAAGACACATTCTTTTCACTGCATTGTGCTGCTGTGCACTGCAGGGAGGCAGGCAGATTAGAATGTTATACAGAGGGAAAGTTCTGACAGTCCTAGAGATAGTGTGAGGCTTTTTGCGTTCTTATGCTTGGCTGATCATTTTTCACTCTTTCTTCTAGAGTCCCCGTGGACATTTAATGTCCGAATGTGTTCTTCTCTTCCTAAGGGTAGTATGACTATTTTAAAAGGGAACAAACAGTTTCAGAGAGGTTTAATCACGGAGATACCACTAGAAAGAGCATTGTTTTAATTAATGTCAACCCACAGTCAAGGCATTTTATGTCATTTCACTTTTATTTTATGTAAAAATAGTAACCTTTCTATTTCCCAGGCAGGGATTATGGATGAGAGAGCAACTGCCACAGTTAGATGTCACACCATGGGCTTTTACTACCCTTGTGATCCATTAATAAATATGGTAAACAATACTTATCATGTTTTGATTAAGACATTTCAACTGGATGTTCCTTAGCTATGGGGAAGTTTGGAGTACAGACGTTTTCTTTCATGGAGTTTTGAAAATATCTATAAAATATGAACTGAGGAGAAAGGCAAGCATTTACAGAATTTCTTTGATGCCCATACTCAGAAAGCAGCCATGATGTGTCAGCTTGACATATTTTCTGTTAGTTCTAATTCTTACAGCCATGTAAAGAATAAGTACTATTAGCTTCATTTTAAGAAAATCTTTATTTTTACAGTAATTTTATGTTTGCAGCAAAACTGAGCAGAAGGTACACAGATTTTCCTCATGCTGCATGGACTCTCCAAATATGGCATCCTGCATCACCCACAGTGGAGTATTTGTTACAATGGGTGCACCTGCAATGACACATCAGCACCATCCAAAGTAAGTAGTTTGTATTAAGTTTCACTCTTAGTATTGTACATTCTGGTCTTTCATTTATACATAAGCATATAAGTGTATATATGCATATGTAATTGAACATATTTTTTATCATAAACAACCTTATCTGTTAATTTAGAAATGAGACAAGTAAGTTTTTAATTTACCTTCACTTATTCCTTCTTTAGTTCTCTTCCATTATTTATGTGTTTCCAACTTTCTGACCATGTTTTCCATCTCCCTGAAAAAGCTCTTTTCCATTTCTTACAAGGTCTGAAGGACAATTTGCAGGATGAAGAATTCTGCACTTGATCTTAGCCAAAAGGCCGAGAAGCGATTGAAGAATTCTGGATCTTTGAATTCTAGATATGTGAAAAGTCAAGGTAGTAAGTTTGCAACCCAAACATGGGTTGATTTCTTTTTATTTTTAACAGAAACATCATAGATTCAAAAGGGGAATGAAATGACATAAATCAAGTTCCTGTGATAGAGGAAGGGAAAATTTTTTTCTGCTGACCAGAGGAAGGTTGAGTTTGAGTTTGAGTGAAGAGAGGGAGGTCGAATTAAGAGGATTCATCTTTAGTTTCCTATTGAAGAAGAGGGCTAAAAATTCTCAGGATTTCAGAAAACTTAAAATATAGGAGGTGATATCCTACTTATTTGCATCCTACAGAAAAGATTTATGCTGACTGTACACAGGGATTTTCCAGATCGGCAGATACATAAGAGTTCACGGGCTCATAAAAGTCCCTCGAGAGGTATTTTGTTCTTTTGCACTGGTCTTAGGTCTGCCCTCTGCCCCTAGGGAAGACTTGCTTCCATGTTGCACTCTTAATATTTGAGGACAACTTTAGTATTATTTTTTAGATCTTATTCTTAGATATTGTTTTTAATGTGCCTTATTTAATGTTTTGTCCATAAATGGAAATAATATAATGTAATAATTATGTAATAATGTAATAATGTGTGATCAGCACAAAGCACGGTGGGACTATTGACTCATTTATTTGAATACAACACTTCTAATGCTGTAGTCTTAGATAAAATTAGGTGCTTTGATATCACAATATTGACTCACATTGATCTTCGTGTCAGCATTTGTCAAGACCCTTTGTACATAAATGACAATTGCTTAATATCTTAATCAACATGTACTTGTATATTTGATTTTTAGAGGCTCAGTATATTGTTTACATTTGTCTTCGTTAAATTTCATTATGGTAATTTGGCTTGTCTTACAAGACTGCTGAGAAGTTTGATTTTATTGTCTTCAGTAGCATTCCCCTAATGTGACTTGATAATCTTGTCTTCTGATTTTTTTCCGGCAGTTGATTTAAAAAACCCACATATACAAAACAAATATATTTGTAACCCACTTGAGTAAAAACACATTAAGTAGACAGCAAATGTGTCCATTTATTTATTTTCAAATATTATCACTTTATGTTAAAAATCTAGCATGAGAGACATAATAGAGATCTTGGTAAAATATTGGTTTCCCAAGCTTATGGTACTTTCAAATAAAGAATTTTAAAAAGATTTAAATAGGTTCTTAGTATATTTTTTGTGTGAACATAGAAATAGTTTTAAAATACTTTAAAAAATACAAGTAACTACTATGTTTCTTTTTACTGTTTTTTCTTTTTTAACACAAGTCCACATTTGTGCTAGAGATGCTTTATATGTTCTTAGGTGTGTATCTTCTAAAATTTGAACAGCTAATATGTACATGTGCAGTTTATATACATTAATATATATAATGTACATCTTTTGAAAATGAGGACTTGGACTAGAAGCAAAAGTTTTTAGAATTCTGATTGTCCATAGTTTTTACAAAAGTTGTTTCATTTTTCTATAGGCACACTCACACCCACCTCCAATCACAGAATTGTTCCTTCTGCACTAATAATTCATCCTCACCAAATTCATTCATTGTGCTCAGTTACTGTTATAGGGAAACAGAAATTTCAGTGGCAGTGTTGATGGCTGGATGGATGTATGGTTTACATGAAGTAGTTTCTTTCAAGGTTTCTCACATAAAATACTCCTCTTATATTTACTTTTGCATGATATTGTGAGCTACGCAAATTTCACCTTATATTGTTTTTGGTCAGTTGTTTTGGTCATTTTCTCTCAGAAATATTTAGTGAAATGAAAAATATATAACTTTTGAGTCTGAAGAGCTTAGGTTCAAATCTGATCTCTAAATCTACTAGTTGGTTGACCTTGAACTAGTTATTTATCTTTGCTGAACCTTACTCATTTTGACAATGATATTAATGTTAGGGCTTCATGAAAACGTAAAATAATGTATGAAAAGAAGCTAACAGAGTTGGGGATACTTAGAAGGGAGTAAATACTTGCTAGGTTACCTACTCTACTCTTCATAGCAAATTTAGAGTTTCAGATTATCCTTTCTAATTAGAACATAGTATAATTTAATTATAGGTTTACTCAAATTAATCATAGTTCATAATTGTCATGCATTATGAATAGTAATAATAAGAGTCCTCATATAAATTTATATCAACAATCACTATTCCTATTACCCATATAACTTTACCATTACTAGTTGCTGTTATGGCTTACCTCTGAATAGTTTACACACTGATGTTCATTAGTTATGTTCAAAGGAAAGGGAGGATTATCTTCTTTATATCTAGGATTGGGTCCAGAGTACTTAGTCCATTTGCTCTTCCTATAGTGGAGAGAGAATGCTAGATACAGTTTGATTAGAATTTCTGTCTCCTCTTTTTTCCTATTCTCCAGCAACCTGTTCTATTTCTTATCCTCCCATATAAGCCTTCAGTTTTATTATTGTTTTAATAACATATAATGAATTTTTACTCAGTGTTTAAGTAGTTACCATCATCACAATTTTTATGAGCCCATAAATCTCTCATCCTTATAATTTCCTTGAGACTACAAATGTGGCATTTAAATTAAAACTGAATATTTGATGAATTGAAATTCAAATTTTCCAAAGAGGATAATTCAAAAATCTTGCTTAATATTAATTGCTTTTAACAGAACAATATTCATTCCACAACAGTAGGAATAAAGTTAAACAGGTAAATTCCATATGAACTGTTCAGGGTCCTGGATAGCAGATTAAAGAGGTGGAATTTTATTTTATTATTCAAATCATAGAGAATAATCAAAAGCCTTTCAGAAGGTTTTATGGCCTGAATGAAGTTATCTTGAGAAAATTTAATCCTTCGTTTGAATATAGTTAGATAATGAAGATATTGTTTTAATGGTACTACTTTGCTTTTGGTGTTGGGAGAAGTAGAGGCAATGTGATATAAAATAATTAAATTTAAGCGAAGATGCTGTCATGGGAACAGATGGAGGAGCGCCTAAGCCTTTAGTAGTGCTCATAAGTTAGCTTCACTAAAATTTTGTTTGAACTTGAAATTTCTATTTTTTTGTTTCCAGAACTATGAGAAAATTAAATATTCTTCCTCAGTACCTATGCTTTTGCATCATCAGATCTGAAATGAAAACAATTGTATCCAGCAAGTGACATGTAAAAGTACCCTCCTGGTAGAAAGCGCATAACTACCTAAGACTGTGTTAACATTGTTCTGAATGTGTGTGGATGTTTCTTTTCTTTTCTTTTTTTTTAGTCTGCAGTGTATACTAGCTTGCCCAGCCTGTAGAAAATGCTCAAGGAATGCCTACTGAAATGTCATCATTTAATCAATGCAGCAATTACCTGTTGTCGCTGTTTCTCTCCTCTCCACATATTTAAAGATATGTTTAAAAGAAACTTTTATACTTAAAAATCCATGAACTACTCTACTGCATCATTTAATTTTGTCCACCTTGGCTGTGGCTCAGACCTTGAAAAACAAACCAAGTCATTTTATATTTTTTCAGATTTTGTCTATGTATCTCAGTTGCAAAACATTGGTCCCTGGCTAGCATGCGTGTGACAACTTCCCACATGAATGCTAAACAGACAACGATGATGCTCTATAATTACAGTGCTTGAAATGATTGGAAATAAATTGGCACTCCAATTATAGATGCATGAAAGAGGCACCAGTATATCACAGTCAGTTCATTAATTTCTAAAGTGGTTCAGGCCATCTCACTATTTCAGTGTCATTCCTTATTCACGCCTACAATGACTCACTCTGAATTGTGATGCCTCAAAATTAACAAGCTGAAGGACTTTTTTTAACCTAACATATCCCAGGTTATTTTCTCTTAAGGAGGAAAAAATGCCGAGAAGGAGCCTTTAAATTAAATTCTGTAACTCTATACACAGAGTTCTGAACCACTGGAACAGTAGAGTTTTGATAGGCGTCATTTTTATTCTTCTTAAAGAAAGAATGTGAAAAATTTGCACTTAATGTACTTGAACTACAGCCATAATTTTTTTTCAAATCTTTTGAAATTAAATTAGAGAAGTAGCATTCTTTGGCATTTAATTTCCAGTCTTTATATCTATATGTACTTCGGATAGTCAGAAGTAAAATATAATCTTTCATATAAAAGAAACATAAGAAATAGCTAAAATGTTTCCAAAACGGGTTTTTTAATGATCACAGGTTGAAATTACCATCCATTTGCTTTTAGAAGACTCTCCAGGTATCACTGATATCTATAGGTTTTACTGAATAATGACATCCATTTTATAGCTAAGCCTTGTAAACGCTATCTTACTAAATTACATATGTAAGAACCTAGGGGAATGCCAAATCCAACTATTAAAATAAGTAATCTATAATTGACCCATAGACCTTATGCTCTATCAATGTATCTATTGAGGGTAGAGAACATTCCTTGTTTATACACTATGTATATTCTTGTCACATAGAGGGTGTTAAAATATTTATCGAGTGAATATTTGTTTATAAACTGATACATAAAAACAAAATTATACATACTATAGCATTTAATATTTTTATATTTATATGCATTGGGTAAGATTCAAATCTGGATAATTATATAAATCAACTCAAACATTTATTTTTTTTATGGTGAACACATTCAAAATTCTTTCTCCTAGCTTTTTGAAATACATAATACATTATCTATAATCAATTTTTGTGCAATAACACACCTGAGCTTCTTACTCCTATTTAACTATAACTTAGTACCTATCACTCAACTTCCCTCTATTCCTACCTCCCTATTACTTTCTTCTGCATCTGTTAAGCAACATTCAACTCTCAGCTTCTACAAGACCATTTTTTTTTTACATCCCAAATATGAGTAAGTTCATGTGATACTTGACTTTATGTGCCTGGTTTAATTTACTTAACAAAATGCTCTCCAGTTCTGTCCATGTTGTTGCAAATGACAGGATTTCATCATTTTGTTCAAATGGATTTACAATTTACACACGAACAATGCATAGTTAGACAATGAAAATAAAAACTCTATACCATTTATATAAAATAAAATACCTTGGGATATGCTGAGAAAAAATGATCAAAGCCTCTATAATAAAAACTATAAGACATTGCTAAAAATAATTAAACAAGACCTAAAAATTAATGTTATGTCTTTAGATTAGAAAACAGCATTATTAAGAAGCCAAATTTCCCTTTTTTGCTACATTTATTTGTTCCTATGACAAATTCCCAGCTGAGGTAGCTGTAAACATTTCTTACAAGCCACTTCTAAACTTTATAGTGAAATCTTGCAACAGAGTTGGATGACCATCTAAGTTCAAGGCTTATTTCAATCTAATAGTAATACAGTGTAGAATTAGCATAAGGGTATACAAATAAACAAAATACATGTCAGAGTCCCATAATTTTCTCATGTATGTGTGATCAAGTAATTAAAACTTTTTTAAAAATATTTTTATTAGTACACATTTGCCATACATAATGATCACATTCATCATAGGGAATTTTTTTCTGTACGTAATACATCTTAATTCTTTTTCCTTATTCCCCTCCCATCCCTTCATTTATAAAAGCTTTGTTTCTAATTTTTTCCTCCCATTCTCTCTTTTTTATAAATCACTTTCCCCTTCCTTCCCTTCCCCTTCTCCCTTACCTTATCCCCCTTCCCATTTGAACACATTCTTCCTACTTCCCAATATTTATCCTCCAGATTGCTCCTTATTTACCATTTGGGTTTCTCACACAAGTGAAACAATGTGATATTTAAACTTGTGTGTCTGATTTATTTGATTTAAAATTATGGTCTCAAGGCACATCCACCTAAAAATGTCTTAAGTTTATCCTTCTTTATGCCAGAGTAGCACTCCACTGTATATACATACCACATTTTCTTTATCCATTCATCTGCTGATGGGCATATGGGCTGCTTCCAAGCATATATCACTGTGGTATGATGCCTTTAAATCTTTGGAGAGATACCTAGAAGGGGAATAGCTGGGTCAAATGGAATTCTAGTTTTAGTTTTTTGAGGAATCTCCATACTAATTTCCATAGTGGTTGTACCGATTTACACTCCTACCAACAATGGAGAAGTGTTCCTTTTCCCCCACAGCCTCGCCAGAATTTGTTATTGGTTAATTTCTTGATTACAGTTATTCTTTCTGGAGTGAGATAGAGTCTTAGTTATGTTTTAATTTGCATTTCTTGAATGACGAATGATGTTGAACATTTTCTCATATATTTATTTGCTGTTTGTACTTCTTCATATGAAAATTGTCTATTCATTTTAGATGCCCATTTTTTGATTGAGTCTTTAAATTCAGGAGGTCTGATTTTTTAAAGTTCTTTATATATTTGAAATATTAATCCTTTATCATTTTATAGTTGAAATGTAATCTATGGTTGTAGTACCATTCTTTAATACCTATTTTTTCAGAGTTTTTTCATGAAAGATGTTGTATTTTATCAAATGCCCTTTTTCGCATCTACTGAAATTGCTATATGGTTTCTGTGCTTTATTCTGTTGATGTGTTGTATCATCTTGATTGATTTGTGCATGTTGATACATCCTTGACTCCTTCGGATGAACTTCACTTGATCATGGTGCACAACCTTCTTAATATGCCATTAGATTCAATTTGATGATATTTTGTATCTCTGTTCACCAAACATATTGCTTTATAATACCCATTAACATTTCTTGTAGGATATGTATTCTCTGAGGATGTTCTATCTCTCTTTTCTAAGGGATAGCTTTTCTCACAGTTTTGTTTTTTGATAGGTTTTTTTCTATCAGTGTGAAAATCTCATGATACCCTTATTTGACATGGAAGATTTCTGCTTAGAAGTCTGGTGTTAGGTAAATTGAGATATCCTTATGTGTTATTTATTTCTTTTTGCTTTCTGCCTTTAGAATATTCTCTTTATCTTCAATTTTGATTACAATATACATTGGAGGATGCTTGGTTTTTTATAAACATTTGATTGTGACTATTGTCACTTCTGTACCTGGTTATTTGTATTCTCTTGATTTGGGAAGTTTTTTGTTATTATCTCTTTTAAAAAGCTCTTTATACCTTTAGCAAATTCTCAAGGGCCCCCACCTCAAAATCCCAATAACTAATCATTGTTCTTTTAATGCTGACCCAATGTTCTTATAAGCTTTCTTCTTTCCCCTTTGTTCTTCTTTCTTTTTCAAATGTGTATTTTCACATTTTCATAATTTGTGTTCAAGGTCAGTAGTTGTTTCTTCTATTAATCTATTCTTCTGTTGATGCCTTCTAGCATATGTTTAATTTCATTAACATATTTTCATTTCAAAGATTTCTGTTTAATTTTTTAGACGCTTTCATTTCTCTGTTGAGCTTCTATGTTAGAGTATTGAATTGTTTCTTGGTGTTTTCTCAAAGCTTCCTGAGTTTTCTTAAGACAGTTGTTTTAAATTCTCCATCCCATATTGGTTACTATATGATCAGTTTCTGAGATCTTATTTTGACTGCTAGATAAGGTCATATTTCTCGAAAAGTGCTTTCTGTTTCTTGACATGAAACATCATCTACCTATTTCCAGGTAAGGTATTAAACCCACTCTTGGTAATGTAGCTTTGTTTTTGCCTGTTTTTCCAGAAATTCTCATGTCACTTATTTTCTCTGAGCTGGTAGTCATTTGTGCTATTTTCTCCGAGCCTGTAGTCTTTTCTGACATTTCAGTACTAGCGAATACCCTAAGTCCAGGTTTGCCAGAAGTGCACTTTTGGTATGTTATTGCTGTTTCAGCACTTGGAATGTGATCCAAGGTCAGGTTTGTCACAATTCAGCATTCAGTGTTGTTCAGTATGAACTAGAGCAGCCCCTAAGAAAAGAGGCCATCCACACAGCTTCTTGTTGTGGCTGAATTAGGCCCTGATAGTTGTCCATAGTCACCAGCCAATGGTTAGCCATGGTAGAATTCTGTTTGCATCTTGGTGGACTCATTGTAGAGGGACTGGCCCGAGGTTTCTATGCAACAACTTGGTATTTACCTCTCTTCCTCCCTTTTCTTTCCCAGACAGTTGGTCTCTCCATGTTGTGCTTCCTGGGTTCAGGGGGAGGAACCATCTGCTAGGCAATCTTGTGGTCACCAATGTTGTGTCACTGTGTCACATTATAAGCCTGCAGCCAACTCACACTGATGTAGCACTGGAGCAGGACCAAGTTCCATATTGCTCTGGGCTGCCTGCTACTGAGATGATTGATAGCGTGAGACTACAAAAAGCCGCAGGTGATGCGATTTGGAATAAAAGTCTGATTGAATGAGGCTGTGTGTCTCTACCTGGCACCACAGCTATTCCACAGGCTCTGTCCATGGACACTGGCCTAGGCATGGAGGTTGCTGAGATTTGTCTAGTGTTAGGTTTCATTGGCTTGTTAGTGAGCAACAAGGCAAAATCCTGTGCTTTTTACCCTGTTCTACCCCCAGTGAATGGAACCTGGCTCCACACTAAGCTGCCTGACCTCTGTATAGTGTTGGTGGCAGCAATCTCCTAATCACCAGGGCTGACAGAACTGAGTCACACTTGAGTCTTGCAGCTGCAGGGACCTGCAGTCTCAGGGGTGCAGGTCAAAATACATCTCTTCTTTTGGGTACAGGTATGTGCCTGGTGCTGGGTGGGTCTATAGGCTCCATCTGCAAGCCTGTTCTGATTAGTTACACTGTCTGATATTTGTGGAGGGGTGGTTGGGTTGAGTGAGTTCTTTGGGCACCAAGTGTGATGTTAAGCTGGGCTGCACCTGAGTATCACAGCCATAGGTACCTTCACAGTCTTTCTAGAAAAGCTAGTAATGATGCATCCAAAAACACAAATCTGTCCCTCTGGGGAAAAGGTCTGTTTCTGACATAGGGCATGTCAACTGTCTCTATTTATGGGCTCTGGGATGTTTATAGGAGAGTGGTTCCTGCTTGATGGTCTCACAATGGCAGACCTAGCCCCGAGCTCTAAAGTAAAGTTCTATGCTCACTTTCCTACCCTTGTACCCAGTGGGTAGAGTTTTGTCCCCTATAGTTTGGGGAAAAGTGGTGGAGGTGGTCTCTTGGCTGCCTGGCTAAGATGGTTCCAGAGGTTTAGTCCACAGGAATGGTCTATCGGCAAAGATGATAGGGACTCTGTCCGACATTGAGTTTCACTGTGGTAGGCCTGGTGGGTTTCAAATGTAAGACCTACAATTGATTCCCTATCCTTCCCTTAAGTGAGAAGAATGTCTCTTCATGCTGCATTGATTGGAGTTGGAAGAGTATTATGGTTGAGATCTAAAATGTCTCATGTTTGGAGGTGGGGCCTAATTAAAAAGGGCCATCACTTGAGCATGGCCTGGAAGGGCATATTCTTGTCCCTGGCTACTCCTTTTGGTCTGTCTGCTTCCTGGCTGGCATAGATTGAGCAGCTTTCCTCTGTCAGGCTCTTTCAATCATGCTATTTTTGTCTTCGAACCAGTGGACTGAACCCACCGCATTCATGAGCCAAAATAAACCTGTCCTCCTTTAAGATGCAGGTGTCAGATACTTTGTCCCAGGGATGAAAAAGTGGCTGATAAAAGGGGATGACACAGGCAATTCTTACTTTTCTGCTTTCTTCAGTTTGTCTTTTCTTGTTGTACTAAAATTAATGCTATGGTCTCTCCTCTGGCTTATCTGTTTTGAAAGAAGTTTGGCCAGTGAATAGCTACTCAAATTGATTGATATGTTTGTGGCGTGATATTCTGAAGGTTCTTAATCAGCTACCATTTTGTTCTGTCCTCAATGTTATTGATTATACTCATAATAATAAAACAATCTAATTACCCATAAATTTAGCATTCATATAACTGAGGTCAAGGAATGTCTTAAAAGATGATGTGGCAATTAACGTCAAATAAGGTATTTTATTTTCTAATGTTAAATGTTTACTATGGAAAAATTCATGAAGCCTTATAAAAACTAAGTATTACATGTATAGATAATGCTATTTCTTTCAGCCATATATCTTGCTTTCTCAAAATACACCACACACTTGTGATGGTAATGTCAGTATTAGAGGAGGATTCCAGACTGAGTCCCCATTAAGCATTCAGCTAGTTTCCTGATTTAGGAGTGTAACTTGTAGTTGACACTTTTGAGCTTTAAACTGGTAATTTACAGCACATGTGTTATTAAAATCCCATGAGATGAGTATTATTATTATCCTAACTTTGTAGATGAAGAATATAAAGGTTAAGGTACTTGGCTAGAAACACATTTATGAGTAATGAACCCAAGGCCCTAACACAGTTCTCCTTTCAAAGTCCTCATTCTGACCTTGAGATGTTGGAATTAGTGATCTCTACAGGCCCTTTAGCCTACTTGCTTTGTGTCTCTGAATTATTGGTAGATCTTTTCTTGATGCCCAGATAAACTGACATATTTGATAGTTGTCGTAGAGTCTCTTCAATCCAGGCCTTTAATCTCCCAAATGTTACAAAGGCATCCTTTATACTGTTTGATGACAACATAATATTCAAAAGTTTTTCAAGTTCTTGTTCCCAAAAAAAGTACAAAACAAGTTTAGTGGAGGGTATATCTCATTTTGGATGAAGAAAGTGAAAAAGAACTAAGAGAATTCTTAGGAAAAAAATTTTAAAACAGAAAACAAAATCAAAGAAGAAATCAGATTCATTTTGGGATGGTTTGGATGCTGTATATTTATCTCAAAGGAGGATGATTTGGAGGGAGATGTGATACATAGAAACCCGAAAATTTTCTATATTTATATGAAAGTTTCACCCAAGATCTTAACCTTGTTCCCATCTGAGCTTTGGAAAGAGACGATACTTGGGGTAAATACTGAATGAGGGGCAAGAAATAATAAAGTGTGGGGATTAATAGTAGAGTAGAGACTGAGGAAATAATGTGAATATTGTGAATCATGGCATAGCGCAAAGGATGAAAAGAATGTTTATTGGGGTATTTAGAGTGTAAGAGAGAGTGAACATTTGTCTCTTAATGGTACAATCTAACCATAATGGCTGATGATTTTAACTGAGATGTATATTATAGGAAGAGATGCATGCTTCTAGGAAAAATACAGAGATTTTAGAATTCAACCAGTTGAGATTGAGGTAACTGTGATATCCAGGATCAATGCTGAGTAGATGGTAGGGTAAAATATTTCAAGATGGCAGGAAGCAATGTGAGTTGACAATATCGACTAGGTATTAGGGGATCATATTTGTGGTTGTTAAAACCACTAAAAACTAATAAGCTGCCCAGAGAACAGGTTCAGAGTGAGAGTAGCTATTGGGTTATTCTCATAAAAGTAGATTATACTGATCTTAAGAGATGATTGTCTTGCTCTGTTCTGCCATGTAGCTTATATATTGTGGCTATATATATATATATATATATATATATATATATATATCTCACAATAAAGATCTCATTATACATAGAGGAAATATATAAAGAAAATGAAACAGAAGACATTGATTACTGGTGTGTGATCAAAGGAGAGTAAGAAAACACTAAACCACCCCACTGGAAAAATAAACATTGGCTTTTTAGCTTAGAGAAAAGAAAATCTCTACAGGGATATAACAACTACCTTCAAGTATTAAGAGGACTGTCACAAAGAAAAGGGGCCTTAACACTTTGTATTTCTCCAGAGAGCATGATTAGAAGTGAAATTAGATTCTTACTTCAATTAGAGGAACCATTTCCTGAACATTTATGTCCTCTGAAATTGGGATGAGTTACCCTTGGAAGGGGAAGTGTTCCTTGTTCCCGATTCTCTGAAAATAAGTTGCAGAGAAACTACAGAAAGAATGGATGCTTTGAGGAAGAGGTTAAGGATGAGACAATATTTCAAATCTAATACAATTGTGTGATTCTTTGTCACAGAATGTCCATTGCTCGATAATTTTGTAGTCAATATAAAATACAATGGCTTCTTTCACTCTGGGTTTAATTTCTTTAAAAAATTGGTTGGAATCAGAGCCAACTTAAGACTCCAACTCCAGAACAAGGTTGTTTTTCTCTATCTATATATTAGTTATCTTTTCTTTCTACTTGGTTTAACCTTTGACCATAATGATTCTTTTAAAAATTCTTAAGATATATTAATAATTGACAATCTAGTCTGCTAGTAGCTGAAAGTTCTAATAGACAAACATATAACAGGTAGAATTTATGTAGTCTACAGAATATCATTCTCATAGTTCTGTGAAATGTTTATCTGAGAATGAGAAAATAAATGTAATGAATGAGCTGGCGTGGTAAGTACATATGAAGATGATTTTGTTGTTTCTCATATTTGCCTCTTTGACTCTTTTACTGCCTTCTCCATCATTGCAAAAACTTGGGCAGATCCAGTTGCTTTGCCGGTTATGTTTAGGCCCTGGGAAATTCAGAAGGAGTTCCAAAGGCTTTAATTGAAAATTCTGTTTTCCTCTTACTCTATCTTGGACCAGGCTTGTAGTGATTGAAAAATGCTGGAGTAAGATAGGGAGGCTGCGTTTTCTTTATTTCACCAGTGTTTTCTGCCTCCTCTTTCTCTCCCTTTCATAGGGCTGATCTAGCTCCTCCAGAGTTGCAGGAGATAGGAAAGAGAGAGGTAAAGGCCAGAAGATCTAATCTGACTTGTGTAACTTTGGAAGTGCACTGGTGACTATAGAAGCTTGTGCCTAATCAAGGAATAGGAGGAATTTGTAGAAACTGCACAGTGGATAACTGGGGAAGTTTTATATAAAGAGTTATTAAGTATGATAAAGGAGTGTCAGATATAAGGAAACCATACTACCCATTAGGGGTGAGGAAAGTCCCTAGATCAGAACTTCTTGTGGAAGAAGGAATTGGTCAGTCCTCTGAATAGCAGAAAATTTCCCTTATTTCATCTGTCTTGGGCTGGTGGGACTTGCTGGCAGGAAGTAGGGAACCTTCCAGATCAGCAGCCAGGGGTGCTGATCACCAGCCAGATCACCAGCCACTTTTAGAGGATGTGGTCTGCATGGGACATAAGTTCCTAGGTTGAGGGTGTTATTGGAAGGTTATCACCAGGTAAGGTGGCAGGGTCACAGAGAGATGGCCTTTTGGGCCTATGGCCAGGGCAGTGGTCGCCAAGTAACCTCATACTCACGCTGCTCCTCTTGACCATGGGTGGGAACTCCGTAGTATAGGACTGTCTCTTTCTCTTGTGGGCATCCTCCAGCACCTTATCCTGAGAAAGCTTAATACTGTGCTCATTGTAAGGAAGAAATGCTAAAGGAAATTTTGTTGTGCATCATGAAGCATATATTGAAGGGCACATAGACAGCTGAGAAGTCATAGATTGATAACTGATACAGTGACTGTGAGGCATGGAGAGTGTTAGATACTGATTTTACTTTTTCTCATGGTATATTTGTGTGCTGTTGGAGAGTCCCCACCTCTTATCTTCTGCCCTTTATGCTGGCTCTCTGGCTTTTAGCCTTTCTCACTCTGCTATGTCACGTCTCTCCCCCAGCCTTCAATGAACATCTTTGCCTTTTTCTCAGGGGAAAGTAAGCCTTTTCCACGAATTTCACTTTTAGCCACAGACTCCCATGTTCAAAATTTCCAGGACTGAGTTAAGTACCAATCCCTACATCCCTCAAATTCCAAGAATACCTGTCAAGCCCTCTGTCATGAAGCTCTCTTCATGGGGGAGAAGCTTCTTTCTAGCCTTGTGAGAATCTACTTGACCCCTAAAACACACATGCATATACAAGAGAGGGAAAGAGGAAAGAAGGGAAGGAGGGAGGGAGGGAGGGGGAGAGAGAGAGACAGAGAGAGAGAGAGAGAGATCTAAACACCTCCTGCTATCCTACTGTCTTCCTATGGTGCACCTCAAATGTGGCAATACTGGAAGAACCAATTTCATAACCTCATGGCACATTCTGCATAAAGCGTCCACCATCTCCTTAAGAGGGGTATAGGAATGCTTGTATTTTTAAACTTCTTCCTACTTTAGAGGTCTCAGGAAATAATGAGATTTAAACAAATCACATTTTAATAAGCTGACAATAGAACATCATCTCGGTTTGCTTCCCTCATAACTGTTCCTTTCTTCATACATCTGTAGTTGAAAGTACATATTTTTATTTTCTCCTCACAAAGCTCTGGATGGGACCCATTGCCTTATCAACTCTGATACCTACACTTTCCTCTCTTTTTTTGTGTGTGTGTTTTTGAGACAAAGTCTTCCCTATGTAGGCCAGTATGGCCTTGAACTCACTATGTAGCCCAGGCTACACATTTGAGGTGATCCTCCTGCCTCAGCCTCCTGAGTGCTGGGATTTCAGGCATGCACTATCGTGCATGGCTTTTCCCCCTCACATTTTAAAGAGTGATTCTAGCATGATTTCTTTTTTTAAAGTACCATAAAATCATTTTTTTGCCTATAACTCTTCCCTTGAAGAAGTCAATTGCCACTCGTTTGATTCTCCCAATGGGCAACAACCACAAATAAATCAGAGATCAGGATCAGTGACAATTCAGGATAATCAGTTGGACCCCCCCCCCCAATATTTGGAAAAAATCCCTAAGTATAGATGACCTTTGAGGTCTCTGGAACAATTTCCTCAATGTCTCTTGTGTGTTTTGTATGTGGGTTTGTTGTGAGCACCAGGAGGTTGATTTTCTCATTTCTCAGTGTGTTCTACACTTCGTGACCAGTGTGGGCTGCTTGGCATGCTTGACTTTCTTAATTATTTTCTAAGTGGTCAAAGAAATTCTGAATTATTTTCATAGCTGTCAAGTAATGGTTACTGAAATTTTTAATAACAAAATTTTTGTGTAAAATTCTTGGAAAGCTAGATGATCATATTGTTAAGTGGGCTATGATACACTCAAACAACAAAAAGAACCCTCTGGTCATCATGGAGACAGTTGTCTACACTTCATGTTCAGCTTGATACTGGACTTTGGATGACATTGGGGCTAGCTCACCATCTGTGGCTTCAGTCAAGGACCCATTTGGAGGCTCATACTGCAGATCCTGGACTGCTCACACAGTAGTAAGGCCCTTGCTGTATTTTCCAGATCTGTGCCAAAGATTTTATTAAACAGCTACATGGGAGATTAAGAAATGCTGATTGTTGGAAGCAGAAAAACACTAGGTATATTGAGTTCAAGATAATAACTTCTTGTATAACCTCCCCTATTTAATGCATTATTCACCTAGTCTTAAAACAACATTCCCTTGTCTCTGAGAAAGATGTGATGTTTCTTGGCCTCCATTTGATAAATAGAGGAGAACAAGACTTTTTATATTTCTTTTTCTTGGGACCTCTGGGTAGCCAAAATAATAGTGTGAAGATACAGGAATAGGATGAAAATACAGGGACAGCTAAGACAAAGATGACTGGACTTCACAGTTTAGATACAGGGTGATTATAAATGAGTAATAGACATTCAAAATATCCTTTCCTCCTAAAAATCATGTAGGGAAGGTAGCCTTTGAATTTCAGAAAGAAGAGCATTACAATTCCTGGTACACAGTAGGTTTTTAAATGACTCAATTAATGAAAGGGTTTCTGAGCAATGGAGTCAATTATGATTACTGGATATTTTGAAAGGGAGTTATAGGTTGTTTGGCTTCTTTTCTGTAGTCTTTGTGGTTTTATTAACTAAACAGTTGGGTCTGGCTGCTGTCAAGCACTTTGAAGCAGGACAGGAGCTTTCATAACTGGGTTGAGGACATAGAGCACAGATGCTTTTCATTTTTTTTTCTTTTTTTGCTAAAGTCTCTTACTTTCAAGGCCACAGACTTTTGCCAAATTAAGAGGAAGCCAACAAAACAGGAGGCAAGGCATGTATCCATTCCTCAACATCTTCCACTGTTCATGCGGTTCAGCAAAAACAAGCTTCTTGGGAATCTACTGTTTACCAGGCCCTCAGGCAAAAGGTCCCCCCAGTGAGTGGTGTTGTGGGACCCTTGCCAGCAGTGGGAAAACAGAGATGAGGGTGGGGAGAGCCAAGGTAGTCACGCTTGTTTATGAGGTTGATTAAGGGGAGGGCTGGTGGGTATTTGGGTGGTTTGGATACTTCTGCAAGTGGAAGCTGAAGTAAAGAATGTTTTCACTTTTATTAACGGATCCCTTCACTTTCTGCAGACTTATCTTCTTGACTCTGCACTCATCTTACACTCAGCAGCAGGGATAGTATTCTGATTGTATTACTACCTTGATGACAACCTTCAGTGGTTCTCTATGGCCTGCCTTAGTGTGGCTTATGGAACTGTTAACTGATTACTTTCCACTTCTGCCTCATCTCTGCCATTCTTTGCCTTGTATATTACTTGATAATTTTTTGTTTGCCTATACTTGTTCATCAACACCTTGAAGGTAAAGCCCATGTTTCATTTATGTTTTCTCTCCTTTGCTATTAGCGTGCTTTCTGATATGTAATAGAAGCTCAATAAATGTAAACGCACTGATTTATTGACATCGGGGGACATGTCTTTTACATTTCTCTTTTAGCCAAGGTGCACCCAGACTCATGACCTATAGAAATTGAGATTTAAATAAAAAAATTTTTTTTAGAAACTTGAGATTTTTAAAAGATGTTTTGTTTTTAAGTAAGAAAGCAATTTTTGGATAAATTTGTTATGTGTCCATAGATAATAAATACTCTATCTCTGCATCTGAGTAGTCACTGGGGAGCAGGTGCCTCCCCAAGAGAGCTGTAATCATGGATCCCCTAGACCATTGCAGGTATCAGAAAGAAGAGCAAAATAAGTGGTAAACACAGGTAAATAAATCTACGAAGTGATTGGCTATATAAAATTATCATAATAATATTTATGGAATAAAATAACTGAAATAAATTTATAAATTGGGAAGAGAAGTAAAATTACAGTGTCTAAAGGTCCTGTATTGAATTTAATTCAATTAGTTTATTGAATTAAAGGCTGCCAGGCCTGCTTCTGCCTCTGCAGTAATCTCTGCCCCAACTTCCTTGTTGTTTCACTGCCATCTGCTCAGTTGCCTCAGCATGGTCACACCATTGCCTCTGTGTGTCTCTCTTCCCTGCTACCTTCTTTGTCTTTTGGGGTCATGTCTGCTGCTATAGCTCTCTTTCCCTGAAGTAGCTAGTTTTATATTCTAGGTTCCTAATTTCTTTTTAAAGTTTTTTTCCTTTAATCCCTGAATATATAGTTTTTATACTGCTAAATTTCATATCTGAGATGTTTGACCATCTAAAGACATATATTATTTATTGTTTCTGCTGAATCTGATGGTGGTTGTTTTCTTTTGTGTTTGGTAATATTTTATTGGTTCAACTCAATCTGTGTGTAACCTGAAGACATAAATTAATGATGCTTTTCTGCAGAGGGTTTCATTTGTCTTTATTGGAAGCTGACGAGTATGCTGCTTTATTTGGCATCACATTTGTTCTCTTTGAAGGGGTGAACTTAAAGTGGGAGGCTCCTACTTTAATCATCTATACAGTTTTATGCAAACTTAGAAAGTGAAGCACTGAGGTAGGAAGGCATTTATCCAAAGATAACTTGGCTGTCACATTTTCTTAAAACCTATCACCCTTCAATTTTATTACAGCTTTTTGTTGGTGTTGTAAATATTCTTTCTTTTTTTCTTTGTATTTCTCTTTCTTATATGTAATTTATTATAAAGTCTGTTGCAATATACCCAAGAATTAGTTATATACTGTGGGTGGGTCCTTCTACATTACCATTTTTCAGAAAAGTCAAGAACCTTGTATTTTGGCTAGGAATGTCACTGCATCTCAGTTAGTCTCAGTTAGTTTTCCCTGTATGACACTAATAAGGGCACCTCAGGATGAGGTTGAAGATTATTGAAATAGAGTTTGTGAACTCACTTTGCAGTTACTGGTTACACAGCAGTTAGCATGTAGAAGATGTTCAATTATTCCTTGTCAAATGAACTAGTAGATGAACATAAAGCTTTACCTCCTGTGGACTTAGAAAGAAAAACTAGCATTCTTAACCATTTTCTTCATTAAAGCAGAGGAAAGTCTTGGCAGTGCTGTCCCTCCTTCCTGTGAAGGCATGCTGTGAGAAAACTAGAAATAAAAGGAAAATGTGGAGAGAATGTTGCTGGTGTGTGAGATTCTTTGGGGATACCTGAGAAGGGTAGATGGAAGAGGATATGAGAAATGTGTTGACGTGATAAAACACAAGCAAGATGGTTAGTGAACTTGGGAACAGCTGTGAAAGAAATAAACATACAACAATAACAATCAGAAAATAGCCAGAAGGAGAAAATATGGATATAGTTATACATTGTTTTTTCATCTAAAGCTTCTATTGTCTGAGGAGCAGCTGGATGTGGTGTTTGCACACTCTACTTGCTTTATTCTTTCCTTATTACTAAGTCACCAATTATCATATTTTGAGATGCTGTTTGTATAATTCAGTTTTACTAACTTCTTTTTCCTTTAACACCAATACTACCAGGCTCTATTGCACATATTATTTTAATTATTGCTTAAACACACACACACACACACACACACACACACACACACACACACACATATATATATATATATATATCTTGGTCTAGTTAATAAAACTGACTCAAGTGCCTTATAATTCTTTCTTTTGATTTGTAAGACAAGGTTCAGTTTTCTCTTTACCATTGTTTTCTTAGATTGTCTCTCCATGGTCTACAGCTTAGGTTTCTCAGTAATAGTCATAAAATAAAACAGGTTCCACTTATGTATATTTGGATTCCATGATGAATTTTTGTGTCTTGCATTTATCAGAAAGGGCAGGTCTTTGGCATTTGGAATTTAATTATTAGCCAGGTTGTATTTATTATTTTTATAGTATTTCTGTTTGCTTGACAGATGTTCTCAAGCATCTGCTTTTTAGTTTAATTTCATTATTTTTTTACTCTAATAAATTAAGGCTAATACAAGAGATTTTAATGTGTATGAGTAAAATAAGAGAAATAAGTGTTAATATATAGAGGGCATGTTATGAATTTCAAAGCTCTGAGTTTTGTGGAAGCAAGGGAGGAGAAGGAAAAATAATCCTTTGTATGATTCAATGTCCATAGAATAAAAAGAAACACATTGTTTACAAGTGTTCTTATAGAAATTTCTCTTTATAATCTTCAGAGGAAGGACATTATATAACATTCTGAGAAACTCACTGAAAAGCATCCCCCCAGAAAATACAGTTGAGTTGATGAGGCTCTATTTTCCTTCATCCTGTGGGAGCTTTATGACAAAGAGAAAAATATAGCCCTGATAAGTCTCAGCTAATCATTTTTTATAGAATTTAAATGTATTAATTCTTTCAAAATTTTTGATATTGCAATATATTCATATATTGCAATATATTCATATAACAAGCTATATTAAAATGAGAACTTTTTGTTAATGATTGGGAAACCTCAAGAAAACAGGAAAACAAATGGCAAATATTTCCATATTCCAAAACAGTATGTAGCTGAAGGGAACTTACACAGCAGCAGGCAAAAGCTATTTTCTTAACTTCTAGTTTACTTTTTGCCTTAGTTAGTTATTTAAAAGCCATGGGGGAGGACAAAAGAGTGGTTGCAAATTAGAGTGATGCTGGTAAGAAGTTTGAGTGTGTGGATGTTTAATATCCCCCAAGAGCCTGTGTGTTAAAGGCTTAGGAGGGGGAGGAACCTTTGTAAGGTGAGGTCTATTGGCAGGTCCCTGGAAAACTGAGGGCAGGCTCTTGAAGGGGATTGTTGGACCCCAGCACCCTCTTTTCCTCTTTGGCTCCCTGGCTTGTTGGTGTACAGGTTTGCTCTCCACATGCTCCTTCTATGATGTGCTGCCTTGCCCCAGGTCCAAAACAAGAGGACTAAATGATCATAGAAAGCAACCTTTGAAACTGTAAGCCAAAATCAACTTTTGTTTTTGGTAATTTATTATCTCAGGTATTTTGTTATATGACAGAAAGGTGATTACCGATGTGCTCTGAATCTTGTGGACTCACACAGCAGTGGTGCCAGTAATGTTCCTTTATCTTCATGCTAAGTGAGAGATCCTTCGAGAAAGCCACTGATAGAACTTGGCTCTGTGCCCCAGACCCTGTGGAGATGCAGAGACTGATAGTGGAAATATGCTTGATAGGTGGGTCTAAAGATGAAGGCATGTGGTGACAGCTGAGTAGAGGTTGGTAGCCGGGGTTTAGAAGTACTCGTGCTGTGCTACTACCAATGTTGAGTCAAGATATATTGCATCTGTCTATGGAAAGAGAGAGTTTGAAAGAAAGAGCAAGAGAAGACAGTGAGAGCAAGAGCAAGAGGAGAGAGAGGGAGAGAGAGAGAGGGGGAGAGAGAGAGACAGAGAGAGAGAGAGAGAGAGAGAGAGAGAGAGAGAGAGAGAGAGAGAGAGAACACCAAGCCATTCCCCTCACAGGGACTGTGCATTTCCTCTCTGGAGGATACACAGAACTTTCTTACTACCTGTGTGTCTATGCTCAAATGTCAGTTTCTTAGAGGGAAGTTCTCAACTACACCAGTATAAAATTGCATCCTATCCCAGCCACTCTCAACCCCCCTTGCTTGTTTTTTCTTTGTAGCATTTATCAAATTAAATATTTGTTATTTATTGTTAGTCTACCACACTAGAATATGAACTCTGCCATTGAGAGAAACTTTTCTTTTAGCTTCTTTTATATAATTAAATTGGCTTTGTTGCCAGAACCTATCACTGTAGCTGGGACATTTCAATACTCAATAAATATTTATTGATGAATTAATTAATGTCACTCCCACCCATGTGCTGTGTTGGTTAAGACTGCATCAGGAAGGAGGGATAATCATAATATTGGAGACAGCGGTACTTTTATGTGGGAAGAACTGCAAAAATCAGGAAATAGAATTGAAATGCAAATTCAGTTTCCACAGGTTAAGCAAGTCTTCTAAGGTGAACATTTCAAAGTAGTTCTCCATGACACTAACAATGCAGCACTATTGGTTGATTTGCAAAAATATAGTGGATTTATAGGGATTTCTCTGGTTTCTGTGCCTATATATTTTATTTTCCCTTTTAAAATTCTGTTTATTTATTCCTTGCCCCTCTTTTTCCTACTTCAGTGAAGCTAGATTTGGCCTGTGGTACACTAGAAAATTAGAAGTAGGACTGGCAAATGGAGGAATGGTTAAGAAGTGGGGCAAAGACTGCTCCAACTTTACAAAATGTTTTCTTAAATTCAGTTTTCCAGGTACAGGTAGCTCATGTTATGGAGGAATATATTCATGTTAGTATTTGTCTTAGAGTTGGAGGAGTATTGCTTAGAGTATTCCAGAGGGAGAAAAAAGCTTTGGATTGTTTGTTTTAAATGATGTTAGGTTTATTTATCCCTTGCTAGCCTTTATAGGTATAGAGTGACAGGAAATATACCCAAACCAATACTCATTAATATCAATAAAAGGCAGCATAAGCACAGTCCTTTATTTATGAACATCCATACCATTTTTGGTTAGTATATCACAAATTAATCATGGCCAGTGAGTGCAGTTGACAATGAACAATACTGATGGCTATAGTACTGATGCTAATGTTTACAATGATGACAAGGTTCATTCTTAAGCATTAAGAAGACCTCTGAAATCAGAAAAACTATTCAAGTTGTGGCCTTACCACTTACTAGCTATATGAGAAATTTTATTTAATTCCTATCAATTTAGATTTCTTATTTGTCAATGGAGAACAACAACAGTATATTTCCTTGTTTATGCTATAGAGCTGTGTTGAGGATCATTTGTGGAAAAATATGTAAAGTATTCAGCATAGAACATAATCATAGCATAAAATTGAACATAAAAGTATTCAATATACCTTAACATAAACAATACAAATAATACAAAGAGTGATACCTAAACAAGAGTAGTAATAATTATTGTATGTTTTCCATTATTTTCCTTATAGGGAACAGATATGGAGGGTAGAAGCTTGTTAGTTTATGTTGCAGATGGACCTACCCACCTGGCCTGTGAAAATGCACCAGACTCAGCAGGCTCTTTGTCCCTATTTCAGACCCTATTTTCATTTGCCATGCAAATTACAGGATAGCACAGGGTGAGAATCACCCTTGTATAATAAAATAAGAGATTAGTACAGCCTGCTCAGATGGCTTTCTGTCCTCATTATTGGAGAAGAAAATGTATTCAGCATCATCCAGGTCCTTTTGTGCCCACATTTCCATATTGATTAAACCTTACCCTTCCTGCCTTCTTCAAACTGCTCTCTCATGCCTCATCTTCATGTTGTCTTGCCATCTGTTTAATGTGTCTCTTGATGGTCTTGTAATCTAGGCTTAATTTTTTTTGTAGATTTTCTAAAATCAATCAAGTAAAAATAAAAATTATAAATGAACATCTATTGAGTACCTACTATTTTTCTGATACTTTGCATAATGTTACCTAATTCCCAGTAATCCTATGAAATGAACATTATAGGTATTTCTACTTGGCAAATGATAAAAATATTCCTATGACCATTAATTTACCAAGGAGAGAAACTGGGATTTGAACCCTGTGTCCATTGCCTTTATAATGCTTATAGGCATCTGTCAGGCCACGTGGAGGTCTGAGTTGAGTAAGGCAAAGCCCCAGTCCACAAGAGCTTGCAAAATAGATGAGGATTCAAAAAGGAAGGACTATGGAATCCCAGTTGGTAATAGTAATGAATGTACTTGTCTATGAAAATAACATAGTGCATTCTGTGAAATAAGACAACTGAAGAATCCATTTCTCTTTTAAAGAGGAGAGTTACTTCTCAACTCTGGAGCCAGGGGCAAATATATCTTCACTGTTGCCCTGAGTTTTTAAGGGAAATAGGATGATTAGATAAAAACAAAGCCAATAAGAACAGTAAAAATATATGGACTTATAAAATCAACTCCATAGAGGATCTCATTATTATCTCTCAGAGAGACCTAGCAAAGTATTTTCTCTTCTGGTTCTTTAGCAGTGAGTTCTGGATTGTTGTCACATCAGGCCTGATAGAGCCTGACATTTGTGGGGCTGGTGTGTGAAAGCCTGGCTATATGTCAAATAGCTCATGCTTATGTTGTGAATTGTAGAGATTTGAGATTGATGAATGGGTGCACCAGGCCAAAATGAAGTGGCTCTTGGCACACAGACAGCTTAGCTTAAATGCACAGATCTGGCTGTTATGCTTCCAGCAGTTCTGATGTGATTGTTGCCCATACAGATCCTTTGGGCCAGAAATCTACAGGAGTCTCTGAGCCTTAAAGATCCTGGCTAACCTTTTACTAGGTTTTTTGACTATACTGATTTTATTTTATGTAAATTAGACAAGTAAATTCTGTTTTATGCACCACAATTATTCTATATCAGGTATTTCCATCAGTTTTTCCCTATAATTGGCATTTTTCAATTGAGCAGGTGTGTAGGGTTCAAAAGAGCCAGGAGAGTGAAAAGACAGCCTACAGAATATGAGAAAAAATTTGCAAGCCACTATTTCAACAGAGGATTACTGTCTAGAGAACATAAAGAACTCAAATACACCAAAAAACCAAGTAACCCAATCCATGGCTACAAATTTGATAGTTTAAATGAAATGGGTCATTTCCTTGAAAAATACAATATGCCAAAGCTCATACAAGAAGAAATAGACAATCAGAATATGTTTTCATTTTTTTAAGAAATTGAACCAACAATGAATAAACTTCCAAAAGAGAAAGTATTGTGCCCAAATGAATTCACTGGTGAATTGCACCAAACACTTAAAGATAAAATTCTATCAGATCTCTAGAATCTCTTACATAAGATGGAAATGAGGGAATACCTCCCACATGGCCAACATTATTATAACACCAAAATGGGCAAAGATATTACAAGGAAAGAGAAAGAATAGACCAATATCTTTCATAAACATATATACAAAAATCCTAAATATTTTAACAATTCATACCCAACAGCATAGAAATAATTACACATTATGAAGAAGTAAAATTCATCCCAGGTATACAAGGGTGGTTCAATATTTGAAAATCAATTAATTAACCCATCACACTAACAGGCTAAAGTGGAGAAATCACATAATCATATATATAGATGGAGAAAAAACAATTCCTATTCTTGATAAAATTCTCAGCTAACAAGAGGAGAAGACTTCCTTAACTTGAAAATCTGTCTAGAAAACCTCATGGCTAGCACTGTATTTAATGGAGAGACTCTCAGAGTTTTCCTGCTAAGACCATGAATAAGGTAAAGATGCTTCATCTTGCATTGTTTTAAACATCATACTAGAAGTCACTATTGCATTAAGATGAGAAAGATATTGAATATAAACCTACTGGAAGGAAGAAATACAACTGCCTTTGCAGATGATGTGATTGTCTTTGGAGAAAACAGAAAAGAATTGACAAAACTCTGAACTGATAAGCAATTATAGTAGAGTTGCAGAATACAATGCTAATATATGAAAGAAATCAACAAATTGAATTTAAAATTAGTTGTTTTGAAGATATCTTCAATATTCCAATTTTAGTTGAACTTGAAATATAAGCCACAGTGAGATTCTGGTTATCTCTGATTTATTGTTGGTCTGAAGGCTCTCTCAGCTACAGAATCACTCTTCTCTTTTCTTTTGCTCCTGGCTTTCTAAGCCTTGGGAGACTACCTACTCTCTCCTTGCATTCTTACTTCTAGTCTTTGATATGCCAACATGCACCTGGTGGAGACTCCTTGGAAAAAAATTAGCAGCCATGTATATAATTTTCCCCAAGTCTGAGTCTTCAGGATTATATCCAATGTATCGACCAATATGTGCCCATCAATTTTTTTATTGCTTTTCATTACATCAGTAAAATCCTTACATAGGGTGGGTTTGCTGCCTAGTCCTCAAAAATCTCCTGTGAGTACATTATAACATTTTGGAATTTAGTTCATTCATCTTTTTTTAACATTGTCAACTCTCTGATAAGCTTAAAAACAGGTACTACTTTTTCTTGAGTTAGTGTTTTCCATTATTTTGATATTGGAAAATGTCTCGTGAGCTTTTATGTCTGTGCAAAAATGAAATCCTTTTTCTGATTTTATTTTTTCTTATTTATGGATCTAAAAATTCATTACAGACAAATATTAGCCTTTTGCCTAATGATCAGGAACAAGTACTCTAAAGCATTAAACTAATTTATGGTACTATTATTTTGTTCATATTTTGCTTTTTTAAAATAAATGACAATAATTTACCCATTTTTTGAAAGATATTGGCAAAAATGATTGAGTCAGACCACAGCCATCTACCTACAGTTTTGAATAACTTATCCCAGAGACACTGTTGATTATAAATAATTTAAACAAGTTGCATAGAGGATTAGGAATGTTCCAAAAAATACATTTTACCTAATCATAACCAACTTAGGTCTAACAACTGAAATCCAGATATTGGGCTGATTTTTGTCCAGTAGTAACTAGAAATAATTTCAATACTTACATGGTCTCTTTTATGAACATTTATGATCAAAGACCAACAAAGAGGTATTAGAAGCATCCTATAATATTACTATGGAAGTTTGTAGAAAGGTTATTTTAGAGATGCAGGATGGGGATTTGGTGCCTGAATTCCATGCTTCCTACTTCTTCTAAACTTGACTTTTCTACAAAGGAACATATGTCAGAAAACCAGAGCCAAATAGAGAACAAAGTTTCACTTCATTAATGGCTCAGTAAGCATACACTAAATTTAGGAAATTTAGGATAGTCTGCTGAACTTTGCTAGAGAACATATCCATGACTGGAAATAGAAGTGAGGCATCTTTCTCTTGCTTGGTTATTGCTAGTTTATGAGGTCATCTGCAAAGAACGGAATGGACCTGATTTAGCAATGCAGTATGAAATTTAAAACAGAACAGGCATTCAAGGTTCTAAAGACTTAATACCCAAATGTGTTTATCCTATGGAAATAAGAAATACAAAAAGTGCCATCTATCTATCTATCTATCTATCTATCTATCTATCTATCTATCTATCTATCTATCACAGTAACTCTACACTCGGCCCAGTAGATTCTACTCAATAATATTACCAATGTCCTTGGTGATAATCCTGGATATAGAGATAGTAGATTTTGAATAATTTTATTTCTTTATTCATGATTGTGATTACTGTGTATCTGAATATTGAGGATAGTTTCATTCGGAAGAGAAGACAAATTTGATACATCTTTGGAGGACAAGATCTGGGAGTAGTTTCCAAGGAGATGGAGATGTTCCCAGTGGTTCAGATCTATTTTATGCTTCTGTGGACTATGAGCAATCACTAAACTGAAAAAATAAATGTTGCAAGAGGCCTGATAGGATTGAGAAATTCTAATAAATTTCATCTTCATTTTAATTCTTAAAACAAGAGTCACCAGTGATGAGGTGTGTTTTGAAAATCATTATAAAATAGCACTTTGTTAATAGGCTTGTAGCTTTTACCAGTGCTTCATGCAATAGTTTGCATTTCAAGACTGCACTCTTGTGTTTGGTCGCTTAGTGTCCTGTGTTTCTCAGTGTTGCTGTGACAGCTGCATTCTAGGTGTCTGCTCATTTTTCTGACAGCTAATGATGAGAGAGATAATCCCAAAGTAGTTCCTATTTAGTTCCAGTTCTTGAATTTAGAACTGAAGAACATCTATTATTTTTAAAAATCTAATGAATTCACATCTAAATACTCTCTACCAGAAGTAAAGATGGGAAAGTAAAGGATGCAGACTTACTGGAATTACTTTAGTCTCGAGTTCAATAAATTATTGGTGATAATAATAAATATGATTACAGAGAAATTATATACTTTGTTCTTCAGTTGTATTGATAGACAATATCTTGGCCTTGGTCTTTTCCCGATTCCTGATCTGTTTTTTTCCCCAAATACCAAATTTGATGTTTTATATTACCTTTAGCCTCATAGAAAGATTTTATTCTGACTGGTACATTCCACAGATGCAAAAACTAAGGTTCTTAGAGAAGTTAAATGACTTCAAGATGGCATGGAGTCAAGCAGAAAGCCAGTAGACTCATGTTTGAACCTCAGCCCATTAATATTTATACCACCATGATGTTATGTAAGTCTTCCTCATATTTACCCTGTCAGAAATGCTGGAACAGCATTTAATAAATCATATATATTCACAAACAACAGAGTCACTAAATGGGAGGTTTGTAGCTTATGAGAAAAATATATTGCCCAGGTAGAATGTTCATACCTGCCAAGCAGATTATACAAACAGCTTCATACAATCTCACTTCTTTGCCCATTCTCTCATTTTTATCATGCCATGGCATGATTTATTAGTTAATGTTTACATTCACTATCTAAGCTAAGGAAGAGTGAGCAAATTCTCTGTTAAACAGAACCAAAACATAACATCGCTACCCCTCCAATATTGTCAATATTTACATACAAAACATATTAAACCTAGCACACATCTGGAATGAAATGTGGCTAAATCTAATAAGAGACTCTGAAAAACTGCCACAATAATTAACAGGATAACAAATGTGAGGACACACTGATTTAAAAAAAATGATCTGATTAATTGACTGTTTTTAACTGTGATTTATTCTTTCCATCTCTAAATGCCCTATTTGCAGTTAATTTTTGTTTCTAGTTGATAGGAAACACATTATAAACAGTGAAAAGAGGACAGGTGCTAACTGTTTGTGCTGTTTGGGAATGGCAAAATATGATAATAATAAATATCAACAATAACTGTAAAAACAATAGTAATGTGATGGATATTTAGTAACATAAAAATTTATAACTAACTTTCATCAAGTAACTACTTTATTCAGGTTATTTTTTCCTTTCAAGATTTTATCTTGATTCTGCAGTATAAGTACCATTATCTTTTTAATATGGTTCTTCAAATTCAGGAAGGTTAAGAAACTAGTACCTAAAGAATAGAGATGAGTTTTAAATACAGTCTCTGTGATTTTAAAGTCAATATTCTTTTAATATTCTATTATATTTTAGCCTTTCAATAATCCTGAGTGGTAATTAGGTCAATATTAATATTTTATATTATATATTAGTCAGAATTTTCCAGAGAAATAGAATCGACATGGTATAACTATATCTATATCTACAATTACCTGTTTATATCTATCACCTATCAGTATAATAGGGAGGAGAGAGAGAGCGAGAGAGAGAGAGAGGAGATACTCTTGTGTTTTGTAATGAATTAGCTGATGTAATTGTGGGAGCTCACAAGTGCGGAATTTACAGGGTAAGCTGGCAGGCTGGTGACGTAGGCTGGAATTGCAGTCTTGAGTCTGAAAGCCGGAAACTATGGCAGAATTTCCATGCTGCATTCTGGGAGCAAAATTATTTTTATGAGGAAACCTCAGGCTTTGTTCTTAGCACCTTCAGTTGTTAAGGCCTACCAACATTGTGAACAGTAATCGAATATTTTTTAAAGCAGGTCCTTTTCTCTTCAGGGCTTGGGATGCTGCAAAGCTGATGGACAGCATGTTTGCAACCTTAGAAAAGAACCGAGTCAGAAGCACTCATCAAAGCCACATGTACTCCTAAAGCACAGAGTCAATGAAAGAATCCTTTAATTATTATTATTATTATTATTTTTAATTGCTGGGACTCAAATCCCAATGCTAGGCAAGAGCTCTACCACTGAGCTATACCCCCAACCATGACGGTTGTTAACTGCTCAATTTGAGAGTAATTTGTTACTCATTCATAATTAATATGAGTCATCATTATCTTGCCTCCAAATTGCACACATATCTGAGATGAATTCTCCTTTCTTTTCCTCTAAGTTTTTGATGAAGATTTGTGGCTGGGTACAGAGATGCCATTGAGAAAAAGAGGATAAAGAAGGTCTTGCCTTGCCTTGTTTGATTTTAACAAGAATTAATTCCAGGGCACTTGATGTGTGTTCAAAAAGTATTTTATAAAGAATGGAAACAAGAACCAACCTGAATTAATATGTCCCTGAGATTAGTAAACAACTTTTTAAAATACCTCCTTGTAACTTTTTCTATTCATTTCTCATACTCCTGCTAAAGCAATGTGAGAGATCCAAAATACAATCCAAAACCAAAATCAACTCCTTATTAAAATACACCTTTTTCCATATACTTAGAAAATTCTTCTATACCTGTTATAAATTAATTGGAGAATATTACATTAGATTACTTTTTATGACCACATGATTTGCTCATGCCATTTTGGATATTCTTGTCTCAGGTGTCATTTTGAGTCCATTTGTATGAATAAAATCTATGAAAAAATATATAAATCTATGAGAAAAAATATAAAAGCCTAATATTGGTAATTTGTTGGTATAATTTGTATGCACAAAACTATAGCAGCAACTTTCAGCAATGGCCCACAGATGGAGCTAATGGATTTGGAAAATTAAACTGGACTTGGCAAATCCTGTTTTACTTACATTTGGAAGTATGAAAGGATTTTTAAGAACTCAACTTCTAGATTATCTCTGATTTCCTTACCATAGGTTATGAGAAACTTAAACTTTCTTATCATGAAATCAGCTAGGAAAGCAGCAATGCACTGCAGTAAAGGGCCCAAGGATATTTTGAATAAATCCCAAAAGCTCTGTGAAATATCATTCTCCCTTTACTTGGAGAGGTGGCCCAAGAATAGTTGATCATATCCAGAAAACTAATGATTTTTGATAACATTCCAGATGTGAGATCACCAAAATCCAGTGTCTGATACAGTGGTATGTTAGAATTATTTGGGGATATATCATTTCTCTGAATTCAATATTGACAACTCCATGGGACTTACCTATATTAAAATAGAAAGCATAAGATAGTGTTGTATGTATTTCCATGATGGTAGTACATCTTGACATGCCTTTTAGAGATGAAGAGAAGTGCTGAGAGCTAACTGAGAAATGTATGGACTCCTTAGCCTATATTATCTATTCCCATAGTTGTGTTATTAGTATATATTATGCTCATTCACATATTAATTCACCTATGTGATAAATATTGAGTACCTACTATAAATCATTAGTGGTGTTGGGTATGGAAGAGTGAACAAGGCAGGCAAGGCTTTTGATTTCTATAGAGCTTATTTCAGAAAGAAGGAATCTGACACTGAACCAATAAATAACAAAACTAGTGATGCATTAGTTTCCTTTTGCTGTTGTAACAAATTATCACAAATCCTGGGCCCAGTGTTCTACTCTGAATTTGCCCGTGGGTCTTGTGGCTCTGCTCTCTGAATTTTCCACGAAGAGTAGCAAATGTGTGCATTTAAGTAGTTTTTATCAGTCACCTTCATGCCTATAGAATTTTGGGGATTCAGCAGCCTTTCTTTGTATTTTACAGTTGAAGATGGCAGTTTTTCTGCTGATAGAACAGCCTCAGATGCTTGTAGGTCTGTCATGGTTTGTTTCGGTATTCATTCCCTCCGACAAGAAGTTCCTTCACAGGCATTTACTGACAGTCTCATTTGGCTTTCTCCAAAAGCCTGTTTCTCTGACAATCTCCTAATTTTAGTATCTTTTGCAATCTAAGAAGGTGAGAAAATCAAGCATGTGGCTGCAGAACCTATTGCTACTTTCTTGGAAGTTTCAAAGTTCAGAGTATTCAATCACATGGAAGGCTCTTTGAGGAGACTGGGCATGAAACTCATGGACCCTCCTTCCCAGACATCTAATCATAAACCAGCATTTCTGTTTGGCAGATTTTCATGGATTCTATATCTTTAGTAAATATATCATTCATATCTTGAACAGTTTTATTCAGCTCTTCTAATTTTTTATTTGTTTTTCGCATAACCACATTGGTCAGTGTGTTTGTTAGTTTTGCTTTCTTTTGGGTTATGTCATCTTTGAGTTTACCAAGTCTCTTTGCTCCCTCTTTATTAATTTTGTGCAGCTCTTTGATATTGATTTTCTCTCCAATAATACCCTTTGGATCTGCCTTGTGAAAGTTGGGAGTCTTTGGAATCATTTTATAAATTAATTTTTGGTACATTTAGGTATATAATATAATGACATTCATCATTGGAAATTTGTACATTTATATGACCTATCTTGGTTCTTATTTTTTCCCCATTCCCCTGCTCTCTCTTCAACCCCTCTACCCCTCCCTATTTACAGACTTTGTTTCCATTTTTTTTCATTTTCTCATATTAATTCCATTCCCTTCTTTCCTTTCCCCAATCCCTCCCAGCCATAAAGAATGAGAACTTAGAGACATTTATAGCTAAATGGATGTGCATTGAGGTGATACTCTTAAGTGGAAATATTTTGATCCCATATTTCTTTTATTTTTTTCTTGCTGTTCCAATTATACAAATCTATATTATATTAGTTCAGTTAAAATTGATAAGAATTAATATTTCTTTATGCTAGTCATTAGACTATTATGTTAGCAGTATGAAACTATAGTAACAACAATCATAGCACATATTATAATAGACATATGCACAGAATTTAATGATAAGAAGGTGGGATACCTAATACAGCCAGTAATGTTAGAGGAAGTTTGTGAAGCTTTCTTTGAAAATGTTATAACTTATCTCATTCCTAAGTAATGAATAGATTTGGTTAATAAAAAGGAGGGAGAGGAGGCCATTCTAAATACAGCAGTATAAATAAAATATTGGAAACATGAAAGTGTTACATATTTATGTGTTATAATAAAAACTACCAAAACATTCAGTTTCCTTACTTTGAATTTTTCATAATTCAGCATTCTTTTTCTTGCCATGAAGCTGAAATGTCCCAGGCAAAGGAACTAAAGAAGTTGCTCTAATCCATGGTGTTGGAGCCATCCAAGAACATGTGTTGTGGGCAAGAGGAAGGCAAGACTTTAAGTAGTTGGGGAACAATGCTAAGTGTAAGGTGAGCAAGTATATTCAAAGCCTGGTAAAGGAGAATGGGTGGAAGTGAACAGCACAATTCTGACCAAATGACTGAGAGGGAAGCTGTGATGTGGCGTCTGTCATGATTGCTTGCATGGCCCTGGCGCAGGGACAGAAAGGAAGCTAGTTAGGTTCCTTGTCAGAAGTCAAATTATCTTCTTTGGAAAATTAGATACTTATATGCAACATTTTAATAACAAATGAAATCAAATAAAGGAGGCATGTGTTTTATTTTTGTTATTAAAGTCTTTGAAAGAAAGGAAAAAAGTCATTTAAATATCAAAATTAGTATGCTAGTTCTGACATCAATTAATATATCATGTGTTGAGGAATTCTCCTGGTAGATTGAAACCAAGATGTTTCAAAGAATGATAGTGGATAATGAGATACAGGTAATGACAGGAACATACGCCTGCCTTTCCAGATGTAAAAGATATTAAGCAGGGATCAGGAGAGAATAAGTAGCATACTAAGGTCTGTCTCTTTCTCTCTTCAGGAACTACCAGGGGAGTATGTTGCTAAGCTAAATCTCATATAGTGGAACAGCTTGTATTTTGAAGGAAGGAAGAGTAAATCATTAGTCCACTACCAACCAGATGCTAGGCAATCATATTCTCCTACTTTGGATAAAATCTCATGGTCATTTCGTGGAAATAGAGATGTCCTGATTGGAAAAGGGACTTGAAGAAAGGTTGAGGTCTGGCATATAAATATGAGTCTGCTCAGGTATGAGTAACATACTCTTCCTACCATAGTGTACTTTTTATGGGAATTATACATCTTAATTCAAAAAACTTGAAAGAGATGAAAGGAAAATGCCTATTGAGATTTGGGACAGTGAGTATAAGAATATAGCAGAAGCCTGAAAAAGCACACAGCTGCATTCTGGTCCTGCTTCTCTCATTGAGCCAGTTGTCAATGACAAATTATTCTCCTCTGGATCTCACTTTAAATGAGGGCTTGGATGAGAAAAATTGCCATTTAGCTAGAGTTTGATAGCACTTTGCTCAGTTGGCAAAAAAGCTAACTTTTTCTGTAAGAAATATTTTAATTAATTTATTTATTTTTTGTTACTGGGGATCGAACTCAGGTCCTTGTGCTTGTGAAGCAAGCAGCCGAAACACTAAGCTAAATCCCTGGCCCCTGTAAGAAATATTATCCTTCATCTTATCAGACTCTTGCTGCACGTTCTTCCACATGCCCTTACTGGAAACTCAGAGCTCCCCGTTGTCTACACCTCTGCAGCCCTACCACTCACTTACTATAGGACCTTGTTTCTTCCTCCTTCATTGTATAACAGAGTTTACTGCCTGGAGTTTTTGTGATTAAATAAGTGAATATATGTAAAGTGCTTATATCAAAATGTAGCACATACAAATCATTCAATAAATGTTATGATATAGTTATTATTAGGATTATTATTCAGATCATACCTCTACTCATTCACAATAGCCTCTCTCCTCTTGGATCAAAACTCAGCCATCTTATATATTTTTCAACTAGGCTCTTCACTAGCCGGTTAATGATAAAATGTTAATCACAAATAATGATAACTGATTGCCTTAGTCCCCTTCTTAAGTTAATCATATTTTGATTGGCTCTTCTAATACTGTACCTGGACTATGGAGACCAATAGAAGAAGTCTTCAGCAAAGGCAAAGAGAGAAGGGGAATGACTATGAATTATAGCCTTGATATCATAGTGAAGGTCCTTTGATTTTTGTTTTTACTTTTCAGCACAAGCATGCCTTTTGAATTGGAAGAAGATAAAAGCTACTTTAGCATTTAGGTCAAGTTAGAAGCCCAGATATTTTTTTAACAGAAACTATTTTTAATGGGATGTAGGGTAACATTGTTGTTTTCTGTCTCCAATATTGATTTACTTGAACAGGTAGAACAGCGTTTGGTTATTTTTCAACTCTGCCTGGAAGCACCAGGTCACAAGCTCATCCCAGCCTGTCCACGCCTGGAGTAAACCATGAGAAAGCCTTGGATATATGAGACAGAGGAAGTAGCCAAGAGGGAACTCAAATGCTGGCTCTGTGACCAGCAAACAAATGGCCCTTAGGTTCTCCTACAAAAAGGCATTATACAATGGAAACCTCTACATTTTGGATCTATTAAAACATCACCCAAGGACCAGTCTGCATGGGTGTGAGGTGGTCAGAATCTGTGTATTTAGTTCTGTTATGAATCTGAAGCAAGTGGCATATGTTAGTAGGAGATCTGTGCCCAGAGATATGAGGAAGAGTGTGGAGTTTGATCATTTAATTCATTTTAGCAGTTTCCTGCAGTTTCTCTCACCATACTAGGCATGACCAAGCTTTCTATAAGACAAGTGCCTCATTAAACTTACCAGAAGAATTATGTAGTAAATAGTTTATAAAGTGCTCAGAGTGTTTCAGTGTTAAGGGAATACAGTATTAATTTTTGTTGAAATTGACCTAAATGCTTTTGTTACTAAAAAGAATAAACTACATAGAGATAAAAACCAGTAAAACATTATGCCAGAGAAATGTTTTTATTTTAAAAGGAAAAATACATCATTGTTTGAAAAAAAGAAAGTAAAGATAGTAGTGGATGTTGACTAAGAAACCGTATAAATATTTTACATGATAAAAAGAAAATTAAATCAGAACAAAGCAATTCCAAAACCTAAAAGATAATTTCCTCTTTCCTTCCTTCCTTCCTTTCTCTCTCTCTTTCTTTCTTTCTTTCTTTCTTTCTTTCTTTCTTTCTTTCTTTCTTTCTTTCTTTCTTTCTTTCTTTCTTTTTCTTTCCTTCCTTCTTTCCTTCATTTCCTTCCTTCCTTCCTTCTTTCTTTCTTTTTCTTTCTTTCTTTTCTTTCTTTCTTTCTTTCTTTCTTTCTTTCTTTCTTTCTTTCTCTCTCTCTTTCTTTTTCTTTTTTATTCCTCCTCTCTCTACTTACTAGTGTAGTTGCAGTACCATATACAGAAACATAATTTCAAATAATCTTAATGCATACATTTTGTTAGATTAAAGATGAAAAATTCATAAAAAGTCAAACCATTTTAAAATTAGTTTTATTATTGGTAGTAGCACAGTAATGGTTTACAATAAGTAGTATGTGATTTTCTTAATACCTTATCAACCAAAATTGCCATCATGAGATAAAAATGCAAACGTAAAGTAAGAATTTAAGAAAAAAATTTATAATCATATTTGAATTGGAACGTACACTGTTTTCTACTTTTTTTAAAGTGCTTACTTTGTATCTTTATCTGCTAAAAAAAGAAAGGGCTTATAAGCAATGGAAAATCCAGTAGCAATGGTTACCTTTAGTGCCTGTTTGTAAACTCTAAACATTATTTTACAGAAGAGAAAACCCAGGAGCTAGGAATTGGGTTTTGGGCAGAAATTATGCATAATTATATGGGAATATCTTATAAAAGCAAGGAAGCTCTCAAAAAATTCTAGGGATGTTAGAAAAAGATCCAGGATAGGGTAATTTGAACATGAAAGAAAACAATGACTGCAATGGATTAGAACTTAGAAAAGTGAGTAAGTCCACAATAAAACTTGTTAAGCATCAGTAACAAAATACTTTTTATATATTTGGAGGTAATTTTGGCACCACCTTGTTAGTCTGAAAATCAGTGAAATAAGTAATAATCATTTGTAAATAAACAATAAGCATTTGTCCTGTTTACCTGCATGAATGGTATTTCAGAACAATGAAATAGTAAGACAGGAATGTTCTCATTTGTAGAATTGTGGATAGTAAATATAGAGAAGGTGATGGATTTAGAATATTACCATTTAAAATTATCAATGAGAAAAAATGGTACTATGCAAAGATTTTCAAAAGGTATTAAAGCAAGTAGGTGAAGGAAAAACGACAATAGATGGAAAAATGATAATATGAGGATAGTCACGTAGTTATAGTGGACAAAAGATTATGGCTCCAAAGATCATTCCTCATTCACTGCTCAACTCTGGTGCCTGGAAAACCTAATTGGATCAAAACAGGAATAGGTCTTAATACACGTATGGAAATGAGAATCTGATACATCTAACATATCAGACTAAGGAAAAATCTCCAGGGTTCTGAAGGAATGCTCTTGGATCGAATCCAGCTAAGTTTGGACATATCAAGTTCTACACTTAGATTTTTCACTTCTGGAAGATTTTAAAAATAATTTGGTGACTGCTGTCTCTGAGCACAAAATCTGAGTCTCATCACTACATAATAATGCCTATTGTGTGGATGCCTGCACACCTGAAACTGGTAAGTACAGTATTTCTGAGAGAGATCCAAGCACATTTTTGGCACTCAGAAGTTAGTGAATATTACCTATGTTATCATCTCTACAGCTATCGCCACTCACCTACTTCCTGATTAGAAATGTAGTTCCTCCCAATGTTTTCACCTAGCCACGGCTTTCTTTTTTATTTCCCACAAAACGAAAAGCAATTGTAAAATTTATTCAATAAATAGAAATTTTTCCATTTGCACTAAATATATTCTGAGACTTTTCTAAATTTAACATCAGTATAAAATATGGCTTACACTATTGAGGAGGCATATGGAAAAAAACCAAAATACAAAAAAAAACAAAGGTGGTTTGAGAAGATGATGGGGCTAAACACATCTATTGCTTAAGTAACTTGCTCTAATACATTGGATGAACATGTAGGTTATTCAAGTTAATGACCTGGGAAGATTAAAATTACTAATGGATTATTACAGTTGTTCTAGACTGGTCTAAATTGCAAAGGCTATGAAATCTTTTTGATTGAATCAGATAAATATATATTAATGTATATATAAATGCAATACACATTATGATCTTATAATTTTTAATTTGCCAGAGTTTCAGGATGGATTTTGATTGGTTGGTTTATTGGCTTGACTTGAAATATTTTTTTTTACATTTTACTTTTATCTAGAAAGTCTTCCAGTCATCTTCTGGAATGAGATTTTTAAATATTCACAGATTAATAAAATAAACCTTAAAAACTATATAATTCAATGATCTCTTACCTCTTAGCAATTCATAAAAATAACATATATATTGGAAACTCATAATAACTGTAAAGAAAGTAGATTAGTGAAGAATTTTACAGATGAGAAAAGTGAAAGTCTGATAGATTAAGTGATTTTGCCAGGTGGGGACTGGGACTCAAAATTAGATCTTACTCCATATATTTTAATCTTTCCATTGTACATTTTCCTTAATAAAAAGGCTTCATGAATGGAAGAAATACTTTCTTGAGCAATATATAAAACAGCTAATGAGATTAGCTAGTTGAAAGCCTGTCATTTGCTTCACTACATGAGCCGTGAGTGATGATGGAAGGAGTAAAGAGAGTCCAGAGACTTGGTTTAAATCTCAGATTAGGGGGCTGGGGATTTAGCTCAGTGGTTCCACTGCCTGCATCCCAAGTACAAGGTCCCGAGTTTGATCCCCAGTACCAAAAAAAAAATATATATCTCATATTAACTGGTTTTGGGAAAGATATTTAAGCTCTCTGCTCCTTAGATGTCTCCATGTTAATGAGAATAATAATATTTTCTTTAAAAACTGTTATCAAATTAATCTCTGGATATTCTTGTTAATGAAAGTGAATGATCAGAATGGTTCATATTGTCATCTTCCTTAATAGAGAGACCTGATTCCTTATACCAGGGATCCTGTAGACTTTAGATAGTAATTCCTTTAATTTCACAGTGCTCTTTCCTATGTGTCCATGGGACCAGGAGACACACAGTTTAACTTTTGAAAAGCTGTCTGGAAGGAATACCAAATGAGTTCCAGAAAGCCAGTTGGAATTTAATAATGCATGAAAAATACTCCAAGGGGAGGAAAGAACCAATTAGAAAGCAATTAAGGAGATTGCAATTACAATGCATCTTAATAAACTACAAAAAATATTAGCCCACAAATGGAAGTCAGAGTACCTACCTGTGGAAGGAAGAAGTGTAAACAGTATTTACAAGGCAGGTATTATGAAACAAAGAACAGGAAAAGAGAAAAAATTATATTTTTTCCTGCATATCTGAATTCCAAGTGCCCTTTAAGAACCAATCCTTCTCATGCTTCTTTAACAATTTTCCCCAGCACTGTTATAAATTCTTGGACATCCTTCATATTTAAAAAGCTAACCCTAATAATTCCCCAAATAGAAGGTCCAAATTGTTTGAGAAGTCTTAGTAGATGATCAACAGTCTTACAAATCAAATGAATGCAAATTAAAACAATTTAATATCCCACTTTGAAAATTAGCAATGACTTTTAAGTATGTCTTACCTGCTTGTTGTCTGTCTATCCACATTTGCATTTGGAGATGCTGCCTAATATTGAGTATTTGAGGATCAGTAATTCCATGGTACATGAATGACAAACGAGTGTAGTACAGGGAAAGGAAATTTGCAAAAGATGATAGGAAACAGCCAGTTAAGGGCTCGGCTCCAATAATGAAGTCACAAGAATTCAGATTTAGAGTCAACTACTACCATGTGAAAGTTGAGAACTTTAATCTATATCCCATAGTTAATCATCACAGTAATTTCTACCTCTTATTATATCCCCACTTGAACAGGTTTTTAGTGAAAATTATTCAAGTTAATATGTATGAGAGAGCTTTGAAAATTGAGTATTACTAGTATTATTATAAGAAAGAGAACCACTTATCTGAACAATATTAAAAGCTAAGGACTGCAAAGAAAATAAGCAAATGATATGTGTACCTAAAATTTTATCAATATTAAAACATAATGAGAAACATGAATTTTATTTCAAATTTTCACATTCCCTTTCTGTCCTAAAATGACATTTAATTGATAGCCCAAAATGTGATCATGATATTTGAAGTCATCTTTAAACAAGTTACATAATTTTTTAAATTATTTAATTTTCTTTATTTAATGCTTAGATGCATCCAGGGCCAATCTAGAGTAATTTTCAGCGGGCTATTAATTTGGTTGTCCAAAATACTTATAATCTGTTCTGTTTGTTTTAGCAACTCATTATTCCACTTGACATCAATATGCACAGAGTTTATTCTTTACTTTCTTTTAATTATTGCTAATTATGAAAATAATAAGCAAAATATATTTTTCATGCTTCACATGTGAGCCTTCTTCCCACAGTGGGTTTATATATTCCATGGAGCAAAGGCTATATTTTATTTTATGTATATTTGATTTTTCCATTCCATATAATTTCTACACTTGCTAGAGCACTAGATTTTTCACAGGCTACTCCTGTAATGCATGAGGAATTCAAAAGAATAAAAAGGTCTGAATTAATGGAACTAGTGGTGAGATAACATGACTTATCTATGCCCTGATTTAGCAGTTTGCTTTTTTCTACCTCCGGGACCCTTTGATATCTTCCTAAAGTTCCATCCACTGTTGGAGGAAGGTTTTTGGGAAATTTCTGCCCTCAGGCAGATAGGAATTTGTAGAGCAATATCACAGTTACTCTGAGGTGACTCAGATCTGTGAGTCATGGCACAAACCTGTAATTCCAGTTCTCTGGGAGGCTGAGGCAAGAGGATCACAAATTGGAGGCCAGTATGCTCAACTGAGAGACTTAGTAAAACCCTATCTCAAAATTAAAAATAAATAAATAATTAAAAGGTCTGGGAATGCAGCTCTGGTTTGTACCACCAAAAGAAAAAAAAGAAGTCAAGTGACTCAGCATTATGAACTGTGATTGATGGACAAGCTTTGATCCATTTAAAACTCTCTTGAGTTTCTGCCTTATTACAAAATCAAGTCCTTCCTTACAGAATCTTATCAGCTTGTGGTTTCCCATCTTAATAATCTTCTGTTACTCCATTTTTTCTATGTAGATTATCACTTCCTTTTTTTTTTGGTACCAGGGATTGAACTCGGGTCCTTGCGCTTGCAAGGCAGGTGGCGGAACAACTGAGCTAAATCCCTGGCCCTATCACTGCCTTTCTTGGGCATCACTGCACTAGAGAGAGCATTGGATTTGGAGTAATGAAGACCCTAATTTGAATCCTTATTCCATCATTCCCTGCTGTGTGATCTTAGATATTTTTTGTAAAATTAAGTTAGTTAATATATAACATAGGATCTGTCAAAGAGCCATACAGAAGATTAAATGAAATTTTAAAAACTTAAATTGTGCCAGGAATTTTTAAGTCAAAAATATTGATTTCTTTCCATTTTCTTTTTTTTTTTTGCACACAAACTTAGAAAGTAGAGCACTTTAAGTTACTGAACTTTGGATTTATTCTTTGACTAGCCAAGTGCTTATAAAATTCTACAATATCAAGTATGCTCCCCACTGCTAGCTTGACTTTGTACTGGCAGACTCCTACTATCGTAGATGATCTATTCCTAAAAGCCTGTATAAAAATCACAGGTGCAAAAGAAAGTAGAATAATAGATTTAGATACAGTAAGAGCCACAACCCAAGACATCATATCAGTATTCTCCAAATTATGATGTAAATATTCTATTTTACTTTTAAGAATAATATAATATGTATACACAATTATTTAAGGTATAATTTAAATATCAAATATAGGTTAAAAAGTTGTTCTTAAATTTTTCTTTCTTCAAATTGTTTGACTCAGCTTATTTGAAAAGGTGATGCAAACCTCTGATTTTAATGCTGCAAGTGAAGGGATACCATGCATCATCTTGCAAACAATTTATTTCATAATGACAGCACAGACCACTAGCCTTCTTCTCTTCATGAGAAATTTGTTCTACTTTGGGAATACATAAAATTCTTGTTGTATATAAATTACTGGGATACTTTTATACTGCCCACTATGACATTAGAATTTTAAATATTATTAGTAAAGTTTTTGTAGAATCTGAGTGCATTCTTTTCCTCTACAGCACTCATTTCTCTGAACAGAGCTGTGTTGAAGTTGGCTTGCATTAGAGACAAAGCTGATCATGTCTCTTTCCAACTTGGCCATCATGATATGCTGTCAGGTCACAATGAGAGTACTGATGCCACCAAAATTGGCAAATGCTATAAGTCAAAATTGTTTCTGTTATTTTACTTATTATTTGAAAACTGGTTGCCAAAATTTCACTAACACTTACCACCCTAAACCCTATCATTTGTGTTACACTGCCGAGTGTGGACACAGAATCATCAAATAAACCTTGATGTTATTGTTTCTACAAATCTCTTGAGTCCTCACTTTTGTTTAGGTAGTTTCAGAAGGCACCAATTAATGTGGAATAAAGACAGAAACAGGTATTTATTTTATTTGAGTTTCTAAACAAAAGATTAACTTTTCCTTGTTGTATAGAGCAGGTCACTGAGTAGAAGGTAGATTGTTAATATGAATCATTCCAGAGAAATAAGAAATCAAGATCCAGCTACTACTGCCCAAATTTTCTGAAAGAATTGCTGAGTGTGCAATTTGTTTGCATTTGTAATCCAGTGAGAAGGAAGACAAGTATCATTTGTGCAATGAAACTATAATGAATTTAGAGAATGACTGAAGCTAGTAAGTACATCACTACAAAAGTCCAAGGGTCTATGGATAGGCCTGGATTTTTCACATGCTGCTGTTAATATGAGGTATGATGAAAATACATGGTTAATGTTTAAATGCAAGTATTTATTATAGTAAAAGACACATTGGCATTAATTCTTCTGAAATATTCCCCTTCACTTTGAACACACTTGTCCTATTTTTCTTGCTACTTTCTGGAGCAACTCTGGAAGTCCTCTTTCATGAGTGTCTTTATGAGGTGTTATCAACAATAAGGTAAATGCTTCTGCTGAAAGCCATCCAACAGAAAGGTAGGCTAATGAAAATGTTATGGTGTGTCCTGATTTCCCTTTTTCACCAGATATGGCACCATGTGACTTCTGGCTCTTTCTCAAAATGAAAAACTATGGAAAGTAAATGTTTTGAATTTATTCAGGTCATCAAGGTAGCCATGACTATACAACTAAAGACACTCACAAAAGAGGACTTCCAGAGCTACTTCAGAAAGTGGCAAGGATGATGGGATTATGTGTGTTCCAAGCAAAAGGTAGTATTTTGAAGTGGATAATTGACAATGAATCTTTTATTGTAATAAATTTTTAAAAATTTAAAAATTCACTTCATTTTTCAATCACACTGCACATTTGCTGTAGTTTCTCTCCCATGACAATTGACAAGTGGCAAGTGGCTGGACTTAGGGAACAGTTCTGAGAATCAGAGGATAGAATGAGGAGGAGTATGATTTGGAACCCCACATGTATACAGGGAATTGTTTTAGCAGTAGGTTACAGTTGCAGAGGATTGCTATGAGTCCCAAAGAGCTGTATTGCATGACAGAAGAGACAATGACTGAGGAGGTGGACAGGGCCTATCCTACTTCTCTTTGTCTGCTTGATTGTTGGATTCAGGTTAAATTCCTGGGCAGTTTGGAAGGAAAAGTGCTTGACACTGAGTTAATGGCCTTGTTAATACTAGCCCATGGACTAATTAGTAATTCATTGGGGAGATAAAAGATCTATGACTATATTCATTAATTCATTTACTTAGCAATGATCTATGGAACTCTCACTACTTTGATGGGACTGCTATGGGCATTTGGGATAGAGCAGTGAATGAAACAGCCAGAGATCCTTCAACAACAATGTTTGCATTGTTTATATCCTGAGTGCATGGAGTAAATCACACTCTACATTTTCCTTGTGTCAACATTGCTCCCTTAAAAATCTTCAGAAATTAATATACTGCATTAGGTATATGATTTCATTTTTGCTTCTTCCTTCACAATTACACATATTCAGTTGACATTCAAAGAACATTTACATCTTTGACATGTCTGTTTATTTATCTTTGTATAACTATCAGTAGTATCTATATAAAAGTTTTTCTGTTTTCTACTTATTTGGTAAAATAATTGAATTAAAATGAATTGATTTGACCATTTTCTTATTATGCTTCCTAGAGGTGCTTAATACTTAGCAGGCATTTGATCAATGATTGCTGATTATTTCCTTAAATTGCTTTAGAGAAAATGTGGGGCTGAGATGTTATGCAGAAGTTCTTGGGTAAGATAATCTGTAAATAAGTCTTCTTTTATTAAAGATTTCAAATCAATACTATTTTCTCATTTTTGAATCTTAATCAGGAAATCAGATCTAGATTCAACCCATTTCAAAATGTTTAACTCATTTCATAATTATTTGTATTGAGTTAGAGTGCATAAAGTATTTAGTGACCTGAATTTAAGTCCTGTATTCTCTCTTATTACCTAGGTAACTTTGTGCAAATAATGTAAACTTGCTTAGCATCTATTTCTAACTAATAAAACAGGGATAAAGATACCAATTTCACAGTTTAGCAGCATGTATTAGATAATGTGAAATAATATTAATAACTAAGCATGTTCAGTGATAACTATATGCTGTATTTTCATAAATAGTCTCTTATTTCTCACTACAGTCTTTTACAAAGGTGCTATTATTATTCTCTTTTTACAGGTAATTAAATGAAACTACAGAAGTTAAATAACTTGCCCAAATTTACCAGCTAGTAAGTGTTTAACTAAGTTATTGTTTGGGCAGGATGGTTCCAGAATATGCTTTTATTTACTGCTCTACTGCAAGATTTCTCAACATCAATGCTATTGGCATTTTAGGGTGAGTAAGTCTGTGCTGTGAAAAGATGTCCTTTGCATTGTGTGAAGTTACTTTAATGCTCACACATGGAACAACTAAAAATGTCTCAGATATTGTCAGATGATTTTAGTGTTCCAAAATCACACCCAGTTGAGAAGCACTGCTCTAGTGCATAAGTCTTCATAAGAATGATATAACCCCAAATTTAAAGACCCAATCCAAAAATGGGCATCTGAAATGAACAGACATTTCTCAGACAAAGAAATAGAAATAACAAACAAATACATGAAAAAATGTTCAACATCACTGGACATTCGAGAGATGGCAAATGAAAACAAAGCTGAGATTTCACTTCACTCCAGAAAGAATGGCTGCTATCATGAAATCAACCAATAACAAATGCTGGCAGGGCTGTGGGGAAAGAGGAACCCTGCTCCACTGTTGGTGGGAGTGTAGACTGGTGCAACCACTGTGGAAATCAGTATGGAGATACCTCAAAGGACTAGGACTGGAAGTCCCATTTGACCCTGCTATTCCACTGCTGGGGATCTTTCCCGAAGAATTAAAAGAATCATACCACAGTGATATATGTGCACCTATGTTCATAGCAGCACAGTTTGTGATAGCTAAACCTTGGAAACAGCCCAAATGCCCATCAACTGGAGACTGGATAAAGAAAATGTGGTTTTTTAATAAAATGGAATACTACTCAGCCATAAAAAATGAGAAATTAGAGACATTTATAGCTAAGTGGATGCACATTGAGGAGATACTCTTAAGTGAAATAAATAGCACACACATGTATAAAAAGTTTCTCTGGTGTGAGAAACTGAAAGTGCAAATAAGGACTAAATGTATAATAGGTAATGTGAAATAGGAAGAAAAGGGGCAAAGGGGAAGGAAGTGGGAGGGGTAGGGGAAAGGAAAGAAGGGAATGGGATTAATATGAGAAAATGGAAAAATAGGAACAAAATCTTTGCAAATAGGGAGGAATGGAGGGGTTGAAGGTAGGGCTGGGCAAGGGTGAAAAATAAGAACCAAGAGAGATTATGTAAAGGTGCAAATTTCCAATGATGAATGTCATTATATTGTATACCTAAAATGTACTAATGATTAAAATGAATAATTGATGATGCAAAGTAGGAAGAAAAGGTCCAAAGGGGTAGGGGTAGTGGGAAGGGTAGGGGAAAGGAAAGAAGGGAAAGGAAAAATGCTGAGAAATGGAAAAAATGGAAATAAAGTCTTTGTAAATAGGGAAGGGTGGAAGGGCTGAAGGGAAGGCTAGGAATGGGGGGAAAAAGAGAAAAAGAATGATATAACCCACCACAGGCAGAGATTAGCATTAGTTAAGAAAGTGTTGTAAAGAAGTACTCTCTATCTGCTTTCCTATTTTGGATGCCAGAAGCCTAATCAAAAGTCTTGTCTATATATCTATGTAACACCTGACAAAAAACATAACGGAGCATTTTCGAGGTTGAGGGTGTAGGTGAATGATAGAGGTTGTCTCTAGCGTGTATGAGGATTTATGTTCAGTCACCCCTGACAAAAAGTAAAAAATTTTTGAAATTACTAAATACATGATTGAAATTATTTTGCTTACTACATATAACCTATGGTATATTGAATGATCACTAAACAAAAAGCTATCTTTGTTCTCATAACAAAAATAATGATGCTAGGTATAGTGGAGGTGATAATGATAGAATTTACTACGCTTTGTAAAAAGTCCTTTATATGTTCTATACATTTAATACATAATAAGTCTAAGTGTTGTCAATACTATCTGATCTTTCTAGATGATGAAATGGAGTGCAGAAATTAAAACTGTCTTTTCCAAGGCTGACCAACTAGTAATTATAATGGAACTCACCATTCTTTCTCTTTCTCTATATCTGATTCATTTAGCTATGATTTTCTCACCTGTAATCTTGTCCTGAGCTGTAGGATATCAAGAGGTAAGTATTTTAAACCTCTCTTGATGATAAGAATTACTTCTTGCCTGTATTCTGAATACACTCCACAGGACAATTGTCTGCTTTTCACAACTGAACATTGTTTGGCAGTTGTACATTGGCGAATTACTTACTCTTTTTACATTACATAGTATTGACTATGCATTGAATGTAGGGCAACAGAGAAAGTGGACTTGCACAGGAATTCATATTGGCTTCATCTGATCGTGAGTTGCACACAGGTTATTCCCTAATGGTTTTAAACAAAAATACAACAAAATAATAACACTGCAGCAGAACACGTTATTTTGTATCTCTCAAGGTTTCTATCAAAAGATGAGAGAGATCCCTAGATCTAGTATTAAGGACAGCTTAGGATTAGAAATAAGCTGCTAGGACCAGTGCAGTCAGACAGATGATGGGGGAACGCAAGCGACCACACAATGGGACTGTTCTTACTAAAACCCGCATTGACTACTGCCTGTCCATACACACTTATGATAAAAAACTTCCAGAAATTTACTCCCATCACCATAAATATATCCAATGTTTTTCTCCGTTCATTTGCCCAAACAGCCTGTACCATAATCATCAGCAAATAACCCTTTCACCATGGTCATTTTCTCCTCCAAACCATATATGAAAGAGGCACATGTGTGTCTGTCTTTACCAGACTCTTCGCAGTATCCAAAACACAGAATCATCTGAGGTAGTTATTAGTGTATGAATGGATTAAGAAAATATGGTATATAGCACCCTGGAATATTTATTTAGCCAGTAAGAAGAGAACAAAATACGGTCATTTATGGCAAAATGGGTAAAACTAGAGGACATTATGTTAAGTGAAAAAAGACAGATACAAAAAGACAAAGACTGCATGTTTTCTCTCAACTGTGGAAGATATAAGGGCTGATCTAAACTACAAGGGTGTAGAATAGTGATTACTAGAGGTTTTGAAAGTTAAGAGAGAGGGACGATAGCTAATGGGTACCCAAATCAAGTAGATAGGAAGAACATGTTCTAGTGTTCTGTAGCTTAGTGAGGTCACCTAGTTCACATTAACCTATTTTGTATTTTATAAATAATTAGAAAATAAAATGCAAAGCTGCAAAACCAAAGAAATAATAAAGAGATGGACATGCTGATCACCCTGAATTGAATTTATATATTATATATTTTAAAAATGAATTGAAATATAGCACACTTAATAAACATGTATAGTATTATTGCATGTCAAATAAAAACACAATTAAAAAAAGAAAATAAGTCATCTCTAGCAGTGTGGTCCAACAAGTTGTGGAAAGTATGTTTTTGCCTCTCAGTTTCCACAATGCATGTAAGTAAACTAGAAGAAGGTTGAAATAAGCACAAAAAGGACCAACTTACAGTACCAGTTATGGTTATATATAATATATATACATATATATTATGTAGAACTGTAGATATAGAAACATATTATTGTTTTTAATGCAAAGATCTTGAAGGCATGCCCTATAGCATTTTATTTCTTATAACAGGAAAAGCACTGAACATATTACTTTACACAAAATAGTGATCAGATATATATTTACTGAATTAGGTTAAATGTGGCATATAATTTTAGGGTATGTATGGGGAAAGGAAGCATTTATTGAAAAATTACTATGTCCTAACAACTTTATAAACCAATTATATCTATTCTGCTCTACAGCCCTATGAAGGAATTTTTGCAATATTGTAGATGAGAATACTGGATTAGAATTACTGCATGATTTGTGAACCCAAAATAGTTAATGGGAAAACAAGCTTAATTTTTCTTTTTTAAAAATGCAAGGTTTCTTTGCTGCATTGACCTACCTCCACCTGTTGGGCTACAATATTTATTTTTTACCTATTTACTAAATACTTTACTATTTATTGACTTAATTGGTTCATTTTTGTCTCTTGTTTAACTTTCTAACTCCAGTTCAAATAGTCTGAGTTATAGGTTGCATGCACATAAATAATAATGGAAAGTAAGCAGCGAGGAAATTTCTCCTCTTTATTTTTAGTTTCTGAAAAGAGCTCTCTGCCTGAAAATAGTATTCTCAAGGGACAAGCAAAACAAAAAGGTGGCTCACTTTTGGAAGTATCCAGGAGAAATTGATAAAGTTAATCTGAGGAAATCCTTCCTAAAAATTGCTCTTGGAACAAAGGAAGCAAAAGACCTCTACACTGAAAACTACAGCTCTCTGAAAAAAGAGATCGAAGAGGATATAAGAAAATGGAAAGATATCCCTTGTTCCTGGGTAGGAAGAACCAATATAGTGAAAATGGCCATACTTCCAAAACTACTATACAGATTTAATGCAATGCTGTTTGAAATTCCAACAATGTATTTCACAGAAATAGAGAAAACAATCCAAAAATTCATTTGGAACAAGAAGAGACCTAGAGTAGCAAAAGCAATTCTAGACAACAGAGATATGGCAAGGGGTATCACAATCCCCAACTTGAAACTATACTACAAAACTACTGTGATAAAAACAGCACAGTACTGGCAAAGAAACAGACCCAAAGATCAGTGGAATAGATTAGAAGATGCAGAAACAACTCCAGATACTCAGCCATCTCATCTTTGACAAAGGAGCCAACCATGCTCATTGGAGGAAAGAAAGCCTATTTAATAAATGGTGTTGGAAAAACTGGATTTTACCTGCCAAAGTTTAAAGCTAGCCCCATATCTATCACCATGCACTAAACTAAGACCAAAGTGGATTAAAGATCTAAATATTAAAACTGAAACACTAAACTTGCTGGGAGATAAGTTAGGTAGAACTCTTGAAAACATTGGCATAGGAAAAAACTTTATGAACAAAACCTCAGTAGCACAGGAACTAGCACAAAGAATCAACAACTGGGATCTCATCTTATTAAAAAGCTTCTGCACTGCAAGAGAAACCATGAATAGAGCTAAGAGACAACCTACAATGTGGGAAAAAAAGTTTAGCAGCTGTACCTCAGATAAAGGACTACTATCGAGAATATATAAAGAACTGAAAAAAATCAGATCCCTCAAATTCAAAGACCCAATTCAAAAATGGGCATCTGAAATGAATAGATATTTCTCAGACAAAGAAGTAAAAGCAGCAAATAAACATATGAAAAAATGTTTAACATCACTAGGCATTCAAGAGGCGCAAATGAAAACAACACTGTGATTCCACCTCACCCCAGAAAGAATGACTGCTATCAAGAAATAAACCAATAACAAATGCTAGCCCGGTGTGAGGAGAAAGGAACCCTTCTCCATTGTTGGTGGGAGTGCAGACTGGTGCAACCACTGTGGAAATCAGTATGGAGATACCTCAAAGAACCAGGACTAGAAGTTCCATTTGACCCAGCTATTCCCCTGCCTGGGATCTTCCCAAAAGAATCATACCACAGCGATATATGTGCACCCATGTTTGTAGCAGCACAGTTTGTAATAGCTAAAGCTTGGAAACAGGCCAGGTGCCATCAACTGGAAACTGGATAAAGAAGTGGTTTTTTTTTGTTTGTTTGTTTGTTTTATAAAATGGAGTACTACTCAGCCATAAAGAATGAGAAACTAGAGACATTTATAGCTAAATGTTTGCATATTGAGGCCATACTCTTAAGTGAAATAAATAGGACACACATGTGTAAATACTGAATAGTTTGTCTAGTGTGAAAAACTGAAAGTGTAAATAAGGATTAAAATGATTAAAACAAATAATTGATAATTTGAAATAGGAAGAAAAGGTCCAAAGTGGTAGGGGAAGTGAGAGGGGAAGGGAAAAGGAAAGAATAATGTAATAATGCATTACCAAGTAATTCAAGACAACTCCTTTACGTTTCCCAAGCACAATTCTTTTTTGTTTGTTTGTTTAAATTCTTTTATTGGTACATTTTAGGTGTACAATATGTTTACATTTATGATAGGGTACTTGTACCTGTACATGATGTATCTTGGTTCTTATTTTTTCCCCATTCCCTGTGCTCACTTCACCCCCTCCCACCCTTCCCTATTTACATAGACTTTGTTTGCATTTTTTCCTTTTCTCATAATTTTTCCTTTCCCTTCTTTCCTTTGCAAGCAAGCAAACAAACAAGAACAGATTATTTAATTTGCTTTCCCATAAAAATTCTCTCCTCACTGTTTTCTGAGTTACTTCCTTTCTTCAAGGAGCAGATTAAATGAACTTACTTCTCTCTGAGAAATTCCCTAACTATATCCTCTCCTTTCCTATGGACTCCTGTATGATACACAGTAGGTTTACCTAGTGATAGTTTTTCCTGGTTCTTTTTTTTTTTTTTTTTTTGCTTTATATTGACTTTATCATCCTAAGATTATATAACATTTAAAAAATCAAATCTTTTATTTTGACATGGGCATAGATTCCATTGTAAGACATAGTGCAGAGATCTCAAGGACTCTCCTTAGTTTCCTCCAGTGGTAGCAGTGCAAAAGTACAGTGCAATATGACAAGGTGGGCACTGGTACAGATTCCGTCAAGGCACAGACTTACCTGTCACCACAGGATCCTTCCTACTATTCCTTTATATCCACCCTGACTTTCCTACTACTCTTCCCCCTCCCCGACTTAACCTTTGGCAACATCTGTTCTCCATCCATACAGTATGCAACTTGGAATTGGCTTTTTGACTGAGTGTAATTCTTCAGAGATTGGTATACTTTGTTGTGTGCATCTAAAGTTCATGCCCTTTTACTGCTAATATTTGTGGTATGAATATGTGACAGTTCACTTAACCATTCACCTGTTGATGGACATCTGAGTTGATTCCAGCTTTTGGCTATTATAAATCAATCTTTTATAAATATTTGGGAGCAGATTTTTCTCCATGACTATAAGATTTCACCTCTTTGTAATAAATGCCCATAAAGCAATTACTAGGTTGTGTGTGGTTTCATGTTTAGTTTTTAAATAAACTGCCAAATGGGTTCCCAAAGTGTTTGTACCATTTATATTCCCACCAGCAATCTATGGGCAATCCAGGTTCTCTACATTCTTGCCAACATTTAATATTTTAGCCATCCTAAGTGTCTATTGGTATTTTATTGTGGTTTTAATTTACAGTTTTCAAATGGCTAATGATGTGAATATCTTGTGCTTAGTTATTATATGTGTGGTGGGGGCAGTTAATGAGGCAGGCTTGGTTTGGAGTCTGAGACGAAGTCTGGTGCCTCCCGCTACTATCCCCAAGCTGACAGTCTCCCTCTCCATGCTGAGGTACCTGGGCTTGGCAGAGTGACATAGTAATGTAAAACTCTCCTTCCTACCCTCTTCAATGCATCCTTTCTGTGCTACTTACAAGTCTTATGATCTCTACCTGGTGTCCTTATCTCTTGTAGAACTAATTTTTGCTTGGAAAGTTGTTCAAATTAATGTTCCTGCAAGGGAGAAGGGGCACATTTTGCCATCTTGCTCTTTTGAGGGCTTTTAACTACACCTTCAATTTCTTTATTGTTATTGGTCTGTTCAGGAATCTTATTTCTTTATGATTCAGTTTTGGTAGTTGTGTGCTTCTAGAAATTCATACATTTCCCAAGGTTAGCTGATTTGTTGGAATATAGCTGTTGACAGTAGTTCCTCGTGATCCTTGCTATATCTGAAGTGTTCACTATGTGATCTCCACTTTCATATGTGACTTTATATGTTTGAATTTCTCTCTCTTTTTCTTAGTCTAGCTAAGAGATTGTCAATTTTGTTTCCAAAAGAAGAACTTTAGTTTTATTGATTTTGAAATTTTTTTCTATTTTCCATTTGATTTATTCTGTTCTAATGTTATTATTTTTTCCTTCTGCTAACTTTGTTTTTTGTCCTAGAGTGTTTTTTTTTTCCTTAGAGTGTAATGTTAGGATGTTAATTTGAGATCATTTCTTCTTTTAAAAAAACATATTTATAATTATAAACTTCCCTCTTGAAATCTCATTTGCTGTAATATTTGATATGTTATATTTCCTTTGTAGTTTATTTTTTACAGATATTTTTAATGACTCTTTTGATTTCTTATTTGACCTATTGGTTATCCAGGAATGTGTTGTTTAATTTCACTGTATTTTGTTAGTTTTCTAATTTTCTTCATTATTGATTTCTAAGTTCATACCATTTTGGTCAAAAAAGACACTTGACATGATTTCACCTTGTTAAGATTTGTTTTGTGTCCTGATGTATTACCCGCTTTATGGAATGTTTCATGTCTACTTGAAAAGAATATGCATTCTGCACTTTTGGAGTGGGAATGTTTTGTGTATGTATATTATGTCAGTTTTGTCTACTGTGTAATTCAAACCCAAAGTTTTCTTATTGATTTATTTGTCTGGATTGTCTATCCATCTTTGAAAGAGGGGTATTAAAGTCTCCTGCTATTGGATTACTCTCTACTTCTTTCAGATAAACTAATATTTGCTCTATTTACTAAGGTGTGCCAATGTTGAGACAATATATAAAATATTTCAGAGTATCCCTATGCAACTTATTTGATTAAAATGTATTATTTATCAACTTTGTGACAATTTTACAATTCTACAGTTGTTACTTCATTTATTTCTCATAAATAACCTTGCATGTCATTTTATAATGAAAACAGCGAGTTTATGAGAGGTTGTTACTTTTCTATAAAGCTAATAAGTAGCTGTCTAAATGCAATCTGGTCTCCTGGATTTCAGTTTGTTCCACTAAGTTTCTTTTCTTAATTTTTCTTTGTTATTCAAGAGCTAATTGGACATGATAGATATTTCTGCTGTTACTAAAAGGAATGCACTTTCTATCACTCACACATGTGCACACACATTTTGTTTTCTGAATGATTTCATAGTAAGTTGGAAAGTTATCATGCCCCATTATCTCTAAATATTTTAGCATACATTACCTGTGTATAAGTAGAAGTTATATTTGTTGAATTTAGAAAATGTAAAAAATAATACAACACTATTATGTAATCACTAGTATAAATCCAAGTGCCATCAATTGTCTCATTAACATTCTTCATGGTTTTATTTTTTTCCCAGTGCAAGATACAATCTTTTGTACATTCCACTAAGTTACCCTATCTCCTTTTTCTCCTTTAATCTGAAAGAGTTCCACAAATTTTGTCTTTGTCTTGATATTTATGAAGAACACCAGCCAGTTATTTTTTAAAAGATGTTCTCAATCTGTATGCATGTAAATTTTGTCATGTTTTGATTCAGGTTATATATTCTTCTCCTTTTGTTTTTTTGGTACTGGGGATCGAACTCAGGACTTTGCACTTGTGAGGCAGGCAGCGGAACCACTGAGCTAAATCCCTGGCCCAGGTTGTATATTCTTAATAGCAATGTTAATGGTATGACACTGGGTCATTCTTGTATAGCCTATCAGAAGGCAGAGAATGTCAGCTCATCCAAATTATGGTGATGTTAGTACTAATTCATTGATTAAAGTGACACATCAGAATTCTCAACTATAAAGTTTGCATTATTTTCTTTGTAATTAAAAAATTATAAATATTAAGACATTTAGATACTATGTAAATGACCATTCTAAATTTTCTTCTCTACTTTTATTGCTCATTGATATTTGAAAACAATTATTCTTTCTGAATGTGGTATTTTGGCTTCCATAATAAAGAGCTTCTTACTGATTTTTCCCCTCCTTCCCTCCCTTTCTCCTTCAAGTGATACTTATTCAGCTTCTTTAGAAGTGTTCAGCCATTATTTCTTCAAATACTTTCTCAGTATTATCTTCTTTCTTTTCTTCTTCTTGATCTCTAGTAATAGAAATATTAGCTCTTTTGTTAATATCTCTGAAATTCCAGAGGTTAGTTCACACTTTAATGTTTATTACATTACATAATTTCTATTGATTTATATTAAATATACTGACATTTTACTGTCATTTCTATTTGTCTATTGAGTTCATACAGTAAAGTTTTTGTTTTTCCTCTTAATTTAAGTAAATGTGGTTTTCAGGTATCCAATTTTCATTTTAATATTCTTTATATATTTTTATTTGCTGAACTATTCTATTTCAATGTTTATTTCAAGAATGTTTGCAGTTACTCATTTGAGTGTTTTTATGATAGCCTATTTAAATTCTTTTGATGACACCTGCAAATATCTATGTCATCTTGACCTTCAGATCTATTGATTGTCTTTTTGAATGAGAGTTCATCCTTTCTAGGTTCTTTAAATGCGGAGTAATTTTTAGTTGAGTCTTGGACATTTAAAATATGTTGTGAGTGTGTGAATCTGTTCTGCATCCTACAGAAAATGTTAAATTTTTAAAGCAGAAAATCTACCCAGTTAATTTCATGCTATAATTATTTACCTGCTTTTGTGGGCATTTTCACTGTGGGATCACAGCTAAGGAATGTGGGTGGGCTGTGGAAGGTGGAGAAGGCAAAGGTGCAGAAACTAACGGACAGAGTGCAGCCCTACTGATCCCTTGATTTTAGCTCAGTGTGACCCACTGAAAATAAATTATGTTCTTTTCAGCCATTAAGTTTGAGGCAATTTGTTACGGAAGCAGTAGGAAACTAACAAGCAGATATAATAGATGGTGATCTAAACATGAACACTAGAACTACAAGAGGGAAAAGTGGACTGACTGAAAGATATTTAAGAAGTCGATTTAATGAGATTTAGTGATATATGAAAATTATGGGAGAAGTGGGGAGAATGATAAGGAGTGGGAGGTTTCAAGTATTTCTTTTGGACTTGAATAGCATTTTAGTGCAGAGAAGTGAAGTGCTGCCATTACAAATCTCTAAAAATATGGAAGCGGCTTTGTAACTAGGTAATAGGGAGAGGCAGGAAGAGTTTGATGGGCATGTTAGAAAAAGGCCTAGATTGCCTTGGTAGTTCATTCCCTGTGGTTGGCCACACAAGGAGGAGAAGAGAAGTTGGACTTTACATATGCTGAGTTTGAAGTAACTGAGGTCATCCTAGTGGAATGACCCTAAGTCTATAGATTTAGAGCTTTGGGAAAAATTTATAGATATAGCTATAGTTTAGGGTCTGACCCATGTGTAACTAAAATAAAATGGATTTCAATGGTTTGGCATTAATGTATAATTGATAAAGGGAGAAAGACTGAATTGGTAATTGGCTGTGAAGGTCAGGAGAGACATGGAGGTCTTTTGGAATGGATGTGGGTTGAAGGAGGGGTTGGGGAATATACTGAATATGTTTGAAAATTAGTTTAATGGAATAGTGTAAGAGAGAGGAAGAGACAAAAGTAGAAGAAAATGACTTAATACGAATGACATTCTTGGAGAGGAAGCATTGTTTGGAATTGGGCACAGACAGAGGTGCAAGTCTTGTTCATAAAGAGGTTTGCCTTTGCAGTTGTAGGAGGTACAAAGAAGAAAAGTAGGGGGCATTGGCCAGAGGTATGTATGAGATAGATATGCAGCTATAAGAGACTTTTGGGGCCACATATCCCAAACCTCCTGGAATGCATGGTAAGAGATTAAAAAATAGCCTACAGCTCCACAAGTCCAAATAGGATCAAAACATTTTGCCTTAAGGAATGAAAGCTCTAGCTCTCTCCTCACCATACTCAGATTTATCACTTAGATTGGCCCTAAGGTCAGTCAGGTAACATACCACACTGACCTTCCCCTATTCTTCCCCTCTCCTCTACGTGAATTCCTGCACAGATGTACTTCTTTTGTCTTTTATCATTGCTTCCTGATTCTATCAAAAAAGCCACAGAAGCTTCAGTTTAAGGCTGTCTTTATGAGACTCTCACACTGAGGGGGTCTCAGTTAAGGCCAGTCCCTCTGAGGGGCATCAAAGAGGAGAAAAAACAGTTCCTGGCATGAAATTCAGAAGGCAGCAGGGAGTAAAACCAGTAACCACCAAGCAATGGCAACAGCCCCCTTTCTTTCTTTTATAGTCTATTCAGGCCTCATGCCCTTAGGGTGGGTAGCACTCACACCCAAGGTGGGCCTTCCCATTCTCTACACCCAGAACTATGCCAAACCAATTAGTAGACTAATTTAAAAATCACACACATATTTAATCCCATCATAACACACTCCAGATCCAGCCATCCCTAGAAAGCTCCACCTATGACTGCATGAGGCATTGGGGGAACATCTAGACACAACCTATAACAAAGTTCATACTTCTTTTGGCCATTTTATGATGGGTTTTAAAATCTAGCTTCCATGAGTGTTGAAGTCATAGCAAGCATACTCTTGACTTTTGCAAAATGATGAAGATACAAACACAACTGCCTGCTGGCAGTGTCCTTGAACAACCTATCTAGAGCCAGTCTGATTTGTGTTCACTCTTGAATGACTGATTTGATATTTGTTTGGAGATGGTAAATATGCTTGACTTCTCCAAAACTCATCTGGTGGGAGATTGATTTATATAATTTCTAAGTATTTTTTCTCTAAATGTAACATGCTATGATTTTATTCTATGTATAAAAGCCTATGGGTTCAATGACAAAATCATATAATTGGTAAAATATAGTATATGTGAGCATATTTCTGCTTTCCTTTCCAAACATATTATCCTTAGCTTTTATCTTTGATTAATATGATTATGCAAAATTCTGAATAGCTCTTTCATTAGTCTTTGATGCATACTCTACTTTGATATGATTACACTGGTATTTATTATTTATTGTGCTTCAGTATGAAACTTCATGCTGAGTGAAAAGTAGATGTGAATGAGATGCCTGCTCAATTACACTGAAATAAAAGGGCAAGCAAAACAAGAAGATCTGAGGAGATCAGATCTAAGAAAATTTCTATGGGGAAGTTTTGTGCTTTTAAAAGTTGATTAACTACTGTAGTTCATTCAAAATACCTTTGGCAAACTTTTGTTATGCCATCTCAATAGAACTAAAAGTATTGCCAATTACTCAAATGTTGTAATTATCATTTTAGTGCTTACATTGTTAAGTGCCGAACAGTTTTACTATTATTCACATCTATTATCACATGTAATATCTACACAGTGCAGTGAGGTAGGGAGAGCACACTTAAAACATTATTTTGGACCTAGTAAACAGTCACTAATTTTTAAAATTGTCCTTTGCTCTAGCATTCATTATATTTTTTTGTATATTTAAAAACAACATTAATCAACTTATTTTTCTGTAATACTGGGGATTCAACCCAGGGACTAGTGCATGCTAAGCAAGTGCTCTTCTACTGAACTATCCTCAGCCCTTTTTATTTCTTATTTTGAGACACAATCATGCTAACTTGCTCAGACTGGCCTTGTAATGACAATCCTTTTGCCTCAGCCTTCTGAGTAGTAGCTGGGATTATAGGCATGCACTACTGTGCTCAGCTCAATGCTCTCTCTCTCTCTCTCTGTCTCTCTCTCTCTTTCTCTTGAACTGAGAAATAATCAGAGAAATGTTTTTGGATTTTAAGTGCAAAAACCCAATATAAAAAGTGAATTGGAGTGCATATATGATCTCAGAGTGGCTGAGATATAGAGGCAAGGGAATCACAGACACTTCTTGAGTGACTGTTTACTTTTGTTTGATGCCAAGATGGCAGTGGTTTTCTTAAACTTCAACATAGAAGAGAACTGGGATTAATTCGTAACTGTTTCCAGACTTTGTCTTAGGTAGGCAGTTATTACATGTCAGAGCATAGCTGTACAAGTCTTTTCTTAACTAAAAATTTTCCAGCATGAAAATATGAGATCCATGATAACAGAAGACATCTTTCTATTTGTTGCTTTTTCCTAAGACTTTCTACAGTATGTGGTGGTAGGAGTCACTCTGTTGGTTTTGTTTGTTAAATGTAAAATAAAAACTGGATCAAGAGCAAAGGAAGTTTTGACACTGAAGGCCACCCTTATTTACAGATGAAAAGGTGAAAGTTCGGACTGATGATAGTTCCTGCTGAAGAAGAGAGGACTGCCACCATTTCAGTGGACACAGCCAAGAACACATTTTCCTTTGAAACACACAGAGCACACAAGGTTAGGTTATTGAATTTAAATTCCAAGTTTTTAAAGATTCAAAATCAGAAAAACCAGTCAGACACCAACTGGAATCAATAAATTATGAGAAGACTTAAAATGGTAGTTGAAAAAGTGTTTGAGGAACGAGACAGAAGATGGAAAGGAAGTAGTGTCGGTAGGGGATTAGTTGATTTACCAAGGGCATTTATAACGTGGTTTTTGCTGACACAGCAGACACTCATGAACCAAAGTGAAGGACAGGGGAGGGAGGCAGGGCTTAGAGATATTTCTATACAAACCTTTAGGTGGCCAGCGACAAAGAGATCAAGCCATTTTTGCTGATAAGCGAGGGCAATTCACAGGTCAGAACTTTGATCACGAGAAATTTTAATTACTCAGATATTGATCAGAACACCTAGTAACCAACTACAGAAAGAAGAGTTTGGGAACAGAGCTGAATTTCTTAGCTTCACACTGGGGGACCTGACTGCTCTTCTTAGACTGTGATCAGTTGCTATTCTAAACATATCCTAGGAAAAAAGCCAACTATAATAAAGGCTCAGACTTTGGGGAACATCAGTGCCTGAAATATTACTAGACTTTAAATGCTAAGTGGAAGAAACATTAAAGGAAGCTGATTTTAAAAGAATGTGGGGAAAGCCCTAAGGACCTTTGAAATTTTATAATGTAAAGGGGAAAAGGAGAAGAATATTTAAAGGAGAATAGAAGTGCTTTTCAAAATCAATAAAAAAAATTAAACTGTCTTAATGGCCTCAGGTCAGCAATACTGTCTCAGAGCTAGGATCTGCCCCAACATATCAGGTGTCTCTCTGGCTACTGAAAACTTGTTCTTATGACTTGGTTACATATGTTTAGAGGGTTAATGTTTCTTGAGCTGATCTCAGTGAGCAGTGACAGATAAACAAAGGAACTCTAATTTCAGTCCTTGAAATATTTCACCTGCCTCTACAACTATGCTCTCTGAAGGTTACCTCTTTTTCAATATGTCTTCTGCAAAACCAGCACAGTGATGCTTCTGAAAGAGAAGTCTGGCAGTTCCACTTCTTTGATATGCTGTCACAATGTTATATGTGAAAGTTTTCTAAAATTTGATCTTCACTTCTTTGATCTCAATATTTGCTGCTTCTATGTGAATCTTGTACTCTACCCTTACCTTTTCTATTTTGGAATAATATTAGAGTTCAGATAATTTGCAAATACTGAATAGAGCATTTATACATGTCCTCCATCCATTTCTCCCCATTCATAGCATCTTATATTACCATGATATATACATCAAAAGCAAGAAATAGATATTGATACCTTACTAGTAGTTATACTTTGTGCATATTTCCTCAGTTTTTTCACTAATGTTAGTTTTCTGTTTTAAGATCCCATTGCACTTATTCATCATGAATCCTTAGTCCTCTTTGTGTAACAGAGTCTCATATTTCCTTGTTGAGGAATAATGGTAAGACATTTGAAGTGTCTGCCTCAAGTTGAGTGTGTTTGGTGCTTTTTCTCATGATTAGACTGAGGTCCTGGGGTTTCAGGAGAAATATCATAAATGTCTAATGACCTGTAGTCACATCATATCAAGTGGAAAATTCATCAACATGATTTTTCACTAGTGGCATTAACATTGGTCAGTTAGTTTAGGACGTGTTTGTCAGATTCTCTGTTTTAATGTTGCTGGTTTTTCCTTTCCATATTTTATTCTCTGCACTGAGTTACTAAGTCAGCCCTCACTTGAAGGTGATGGAAGAATCAATCTCTATGTCTGTGAAGGAGTACCTATATTTATTCTTTGGCATTCTTCTTTATGGGTTATCTCATTTTCCACATCTATCTACCAGCTACTTATCTATCTATCTATCTATCTATCTATCTATCTATCTATCTATCTATCATCTTTATATCTCACTGTTTTAATAAATATTTATTTCATATTTTAGGTTATCATATGATTCTGATTCTGCTTTACTTACTTTTGTAATCAATTAGTTCCAGTTTTGGGCATAGAGAACTTGAAATATTTGGCTCAAACTTTTTGATACCAAGATTAATAGGGACTCATTAGATACCAGTGATGAAACAAGTTCAGTCTTGCTTAAGCCAAAAAGTACAAATTTATTTTAAGGTCAAAGGAACATTTCCCAGAACTTTGAAGCTAGAATATGTCTGAGTATCAGAAAGACTGGAACATTTATTTGGTGGTCTGGTCCCCATTTTTCTCTTTTACTTTGCATGTCTCCTTTTTACCCCCTGTGAACTCTCAGGTCACCTGGTGTGATAGAGCTTCTATCTCAGAGTGGCTGAATTCATATTAAATTTTATAGCTATGTAAGGAGAGTATCTTAGTTACTTTGTTATCACTGAGACACAATAACTCAACATGCAATTTAAAGGAGGAAAGGTTTATTTTGGCTCACAATTTGTACAGTTTCTAGTCCACAGTCAGCTGGCTCCAAGGCAGGGTGACATGGCAGAGGGGCTTCACAGATGAGAAAAAGCCCAGGGTGAGCAGGAACCAGAGAGAAAATAAAGGAAGTGGAAGGGAAATAAATCCTTCCAGTATATGCCCCCTGTGACCCACCTCCTCCAACAAGGCTTCCCCTCCCAACATCACATTTATCTATAAACTCATCAGTGGACTAATCCACTGAGGTGTATCACACACCCATGATTCAATCAACTTCCAAAAGCCCCACCTACGTGCACATAAGGCGTTGAGGGGCCATTTAGATATGAATCATAACAGGGAGTGATTTGACTTTCTTAATGTCCTATGTCAAAATTATTTCATAAACAAATTGTATTTTCCTACCTTAATTGAAAAGCACACATCTGGTCTTAGAAGCTATCCCAAGACGTGTTGTGGTTTAAGTAGTACAGATTTGGCTTCAGAGTCCATACCTTTGTCAATATCAAGGATCAGGAAGACATTTACCTGAGTGGGAGGTAATGATTTGACCTTGCCATATACCCCTAAAGAGTTCACTGCACGTATCTGTGGCCGAAGAATGTTGCTTTCTCACCTTAAATGGACTTTGCTTTTGCTCTACCTAAAAAACTCACTTAAACATTATTTCTCTTTTAGGGCATCATCTCTGTCTACCTGCTTTTCTTACTTGTATTCTCATCTGATCACCAAGACAATCTTATTACTGATAAATATATTACCATAAGTACCTTTTTATATGCATTGAACTCTTAAGAACCTATACCCATTCAGATACTTTTCATATGTAATTAATTTGAATAGTTCTAAGAACTTATATAGTTTACAATATATTATAAATTCAATAAATGGCTTTTGAATGAATAAATACATAAATAGGTATTAGCAGAATATGTTTTTAATTATTATAAGTTTAAAGACATTTACATTAAAGTGAATCATTAATGAATTTTAGTTAAAAACACATTAGTGTTTGCTGATAAAATAAAGAGTCAATTTTTGCTCTGCCATTACCCACAAAGAAACTTTAAAAAATAGGGTGCCTTAAGAAATAACCACAGCTCTTTAGTGATGGGAGAAATTGGGCTGATTCAAAGGCAAATAATCTGAACAAAATTTTGAGAGGTAAGTGTAATTGTAACCCCCCCACAAAAACCAGAGCTTTAATTTTCAGGGCCTAATTTAACTACCCAGAAATGTATTTATAGGAAACAGATGGGAAAAATAGAAAATTGGTTTGGTGAAAAATGAGACCAGGGTATTAGAGACATAGGCTAAGCAAAGGGAAATTTGTTTAACGGCTGCATTTTCCTTTGGTCTTTGCTGATCTAAGGCAAGATAGGAAATTATTTAGAATTGAAAATGTAGCTCTGGTTTTGAAGCAGAAAAATCACAGTTGAGAATGAGTGGATAGCTAAGAGGAGGAGGGAGCTGAGGGAAACACCAGTTCCATGCTTGCCAACTCTGTCTGGGCCCACTGAATTTGTGATGGACACATTCATCTCATGCACTAATGTCAGTCTCGTCTGGCTTATTGAGTTCTAGTCATACAGCAAGGTCCGATGCATTTTGGGGAACCTTGCTTAGAATTCCTAGCTGTACTTTATCTCAGAATAATGTCCTAGGAAATATACAAACTGGTGAATTAGAGAGGAATTGGAATTGTAGCTGTGGGTTGGAGGCACAAATTTGAATTATAGTAACATGTCACTTTAAGTTACAACTATGACATTAGAAGTTAATAAAAGCATATATAATTAAATCAGCACCAATCCAAGAGATAATTTAGGAGAATATTTGCACTTATGGTTCAGGCAGTGCAGAAATGATTGAAAATATTAGGAAAAAATGGTTCATGACATAGGAGGGGAATGAGGAATGTGATTTCATCAGAATTTAATGGTGACAAAATACCTGAGAAAGCAACTTAAAGGGGAGGAAATGTGCTGTGGTTCACAGAAGTTTCTCTTTACTACTCTCAATTCTGGTATTCTTAGACCTGTGGTGGCAGATGCCATGGTCCAGGCAAGCTGCTCACCTCATGACAGCCAAGAAGCATAGATAAAGGTGAACAGCCCAGGAGGATGGAGCTGGAAACCCATATGGTGCCCAAGATCAGGCCCCCATGTCCTACTGCCTTCAGCAAGGACCTAAGGTTCACTCATCTCCCCAGTGACATCAGATTACTAATTCTTTAGGGGGTTAATCCACTGATGAAGTTAAAGCCCTCAAGATCCAATCACTCCCAGAAAGCCTATCAGATGGTTTCCAACCTTTCAATGCAATGAAGTATTTTGGGGAACATTTTAGATAACAACCACAATAACAGGAAGAGAGGGTTCAAAAAGCAGTCAAAAGAAAATGCGATAGGAACAGCAGTCAATGCTGTAGAGATTAAACAAGATTAGAGCTGAGATGTTTGCTTTGAATTATTGTTATATCCATGTATAGAATATTATGTTGGATTGTTCCATAAAGAGATATGTGACTTTGTTTTTTCTTTATTTTTATTGAAACATAACTTACATTTTATAAAGTGCAAATGGCAATGTTTAAGTAGAAAGTTACTCTAATAATGTTGTCTTATATTTTAAAATCTTGTAACATAATTTTTTGCTTTCTCAGTTTTTATTTTATGTTTTTTTAAAATTTTATTTTATTGGAACAATTTAGGTATATAATATAATGACATTCATCATTGGAAATTTGCACCTTTACATAATCTCTCTTGATTCTTATTTGTCACCCTTGCCAGCCCTCCCTTCAACTTCTCCATTCCTCCCTAATTACAAAGATTTTGTTTAGATTTTTTTCATTTTCTCATATTAATTCCATTCCTTTCTTTCCTTTCCCCAACCCCTCCCACTTCAACTTCCCCTTTGCCCCTTTTCTTCCTATTTCACATTATCTATTATACCTTTTAGTTCTTATTTGCACTTTCAGTTTCTCACACTAGAGGAGCTATTCAGTATTTACACATGTGTGTCCTGTTTATTTCGCTTAAGAGTATTGCCTCAATATGCATCCATTTAGCTATAAATGTCTATACTTTCTCATTTTTTATGGATGAGTAGTACTCCATTTTATTAAAAAACTACATTTTCTTGATCCAGTCTCCAGTTGATGGGCATTTGGGCTGTTTCCAAATTTTAGCTATTATAAATTGTGCTGCTATGAACATGGGTACACATATATCACTGTGGTATGATTCTTTTAATTCTTTGGGGAAGATACCAAGCAGGGGAATAGCTGGGTCAAATGGGACCTCTAGTCCTAGTTCTTTGAGGTATCTCCATACTGATTTCCACAGTGCTTGCACCAGCCTACACTCCCACAAGCAGTGAAGCAGAGTTCCTCTTTCCCCACAGGCCCTCCAGCATTTGTTATTGGTTGATTTCATGATAGCAACGATTCCTTTTGGAGTGAGGTGGAATCTCAGTGTTGTTTTCATCTGCATCTCTCAAATGATCAGTGATGTTGAACACTTTTTCATGTTTATTTGCTATTTCTACTTCTTTTTCTGAGAAATGTCAGTTCATTTTAGATGCCCATTTTTGGATTGGGTCTTTAAATTTGGGAGGTCTGACTTTTTAAAGTTCTTTATAGATTCGAGATAGTAGACCTTTGTCTGACATATAGCAGGTGAAAATTTTTTCCCACATTGTGGGTTGTCTCTTCACACTGCTGGTGGTTTCTCTTGCTGTGCAGACACTTTTTAATAAGAAGAGATCCCACTTGTTGATTGTCTGTGCTAGTTCATGGGCAACTGAAGTTTTGTTCATAAAATAATTTCCTACCCCAATGTCTTGAATAGTTCTACCTAACTTCTGTTTCAGCCAATTCAGTGTTTCTGTTTTTATATTTAGCTCTTTAATACATTTTCAATTTTAGATTAGTGAATGGTGAAAGATAAAGGTCTAGTTTTAATCTTTGGCAAGCTGAAACCCAATTTTTCCAGCAACATTTATTAAAGAGGCTATCTTCCCTCCAGTGAGGGTGTTTGGCTCCTTTATCGAAGATGAGATGAATTGAGTGTGTCTGGCATTGTTTCTGCATCTTCTAATCTGTTCCACTGGTCCTCAGGTCTGTTTCTTTCCCAGTACCATGCTGTTTTTATCACAGTAGCTTTGTAGTATAGTTTCACATTAGCGATTGTGATACTCCTTGCCATGTCTCTGTTACCTAGAGTTGCTTTTGCTATTCTGGGCCTCTTCTTGTTCCAAATGAATTTGTGAATTATTTTCTCAAGGTCCATGAAATATGCTACTGGGATTTCAATTGGGTTTGCATTGAATCTATATAGCAGTTTTGGAAGTATGGCCATTTTCAATATATTGATCCTTCCTACCGAGGAGCAGGGGATGTCTTTCCATTTTCTGATATCATCTTTAATCTCTCTTTTCAGAGTGCCATAGTTTTCAGAGAAGAAGTCTTTGATTTCTTTCATTAGGTTGATTCCTAGGTCTTTCATTTTTTTGGATGCTATTGTGAAAGGAATTGTTTGTCCTATTTCTCTCTCAGTGAGTCTGTTATTCGTGTAGAGGAAAGCTATTGATTCATGTGTGTTGACCTTGTATCCAGCTACTCTACTGAATTTGGTTATGAAGTCTAGAAGACTTTTGGTGGAGTTCTTGGGGTCTTCTATATAGAGTATCATGTCATCTGCAAATAATGACAATTTGACTTCTTCATTTCCTATCTTCATTCCTTTTATTTTTTTCTCTTGTCTAATTGTCATGGCTAATGTTTCCAGAACTATATTGAACAAAAGTGGTGATAGTGGATATCCTCGTCTTGTTCCTGATTTTAATGTAAAGGATTTCAGTTTTTGACCATTTAGTATGATATTGGCTGTTGGTTTTTCATAGACAGCTTTTATCAGATTGAGGTAGAGACCATCCATTCCAATTTTTCATAGGGTTTTTATCATGAATGCATGTTGGATTTTGTGAAGTGCCTTTTCTGCATTTATGGAGATAATTATAAGGTTTTTGTCATTGACTCTATTGATATTGTGCATCAATCAAATTGATACACAACATTGTGATTGATTTGTGTATGTTAAACCATCCTTGCATCTCTGGGCTGAATCCCACTTGATCAGGGTGAATGATCTTCTTGATGATCTTCTGCATTCTGTTTGCCATTATCTTATTAAGGATTTTTGTATCTATGTTCATTAGTGAGATTGACCTATAGTTCTCTTTTTCAGTTGGGTCATTCTCTGCTTTGGGGACCAAGGTGATGTTTGCTTCCAGGAATGAATTTGGGAGTATTGCTTCCTTTTCAATTTCATTGAAGAGTTTAAACACTAGTGTCAGTAGTTCCCCTCTAAATGTCTTGTAGAATTCAGCAGTGAAACCATCAGAACCTGAGCTTTTCTTAGTTGGGAAGTTTTTAATTACATTTTCAATTTCATTGGTTGATATTGAGTTGTTTAGAATTTTTAGGTCTTCTTCGTTCAACTTTGGTAATTCATATGTATCTAGGAATCTGTCCATTCCTTCTGTGTTTTCCATCTTATTGGCATATTGGTTCTGGAAGTAGGTATTGATGATCCTCTGGATTTCTGCTGGGTCTGTTGTAATTTCACCCTTTTCACTCCTAATTGCATGGATTTGGGCCTTTTCTTTCCTTTTTCTGATAAGGTTGGCTAAGGGTTTTCAATTTTGTATTCTTTTGATGAACCAATGCTTGGCTTCATTGATTTTTTTTTTTTTTATCATTCTCTTAGTCTCCATTGCATTGATTTCTGCTCTGATCTTTATAATTTCCTCCCTTGTATGAGCTTTGGGTTTGTCCTGCTCTTCTTTTTCTAGGAGCTTGAGGTTCAGCATCAGGTTGTTTAATTGGGCTCATTCTGTTTTCCTAATATGTGTATTCACTGCTATGTATTTCCCTCATAAGACTGCTTTCATTGTGTCCCATAAATTCTGATTGTTTTATTTTTCATTAGTACATGTTTGATTACATAATGATTACATTCCTTGTAGGGAGCTGGCATGTGTTTTAATACATCTCAATTCTTGTTACATAATATTTTTTCTACAGTAATTTTTCTTACTACAACTACAAGCCACTTCTTAAGAAGATAAACTAGTGATATTTTATATTATGATTGTATTCCAAATCCATGCTCCAGAAAGCATTATTGGTGGTGATTTTGTTCTTTATGAAAGGTTTTGATCTAGGGAAGCAAGCTAGGTTTGGATAGAGAGAAATTTCAAATTAAATCTCATACAATCATTTTATATCTACATGATATTGGAGATGATTCTCCCTCCCAAACATCTTTATTAAGTTTCTGTTATATTTAAGGCTTTTCCTACGAAGACAGAAAAATCAAAACCCAAAATTTATCTTCAAAGAATTAATTAAATTTAATAAGTAATTTTAGCAGAGTACAAACTTTTTTACAGAGACATATACAAATATTATTTAAGTCCTTTTTCACGAGTGTCTTAAGTAAACAGTAGCTCACTAGTCTTGTGGAAATAGGACCTCTCTTGGAAAATATCACATTTATACAAAAGAAATTATGAAAACTTTGAAGGAAGATATAGCTCTGGTATGTCTGGTATGGTGCCCAAAACCACAAATAGGTTTTAAATTTTAAATTAACTAAAATAAAACTTTCAGTTTCTTATTCACACAAGCCACATTCCAAATAATCCATATGCATGTGTTGATAGTGGCTACTATCTGACAGCACAGATATACAGCTTTTCTATTATCACAGAAATTTATATCAGAGCCAGGAGTAAAGCTCAGTGACAGAACATTGGGATTCCTGCATGTGGAAAGCTCAGGATTCAATCTCCAGCATTGAAAAAAACTATCAAACCACAACGAGCTAAATTTTAATAATTTAGCTATAGTATAGGGCATATTTTGGATAAACATCTCATAATTCATGCTGCTTTGGAGATATAGAATAAGATAAATTGTAGTAATTAAATTAATAGCTGATTCACTAAACACCTGCTCTCTCATGTTGCTTATATTTGATACTCACAGGTGTTTTTATTATTATTATTATCATTCCCAGTTATGGAGGGGGAGACTGAAATTCAGAAAAGGTTAGTACTTTTTACAAAGTTACTCACCTATTGAATGTGTTGAAGGAAGATTGGACCCAAAGTGAGTGTAAGGCTGGAGATTTAGCTCAGGGGTGCCACCACCTGCCTCACAGGCACAAGGTTCCGAGTTCGCTTCCTGTTACAAAAAAACCCCAGAAAACAAAACCAACAACAACAAAAAACAAAAACAAAAACAAAAAAGCAAGTATTTCCAAAGTGAGTGGAAGGTCAATAAGTCTGGATTGTCTGTGTTAGACAGAGGGAAGCAAATCAGTGTTCTAAGTTAGAACATGTGACAGGAGCTGCATTTGAGGAAAAATATTTTTATGGTGGTGGATAAATGTCTGGCATGTCTTAAGTCAGTGTAGAAGTCTTGAAAAAAATGGAAATAGAGCTTTTGCAAATGGGAAGGAGAAAAAGAGTTGGACAGAGGAGGGAGGGGTAGGAGACAAAAATAAAATGAGAATGTGTTATGTACATGTACCAGCTCTGCATGATAAATGTAATCTTTTTGGTTTGTTTGTTTGTTTGGATTTTTTGAGACAGGGTCTCCCTATATAGTCCAGGCTGGCCTTGAACTCACTGTGTAGCCCATGCTGTCCTCTAACCCTAGGTAATCCTCTCAGCCTACTGAGTGCTGGGGTACAGGTGTACTCCACCATGCCTGGCCGATAAATGTAATCATTATGTACTGCAAACATGTACTAAAAATAGGCAATCTTCATCAAATAACCAAAATCTGATTTCAGAATGCTAGAGTTTGCTGAACTCTTTTTTTGGGGGAAAAAATAGGTGTCTAGATTATATGAGAAAAAATGTTAGGAGATAGAAGTATCAGAAAAATATTGTAAATTATCACAAATATTGTAAATTATCAGATAAGCAGATGTATTTTTAGGATATAGGCATATCACATTTCATAAAGTGTACCCATCCAAGGTAGTTATGGCTTGCAAAATTACTGTTACATTACATGTATTTCCAATGATCAGACATACTCTCACAGACATCATCTCAAAACAACCACTACTGTTTCAAAGCAGAAATTTTACATGTTAACTCAATCAAATCTTAGTTTTAACTTTTGAACAATTAATTTAACATACATTATTGTAAGGCAATTTTTCCAGGCACTCTACTTGCAATTATTTAGTAAAAGATACAGAAAAAAAATCATACAATCACAAAACTCCATCACGTTGCAATGACAGTTTATTCCTTTGCTGAGGCACCAACCCTATGCTGATCTGTGAATTACTAAGATGGTGAATGATGTTTGCCTATCATATCTCAATGAAGCTTGGTGTACTCTCCTTTTCCTTGTATGCTTATAAATTCTCCTAAGGTTATAAAATGTTTTATTTATGAAATATTTCTGACATGGGAGAGATAAAACTTTAGTAAATGTTGAAAACTGTGGTTAAAATTTGAGGCTATGCCAAGGAACTCATTACTTTCAGCATGAATATAATTTTATGTAAAAAAAAAAAAGAGCCTGAAAAATTATTCATGAATGTGGGCATCCACAAAGCTTTCAGGGAATAAGTACATATAATTCTTAGAATGATGTCAAGGGTCTACTATAAGAAAGGCACATATCGGTAGTCACTGTTTTTGGTCTTCTAAAAAGAAAATGCATGTGAGATCATAGTAAAATACCATAATGACTAAGAATGGAGTTTTCTTCTGAGGCTATCTAAGCACTATTTGCCTAAATATACCACATGATAATTTATCCTTTGTATCTTGCTAGCTATTTGGATATTTACTAAAATAATTAAATGCACATCTCTTCTAATCTTAGTGACTGGGCTTTGGAGAATTTTGCCACAGTGCAACAACTGAAATACACCTATGAGTTCAAATAATGGTCTCTGCTCCGGTTCTGTTGTTAGAACACTGTGCAGGCTTCTGATACAGCTGGTACCTACTATCAATCAGACCAACTCTTTTGTAGATGACAAGTATATATTCTGCAGAAATGTTTATTAAAAAAGCAAGTGTTTGGATGAACTTGAGAACAACTCAAAGCAGGGACATATCAGTGAGGTGTCCACACTTAGAAGAAAGAAAAAGCATGGGGTGGATTTATATTTCTGTGGCTTTTAACCTGAGGGCATGCCTCATTTTGTGCCAAAGGGAACAACTAAAGCCTGCAGTCTTACTGGAGGGCCAAGTGGAGGGCAGTCATGCCTACCAGAATGGGGAAGGAAGCAATCTTGGAAAGGAAAGATGAGACAGTGGCAACAAAACTTTGGTATATAAACTCTGCCTGAATCTACAACTGGCTCCTGAATCAGATATGTGGCAGCAGACTCTCAGGACCTTAGTTAAGGCTCAGAGAACAACTGCCTAGAGCAAATAAAATAGAATTTGTAGGTTAAGTCCAGCCAAATTTAATTGGATGTTAAAACACACACACACACACACAAACACACACCATTCTTCAGAGAGAGAGTATAATGGAATGCAAAATGTCTATGAAGTATAATTCATAATTCTGGAATACAATCTGAAATCACTGGATATACAGTATTAAAAAGCAATAAAGCATGATATTCTGAAGAGAAAAAAATACTAAATGAACAAAATAAAAATTTACCTTGAGATGCTCTAGATATTGTTATTAGCATACAATAGTTTTTAACCTGCTGTTATGAGTTGAGTTGCATTTTCCCAAAAAGTTATGCTGAAGTTGTACCTTCAAATACTTCCCAATGTGACCTTATATGGAAATACGGCTTTTAGAGAGGTAGTCAAATGACATCTTTAGTGTGGTCTCCGATCCAATATTCTGGTGTTCTTATGAAAATGAAATTTGACCAAACACAAAGATACGTGAGTGGAGACAACAACATGTGAACCTGAAATCAGAGATTGGGATAATGGACCTAGAAGTGATGCAGTATCAAAGATTGTCTAGAAATCACCAGAAGCTCAGAGATAGGCATAGAACAGACTTTGGAATGAATGGATTCTGCTAACATCTTCATCTCAGATTTTTTGCATCCAGAACTGTGAGACCATAAATTTTATTGTTTAAGCTACTCAGTTTATGTTATTCTGTTATAAAGCCCTAAAAGATTAATACCGTTCTTCTGAGAAGTGTCTATTCATTTCAGTTGCCTATTCTTTTTGATTCATTTCAGTTGCCTATTCTTTTATTTTTTGGGGGGGGTCTAAATTTTAATAGTTATTTCTATATTCTAGATGTTAGTACCCTGTCTGATGAATAGCTGGCAGAATTTTTTCCCATAGGAAATGTTGTCTCTTCACTCTGTTAATTGATTCCTTTGCTGTGCAGAAGCTTTTTAATTTGATATGATCATTTGTTGAGTCTCAGAATTATTTCTTATGCCACTGGGGTTCGGTCAGAAAGTCCTTGCCTATTCCTATGTTTTCAAGAGTTTTACCTTTTTTATCTTCCAGCAAACAGTGTTTCTGTTTTAACATTTAAATCTTTGAACCATTTTGATTTTAGTTTAGTACATGGTGAAATATATGGACCTAGACTCAATCTTCCACATGTGGACATTCAATTTTTCCAGCACCATTTGTTAACTATTTTTCTTCCAGGAGTTTTTCTGCCTTTGTCAAAGATTAAGTACATGAATGTATCTGTGGTTGTTTCTACACCCTCTATTCTGTTCTATTGCTCCATATGTCTATTTTTGTGCCAGTGTCATGCTGTTTTTATCACTTCTGTGCTATAAATAATGTTAAACTTGAGGCATTTGTAGGTAAATGGATGAACCTTGAGACCATATTATTAAGTGAAATAAATCAGACACAGAAGCTTAAATATTGCATAGATTTTCTTATATGAGAACCCAAAATATGAATAAATAGAAAAATAAAATATTACTGCAAGTAAGGGGATCTTCTTCAAATGGGAAATAGAACAAGAGATGGACGAGGATGGAGGGAGAAAGAGGGGTGGGAAAGGGGATAGAAAAGAAAGAATTGAAGGAATACAAATGGAAACAGAGCTTTTGCAAATGGGAAGAGACCAAAGAATTGGAAGGAGCAGGGAGGGATGGGAGGGATAGGGGACAAAAAATGAATTAAGATGTGTTATGTACATGTACCAACTCCCCACAATAAATGTAATCATTATGTACTGCTAGCATGTACTAATAAAAAGTTAATACACAAGATTTAACTATGATTTTATATAAAAGAAAATAAATTTACAGTGAATGAAAATGAGAAATCTCAGCTGAGAAACTAGAAATATAAATAATGAATCAAAAAAAAATACTGAGAAATAAAGTACATGAAGCAAAATGTCACTAGGTGGGAGTAACAGAAAAATGGAGGTGACAAAATATTGAGCATGTTTGAAGTTATCATAACAAAAAGCATCCAATATAAAGAAAAATAATAATAAAAATCATTCAATATAAAGAGCAAAGTAAATAAATTTGAGAAAGTGGTAAACAGAGCATTAACAATTCAGGGAACATATCAAAACTCTAACTTACTTGAGGAGTTCTGGAAAACTGTATGTACTGTAAACATGTGGCAATAAATGCAATAAAATAAAATAACAAATAACAAATAAAGAGGGGAGGGCCTGGGACTGAAATAATATCTGAAGAAACAGTATCACATTTATATTTGGTATACATTCAAAAATTCAAGAAGCTCAGTGAACCTGTCATGATCAATATAAAAAGGCAGAACACAACACAAATGAGTTATGCCTAGTCATCTCATCTATAAACTCACAAAATCCAAATATAAGAGAAAATCTTGAAATCAGGAAAAATATATATTACATAAAGACAAACAGTATTCAAATGATAGCTGATATCTCATCAGAAACAATGAATATCATAAGTCAGTGGAAAACTTTTCTTCTCACTCTTTCTTCCCTTGTTTCCTTTCATTCTCTCTTCCTTCCCGTTCTCCCTTCCTTCCCATTCTCCCTTACTTCCTCCCTTCTTCCCTCTTTCCCTTTCACCTTCTACCTCTTCTTTCTTCCTTCCTTCCTTTAATCAAGAGAAAACTGAGTATGTTTATCATATCATGTACAACGTGATGTTTTGAAATATAAATTTCTTATAGAATGCCTAAATTGTGCTAATTAACACATACATTATGTCACATGCTTATCATTTTTTGTACTAAGAATACTTAAAAATATACTCTCAGTAATTTTCAAGAATTAAAAACTGTATCTAACCATAGTACAGTATTGTATTTTACAAAATTCTGTTAAATTTATTCTTCTTATCTAACTGAAATTTTGTGTTCTTTAACCACTGTCCCATACACAGTCTCTGGTGATCATCATTTTACTCACTACTATTTGAGTTTGACTATTTCTTTTCCAAATGTTTATTCCATATTTTGATTATTACGAATAATGGATATGTAGATATTTCTTCCATGTAGCGATTAGAAGCATCTAGGAAGATAAACCCAGAACAGTCTTTGGAATAAATGGTATTGGAACGACTGGATATTCCCATAACATTAGAAGAATGTAATTAGAAGCATAACTTATACAACATAAAAACCTACTCAAATGAATTAAAGTCTTAATTGTAAGGCTTAAAACTAAAAATATTAGAAAAAGTCAGGAAAAATCTCCATGACATTGATCTAGGAAAAATGTCATTAGATTTGAACTCAAAAGGACACGCAACAAAATAAAAATTGACAAATGAGATTACATTCAACCAAAAATCCCCTGGATAATAATCTGTAAATGACTGAGAGAATGAAAATAATAAAATTAACTTGCAGTTATAAATGTAAAATAATAATAAAAGAAAATAAATTATAAATATATTCTCAAATTTAAAAAAGTAAAAGAATTCGTTGCTAGCAGAACCACTAGAAGAAATGTGAAAGTGATAGCTTCAGGCTTAAGAAAAACTATGCTAGATGGAGACACATAAATAGGAAAGTATGATAAGCATTATTAATATTAAATATGTGGATAAATATCAACTTTTTCTTTTAATTTGTTTACATTATATTTAATTGCATAATGAAATGGAGATTTTATTTTTGGTTTGTAAAACATGTAGATACATTATGAATGAAAGCTATAACAAAGTGTGAGGAGGTTGTAAATAGATTTATATGTCAGCAGTTTTTAATATTTTATGTAAAAGATACAAAATTAAGGACTAGGAGAAGTTAAAAGCATAGGGCAGCATTAATAAAATAATCAGGTATAGCTAAAAGATTAATAAGTAAGTGAAATTTGAAATTCAAAACCCCCAAAATATTTATATAACCTAAAATAAGGTAGCAAAACATTAGAACACAGACAGAAAAAATAGAAACCGTAAGTAATTCAAACCATGTAAAATTTACATTACAAGGCAAGGGAGCATACACTCCAATAAAATCATAAAGATTGTCAGAGTAGATAAAAAGGCAAGACCTAATCGTATACCATCTATAAGAAATACACTTTAAACATACAGAACAGGTATACGGAAAGTAATTGAAAGAAAAACTATAATTAATCATAAAGACAGATGTACAGGAAAATAAATGAAAGGAAGAATTTTAAGGTACTTTGGAAACAGCAAGCTTAAGAAAGTTGGAGTGGTTACATTAACAGCACATGTTGGTGGTTTCTCTTGCAGTGCAGAAGCTTTTTAATAAGATGAAATCCCTCTTTCTGCTAGTTGATTCTTTTTGCTAGTTCCCTTGTTATTGAGGTTTTGTTCACAAAGTCTTTTACTATGCCAATATCTTCAAGAGTTCTACCTAACTTATAGTCCAGCAAGTTTAGTGTTTCTGTCTTAATATTTAGACCTTTAATCCATATTGATCGTAGTTTAGTGCATGGTGATAGATGGGTCTAGTTTTAATCTTTGGCAGGTTGAAATCCAGTTTTTCCAACACCATTTATTAAATAGGCTTTCTTTCCTTCAATGAGGGTGGTTGGCTCCTTTGTCAAAGATGAGGTGGCTGAGTATGTGTGAAGTTGTTTCTGCATCTTCTAATCTATTCCACTGATCTTTGGGTCTGTTTCTTGGCCAGTACCATGCTGTTTTTATCACAGTAGCTTTGTAGTGTAGCTTCAAGTTGGGTATTGTGATAGCCCCTGCCATGTCTCTGTTGCCCAGAATTGGTTTTGCTATTCTAGGTCTCTTCTGGTTCCAAATGAATTTTTGAATTGTTTTCTCTAGTTCTGTCAAGTATATTGTTGCAATTTCAATCGGCATTGCATTAAAACTATATAGTAGTTTTGGAAGTATGGCCATTTTCACTATATTGGTTCTTCCTACCCAGGAACAAGGAATGTCTTTCCATTTTCTTATATTTTCCTCAATCTCCTTTTTCAGGGTGCTGTAGTTTTCAGTGTAGAGGTCTTTTGCTTCCTTTGTTAGATTGATTCCTAGATATTTCAGTTTTTGGATGCTATTGTGAAAGTAATTGTTTCCCTAATTTCTCTCTCAGTGAGTCTGCTATTTGTGTATAAGAAGGCTATTGTTTTTTGAGTGTTGACCTTATATCCAGCTACACTGCTGAATTTGTCAATTAAGTCTAGATGTCCTTTGGTAGAGTTTTTTGGGTCTTCTATATAGAGTATCATGTCATCTACAAATAATGACAGTTTGAATTCTTCCTTTCCTATCTTTATTCCTTTTATTTCTTTCTCTGTTCTAATTGCTGTGGCTAATGTTTCCAGAACTATATTGAACAGGATGGTGATAGTGGGCATCCTTGTCTTGTTCCTGATTTTAGCGTGAAAGTTTTCAGTTTTTGACCTTTTAGTATGATGTTGGCTGTTGGTTTTTCATAGATAGCCTTCATGAGGTTGAGATAAAGACCTTCTATTCCAATATTCTGTAGCTTTTTTTTTATCACAAATGGGTGTTGGATTTTGTCAAATGCCTTTTGTGCATCTATTGAGATGATCATAGGGTTTTTGTCCTTGACTCTGTTAAAATAGTGAATTACATTTATTTATTTATGAATATTGAACAATCCTTGTATCCCTGGGATAAATCCAACTTGGTCAGGGTGCATGATCTTCTTGATGACCCTCTGTATTCTGTTTGCCAGTATCTTGTTGAGGATTTTTGGGTCTATATTCATTAAGGAGATTGGCCTGTAGTTCTCTTTTGGAGTTGGATCTTTCACTGGTTTTAGAATCAAAGTAACACTTGCTTCCAGGAATGAATTTGGAAGCCTTGTTTCCCTTTCAATTTCCTTGATGAGTTTAAAGAGTAATGGCATTAGCTCTTCTTTAAATGTCTTGTAGAATTCAGCAGTGAAGCCATCAAGTCCTGGGCTTTTCTTTCTTGGTAAATTTTTTATTACATTTTCAATTTCACTCATGGTAATTGAGGTGTTTAGAATTTCTATATCTTCTTCATTTAACTTTGGCAATTCATATGTATCTAGGAATTTGTCCATTTCTTCTGTTTTCCACTTAATTAGAGTACAGTTTCTCGAAGTAGGTATTGATGATCCTCTGGATTTCTGCAGGGTCTGTTGTGACTTCCCCCTTTTCATTCTTAATTGCATGGATTTGAGCCTTTTCTTTACTTTTTTTAATATGGTAGGCTAAAGGTTTATCGGTTTTATTTATTTTTTTAAAAAACCAACTGTTTGATTCATTAATTTTTTCTTAGTCTCCATTGCATTGATTTCTGCTCTGATCTTTATAATTTCCTCTCTTGTACGAGCTTTGGGTTTGTTATTCTCTTCTTTTTCTATGAGTTTGAGGTTCTGCATCAAGTTATTTATAAGTGCTCTCTCCGTTTTCCTAATATGGACATTAAGTGCTATGAATTTCCCATGTAGAACTGCTTTCATTGTGTCCCATAGATTCCTGTATGTTTCACTGGCATTAACATTTACTTGTAGAAACTGTCTAATTTCTTCTTTAATTTACTCTGTTTCCCATTGGTTGTTCAGGAAGGTGTTATTCAATTTCCCGGTGTTTGTGGGAGTTTTGCAGATTCTCATGTTATTGACCTCCAATTTTATTGCACTATGGTCTGATAATATACAGGGAGTAATTTCAGTTCTTTTACATTGACTTAGACATGTTCTATGAGCTAGCATGTGGTTTATTTTGGAGAATGACCCATGTACAGCTGAAAAGAATGTGTATTCTGATTTTGTGGGGTGGAAGACTCTGTAAATATCTATTAAGCCCATTTGTTCACTAGCTTGGTTCAGTTCTTGAATTTCATTGTCAATGTTTTGTCTAGATGATCTGTGTATTTGTTCTTTTTTACTTATTACTTAAATTCTTTTATTGATACATTTTAGGTGTACAACACATTTACATTTCTCATTGGGAACTTGTACCTTTACATGATGAATCTTCTTTCTTATTTTTTTCCCCATTCCCTTCACCCCTCCATCGTTCCCTATTTACAAAGACTTTATTTCCTTTTCTCATCATTTTTCCTTTCCCTTCCCCTGCACCTCCCACTACCCCTACCCCTTTGGACCTTTTCTTCCTATTTTGCATTATTGATTATTCATTCTAATCATTGGTATATTTTAGGTATACAACATAATGACATTCATCATTGGAAATTTGCACCTTTACATAGTCTCTCTTGGTTCTTATTTTTTACCCTTGCCCAGCCCTACCTTCAACCCCTCCAGTCCTCGCTATTCACAAAGATTTTCTTCCTATTTTTCTATTTTCTCATATTAAGCCCACTCCCTTCTATCCTTTCCCCTAGCTCTCCCACTTCCTTCCCCTTTGCCCCTTTTCTTCCTATTTCACATTACCTATTATACATTTAGTCCTTATTTACACTTTCAGTTTCTCACACCAGAGAAACTATTCAGTATTTACACGTGTGTCCTATTTATTTCACTTAAGAGTATCTCCTCAATGTGCATCCACTTAGCTATAAATGTCTCTAATTTCTCATTTTTTATGGCTGAGTAGTATTCCATTTTATTAAAAAAACACATTTTCTTTATCCAGTCTCCAGTTGATGGACATTTGGGCTGTTTCCAAGTTTTAGCTATTACAAACTGTGCTGCTATGAACATGGGCTCACATATATCACTGTGGTATGATTCTTTTAATTCTTTGGGGAAGATGCCCAGCAGTGGAATAGCAGGGTCAAATGGGACTTCCAGTCCTAGTTCTTTGAGGTATCTCCATACTGATTTCCACAGTGGTTGCACCAGTTTACACTCCCACCAGCAGTGGAGCAGGGTTCCTCTTTCCCCACAGCCCTGCCAGCATTTGTTATTGGTTGATTTCATGATAGCAGCCATTGTTTCTGGAGTGAGGTAGAATCTCAGCATTGGTTTCATTTGCATCTCTTGAATGACCAGTGATATTGAACATTTTTTCATGTATTTATGTGCTATTTCTACTTCTTTGTGTGAGAAATGTCTGTTCATTTCAGATGCCCATTTTTGGATTGGGTCTTTAAATTTGGGAGGTCTGATCTTTTTAAGTTCTTTATAGATTCGAGATAGTAGACCTTTGTCTGAGGAAGAGCAGGTGAAGATTTTTTCCCACATTGTGGGTTGTCTCTTCACACTGCTGGTGGTTTCTCTTGCTGTGCAGAAGCCTTTTAATAAGAAGCAATCCCACTTGTTGATTGTTTGCGCTAGTTCATGGGCAACTGAGGTTTTGTTCATAAAATCTTTTCCTACACCGATGTCTTCAAGGGTTCTACCTAACCTCTGTTCCAACTGGTTCAGAGTTTCTATTTTAATATTTAGATCTTTAATCCATTTTGATTTTAGTTTAGTGCATGGTGAGAGATACAGGTCTAGTTTTAATCTTTGGCAATTTGAAGCCCAATTTTTCCAGCATCATTTATTAAAGAGGCTACCTTTCCTCCAGTGAGGGTGTTGGGCTCCTTTATCAAAGATGAGATGGCTGAGTGTATCTGGCATTGTTTCTGCATCTTCTCATCTGTTCCACTGGTTCTCAGGTCTGTTTCTTTGCCAGTACCATGCTGTTTTTATCACAGTAGCTTTGTAGTAGAGTTGCAGGTTGGGGATTGTGATAACCCCTGCCATGTCTCTGTTGCCTAGAATTGCTTTTGCTATTCTTGGTCTCTTCTTGTTCCAAATGAATTTTTGGATTGTTTTCTCAAGGTCCATGAAGCATGCTGTTGGGATCTCAATTGGAATTGCATTAAATCTATATAGCAGTTTTGGAAGTATGGCCATTTTCACTATATTAACCCTTCCTACACAGGAGCAGGAGATGTCTGTCCATTTTCTGATATCATCTTCAATCTCTCTTTTCAGAGTACCATGGTTTTCAGAGAAGAGGTCTTTGATTTCTTTCGTTTGGTTGATTCCTAGGTATTTCAGTTTTTTGGATGCTATTGTGAAAGGAATTATTTTCCCTATTTCTCTCTCAGTGAGTCTGTCATTGGTGTAGAGGAAAGCTATTGATTTGTGTGTGTTAACCTTGTAACCAGCTACTTGACTGAATTTGGTTATCAAGTCTAGAAGACTTTTGGTGGAGTTCTGTGGGTCTTGTATATAGAGTATCATGTTATCTGCAATAATGACAATTTGACTTCTTCATTTCCTATCTTTATTCCTTTTATTTCTTTCTCTTGTCTAATTGCTGAGGCTAATGTTTCCAGAACTATATTAAACAAGAGTGGTGATAGTGGACATCCTTGTCTTGTTCCTGATTTGAGTGTGAAGGATTCCAGTTTTTGACCATTTAGTATGATATTGGCTGTTGGTGTTTCATAGATGGCTTTTATCAGATTGAGGTAGAGACCATCCATTCCAATTTTTCATAGGGTTTTTATCATAAATGCATGTTGGATTTTGTGAAGTCCTTTTTTTGCATTTATGGAGATAATCATAAAGTTTTTTTTATTGGGTCTATTGATATTGTGTATCAATCAAATTGATACACAACATTTTGATTGATTTGTGTATGTTAAACCACCCCTGCATCCCTGGGATGAATCCCACTTCATCAGGGTGTATGATCTTCTTATTGATCTTCTGCATTCTATTTGCCAGTATCTTATTAAGGATTGTTGCATCTATTTTCTCTAGTAAGACTGGCCTATAGTTCTCCTTTTCGATTGGGTCTTTCTCTGCTTTGGGGATCAAGGTGATGCTTGCTTCCAGGAATGAATTTGGAAGTATTGCTTCCCTTTCAATTGCATTGAAGAGTTAAAACAGTAGTGGCAGCAGTTCCTCTCTAAATGTCTTGTAGATTTCAGCAGTGAAGACATCAGGCCCCGGGCTTTTCTTAGCTGATGAGTTTTTCATTACATTTTCAATTTCCTTGGTTGATATTGGGTTGTTCAGAATTTTTAGGTCTTCTTCGTTCAACTTTGGTAATTCATATGTATCTAGGAATCTGTCCATTTCTTCTGTGTTGTCGATCTTATTGGCATATAGGTTCTGGAAGTAGGTACTGATGATCCTCTGGATTTCTGCTGGGTCTGTTGTACTATCACCCTTTTCATTCCTAATTGCATGGCTTTGGGCCTTTTCTTTCCTTTTTCTGACAAGGTTGGCTAAGGGTTTGTCAATTTTGTTGATTCTTTTGAAGAACCAACTCTTGGTTTCATTGATTTCTTTTGTTATCATTCTCTTAGTCTCCATTGCATTGATTTCTCCTCTGATCTTTATAATTTCTTCCCTTGTATGAGCTCTGGGGTTGTCCTGTTCTTCTTTTTCTAGAAGCTTGAGGTTCAGCATCAGGTTGTTTAATTGGGCTCGTTCTGTTTTCCTAATATGCATATTCACTGCTATGAATTTCCCTCATAAGACTGCTTTCATTGTGTCCCATAGATTCCGATATGTTGTATTGTCTTTGTCATTTAATTGAAGGAACTGTCTGATTTTTTCTTTAATTTTCCCTGTGACCCATTGGTTATTCAGAAGTGTGTTGTTCAATTTCCACATGTTTATGAAATTTTTTGTGTTTCTTTTGCTATGGATCTCCAATTTCATCACACTATGGTCTGATAATATACAGGGGATAACTTCATTTCCTTTGTACTTACTTAAACATGTTATATGTGTGAGTATGTGGACTATTTTATAGAATGACCCATGTGCACCTGAGAAGAATGTGTATTGTGATTTTGTGGGGTGGGGCTGTAAACATCTGTTAAGTTCATTTGTTCAAGAGTTTGATTGAGTTCTAGTATTTCATTACTTATTTTTAGTCTAGTTGATCTATTTGTGACAGTGGGGTGTTGAGGTCCCCCACTACAATTGTATTAGTGCATATATGACTTTTCATGTCCATTAGTATTTGTTTTATATACTTGGGTGCACTAGTGTTTGGTGCATAGTTACTTATTATTGTCATCTCTTCCTTTTGGATTATTCCCTTTACAAGGATGTAGTGTCCTTCTTCGTCTCTCTTAATCAGTGTTGGTTTGAAATCTATTTGATCTGCCAAGAGGATAGCTACTCCTGCTTTTTTTCAGGTTCCTGTCACATGGAGTATTTTCCACCCTTTAACTTTCAGTCTATGTGTTTCCTTTTGAATGAAGTGTGTTTCTTGTATGCAGCATATTGTTGGATTTTGCTTCTTGACCCATTCTGCCAGTCTATTTCTTTTGATTGGTGAATTGAGACCATTAACATTGATGGTTATAACTGAAACATATTGACTTGTCATTGCTATGACTTTTTCTTTTTGTTGGGTTCTCCCCCTTTACATTTAATTTCTTGTTGTGCCAGATGGGTTCATTCTACTTTACTTCCTGGGGTTGTGATCCTCAATATCTGTTCCTAGGATGTTGTGTAAATTCTTTGGAGTGCTGGTTTGGTATTCACGAAGTTCCTAAGGTGCTCTTTGTCATGAAAGTATGTTATTTCTCCATCCATTTTGAAAGATAGTTTTCCAGGGTACATCAACCTGGGTTGGAGGCTGTTTTCTTTTAGGGCTTGGAATATGTCACTCCAAGCTCTTCTTGCCTTAATGGTTTGTGTTGAGAAGTCTGCTGTGATTCTGATAGGCTTCCCTTTGTATGTGATTTGTTTCTTTTCTCTAACTGCTTGTAGAACTTTGTTCTTCTGTTGAATTTCTGGAATCTTAACAATTATATGCCTATGTGTAGATTTTTTTTGATCAAGCCTGTTTGGAGTCCTATATGCCTCACTTATCTGTATGTCAAGCTCTTTTCCCCTGCTTGGGAAGTTTTCTGCCATTATTTCTGTGAAGAGATTTTTTATGTCATCTGCACTCTCTTCTGTTTCTTCATTGACTCCAGTCAGTCTCTTGTTATTCTTCTTTGCATCATCTAGCAGCTGCTGGATTGATTTCTCATGTTCCCTTATAATTTTGAAACAATTTTTCTTTTCCTGGTCAGTAATTGCAATCTTATCTTCTATATCTGAAATTCTGTCCTCACTGTGGCTCATTCTGCTGTGTAGACTTTCAATGGAGTTTTTCATGTTCTGGAAATCTATTTGCATCTGTTTTATGGATTCCATTTGTTTCCTATGTTGGGATTCCATCATGTTCCTCAGCTCCTCTCTAGATTTATTAATTATGTCTTGCACTAGGGGCACAATTTCTCCTGTTATCTGAGAAATTATTTCTGATTTCATTTTTCCCAGATCCCCTTTTGTTGCCAGTTCAGTGGGTCCAGGTGGTTGAGTATCAGAGTGTTCCATCTCATTTCCCTTTGGAGTTGCTGTAGGTGATCTGGAAGTCTGGTTTTGAGACTTATTTACGTGTTTTCTCATTTTGACTGGGGTTGGGGTGCTGCTGGTGCCTGCACGGATTACCTTCTCTGAGCTGGGAGAGGTGGGACAGGAGCTGGGAGCAGTGTTAGGGATGGTGACCCAAAAGCCCTTTCCTGTGGGCTGGGAGCAGCAGGAATGATGGTGGCCGGGAAGCCCCTTCCTCTGGTCCAGGAGCAGTGGGATGGCAGCTCAGAAGCCCCTACCTCTAGTCCAGGAGAGGTGGGAGGGATGGTGGCCGGGAAGCCCCCTCCTCTGTGCCAGGAGCATTGGGCCAGAATGTGACCCAAAAGTCCTTTCTTCTGGGCTGGGAGCAGCGGGAGGGATGGTGGCTGGGGAGCCCCTACCTCTGGACGGGGAGCAGGAGTACCCATTACTCTGGTCTGGTGGCCGGGTTTCCTCTGCGTCTTTGTAGTGTGGAACCAGGTGGCTGTACAGAGGAGCGGGGCGGGGGGGGGTCCAGTGGATGGTTGCTGGTGCACAGGCTGATTCGGCGTGTTCCACACAACTTGGGACCTTGGTGGGGCATGCGCAGACCTGCCTGTCTCCAGCAGGCTGATTCAGCGTGTTCCGCGTGACTGGAGTGACCATCTTTGTCTCTCTTAATTAGTTTTGGTTTGAAATCTACTTTGTTTGCAAATAAGATTGCTACCCCTGCTTTTTTCTGAGTTCCTGTCCCATGGAGAGCCATTTTCCATCCTTCTACTTTCAGTCTATGAATTTCTGTTTAAGTTAGGTGTGTTTCTTTTATATAGCATATTGCTGGATTTTGTTTCTTAATCCATTCTGTCAGTCTACTTCTTTTGATTGGTGAATTGAGGCCATTACTATTGATAGTTATAATTGAGAGATATTGACTCATCCTTGCCATGATGTTTTACTGTTGTTGGCTCTTATTTCTTTTTCCCCCTTTCCCTTTAGTTTTTTACCTTGCCTATTGGCTTCCCTCTGTTGAGCCTCATGGAGTTGTGACCTTCGTTGCCTTTTTCTAGGATATTGCTTAGAATTTTTTGGAGTGCTGATTTGGTGTTCATGGAATTTCTCAGGTGTTCTTTGTCATGGAGGTATCTAATTTCCCCATCGATTTTGAAAGATAATTTTGCAGGCTACAACAGTCTCTGTTGGAAGTTATTTTCTTTTAGGGATCAAAATACTTGACTCCAAGCTCTCCTTGAGTTGAGAGTTTGTGTTGAGAAGTCTGCCGTGATTCTGATGGGCTTTCCTTTGTAGGTGATTTGTTTTGTTTCTCTAACTGCCTGTGGGATTTTGCTCTTCTGTTGGGTTTCTGGGATCTTGAGTATTATATATCTAGGTGTAGATTTTTTTTATCATGTCTAGGTGGAGTTCTATATGCCACACTTATGTGTGTGTCCAATTCTCTACCTCTGTCTGGGAAGTTTTTACCATTACTTCTGTGAACAGTTTTTTTTATGTCAATTGTACTTTCTCCTGTTTATTTGTGGACTCTTATCATTTTTATGTTATTGTGCTTTCATCATCTAGCAGCTGATGAATTGATTTCTCATGGTCCCTTACTATTTTTAAGAAATCTCTGTTTTCATGGTCCTTCACTGCAACCCTGTCTTCTATATCTGATATTCTGTCTTCAGGTTCTGTTAATCTGCTCTGCATGCTTTCAATGGAGTTTTTAATCTCTTGAATATCTTTTTGAATATGTTTCATGGATTCCATTTCTTTCTTATGCTGGACATTCATGGCTTCCAGCATTTTTCTGAGCTTATCTTTTTTTTTTTTATGAGTTTCTGTTCTAGAGCCTCTAATCATGTCTTTCACTCTGTTCACCATCTCTGTAGTTATCTGGGAGATTATTTCTGCTTTGATTTTTTTTCTAGAGCCTCATTCATCTGTTTTGTTACTTCCTGTGCTATCAGTTCAGGGTGTCCAGGTGGTTGATTATCAGACTTTTCCACCTCATTTCCCCCAGAATTTGCCTTTTTAGGGGTGGAAGTCTGAGTTTTTGACTTGCTTAAATGTCTTCTCATTTTTCTTTTTGGTACTGTCCTTGGTTTAATTTCTGGGTTGATACTTCCAAATTGCTTATCGTAAATATCTTTATTGCTTGTAATTAGAACCCTTATGGAATGACTGCTTCTCAGAGGTGTCTTCCAGATATAGCTGGTCTTTAGGTTTTGAGTCTCTAATGACTCTGAGGCTATCTCAATTTCATTTTACCAGGAAGGACAACTGATTAGATCAATCACAACACCTTTGCCCAAGTGATACAATCAGCAACACCATAGCATCAAATACATCTTAGAGAAAGACAATTTGTGGTAGTTATTAATCCATCACCTTTAAAAATGAAGGGCCTCCTTCAGGTTATGTCTCTGTTGTCACAATAGACAATGTGGGCAGCAGTGTGCAGTTATAAGTTAATGAGTCTCAGTTAGCTAGTCCCAGATCCATGAGATTCAGGCACATTTCTGGCTGCAAGTCCCAAGTTGACCTCCCTGTCCTCCTGTAGGATTGAACTCTGCAAGTTTCTATTGCAGGTTTCAGCTGCCTTTCCCCTGAAGAAAGTCCAGGTTCTGATGGGAGCTGATGATCCCTCCAACTTACAAAGCATGGTGGTCTGGTGTGCCTTTATTGCAGAGATTCTCTTCACTTTTCCAGTTGGCTTCTTTTCATCAGGGAGCCTGAGAGAGGCTTTCTCTCTGTTGTTCACTTCTGCAGCTCAGGACAATGGCTTTTTATGTCCCCTTGTGCCTCTGCAGTGTGAAACCAAGTAACTGGACAGCCAGAAGTCTAGAGGAGGGGGGAGGGGGGACGCTGGGGCCTGTTGTTGGGGGCACCCACATGGCCAAGCTGGCAGCTGGTGGGCATGCCTGGTGGTGGGCATCCTCCTCCCCTTGTCTTGGTCTCAAGCCTGTCTTGGTCACAGGCTGGTGGAGCAAGCCAGACGAAGCAGGTCCCAGTCAGGCTGCAACCGCTCAGCTCCACTTGGCCCCACTTGGCCCCGCTTGGCCAAGCTCTTCCAGCAATTTTACAGTGTAGGAAAAAAAGTTTTTGCAGCTGTACCTCAGACAAAGGACTACTATTTAGGATATATAAAGAACTGAAAAAAATTAGACCCCCCAAATTCAAAGACCCAATTCAAAGTGGGCATCTGAAATGAACAGGCATTCCTCAGACATAGAAGTAAAAGCAGCAAATAAATATATGAAAAAATGTTCAACATCACTGGTCATTCGAGAGATACAGATGAAAACAACACTGAGATTCCACTTCACCCAGAAAAATTGGCTGCTATTAAGAAATCAATCAATAACAAATGCTGGCAGGGTTGTGGGGAGAAAGGAACTCTTCTCCATTGTTTGTGGGAGTCTAGAGTGGTGCAACCACTATGGAAATCAGTATGGAAATACCTCAAAGAACTAGGGCTAGAGGTCCCATTTGACCCAGCTACTCCCCTGCTGGGTATCTTCCCAAAAGAATTAAAAGAATCATACCACAGTGATATATGTGCACCCATGTTTGTAGCGGCACAATTTGTAATAGCTAAAGCTTGGAAACAGTTCAAATGCTCATCAACTGGAAACTGAATAAAGAAGATGTAGGGTTTTTTTTTTAAATAAAATGGAGTACTATTCAGCCATAATGAATGAGAAACTAGAGTCATTTATGGATAAATGGATACATATTGAGGCCATACTCTTAAGTGAAATAAGTAGGAAACACGTGTAAATATTGAATAGTTCATCTAATTTGAGAAACTAAAAGTGTAAATGAAGATTAAAAGGATTAATAAAGAATAATTTTTTCCACATTAACTTTATTGGTACATTTTAGGTATAAAATACAGTTACATTCATCATTGGGATCTTGTACCATTACATGAGTCTCTTGGCTCTTATTTTTTTTCCCCTTCCCCTGCCCTCCCTTCACCCCCTCCACCCTTCTCTATTTCCAAAGACTTTGTTTCCACTTTTTTCTTCTTCTCATATTTTTTCCATTCCCTTTTTCCCCTTCCCCTATCCCTCCCAATTCCCCTGCTCTTTTAGACCTTTTCTTCCTGTTACACAATATCAGTTATACATTTTTTAAATTACAATATCAAGATCTAGGAGACATTACCACAGATTTTACAGAATTTAAAAGGATATAGAAAGCATATTACAAAAATCTTTTTTGAAATAAATTTGACAACTTCTAAGAAGTACCTTGGAAGACAAATTAATGAAACTAACTCTGGAGGAAATACAAAATTTGAATAGCACCTATTAAAGAATCTTAAAAGCAGAGAAAGGAAACAAATGATCTATGAAGGAAAACCCATCAGAATTACAGAAGTCTTCTCAACACAAATTGTAAAGTCAAGGAGAGCTTGGAGTGAAGTGTTTCTAGCCCTAAAAGAAAACAACTTCCAACCCAGACTGACATATCTAGCAAAATTATCTTTCAAAATTGATGGAGAAGTATGCTACTTCCATGATAAGGAGCACCTAAAGAAATCATGACCACCAAACCAGCACTCCAAAAAATTCTCAAGGATATCCTATAAAGGATAATGGAGATAACAATGCTGAAAAAAACCCCCAACAGAATGAGTCCATCAGACAAGGTGAGCAATTAAACAGAAGGGAAAGAAAGAGAACCAGCAACAGAAAAATAATATGTCAAGAATATGTCAATACCTATTGGTTATAACTAACAATGTAAATGGTCTCAATTCACCAATCAAAAGACATAGATTAGCAGAGTAGATCAAGAAACAATATCCAACAATATGCTGCATACAAGATACACATTTAACCTAAAAATAAATCAAAGAATCAAAACAATATTTCATGTAACAAGAACCTGGAAAAAAGCAAGAGTGCCTCACCTAACTGTGGGCAAAGTGGATTTTAAGCCAAGACTGATGAGAAGAGACAAAGAAGGTCATATATTGGTTCAGAGAACAATTCAATAGGAAGAGATAATAATAGTAAGCATATATACACACAAAATACCAGTGCACCCAACTTCATAAAACAAACACTAATAGACATGAAAAATCAGATAAGCATCAATATGTTATAATGAGGTGTGGGGGGCCTTGCCCCCCTCTAGAACTCTTGAGTGCCTTTTACGGACATATCCTATTAAAGATTCCTAGCTTGAAAACCTACCTATATGACAACAGCAGGCTCATAAACATTTTAACTGATCAATTAAACCAGAAAAAAGAAGGAACACTTCTCCCCTCATTTTAGGAACTCAGCATTGTGCTAATCCTAAAACTAGATAAAGATAATACAAGGAAAAAGTATGAACATAGATAGAAATTTGTTTAACCAAACAAACTATTAGAAGTCAGATCTGGCAGTATGTAGAAAGTGGTTTTGTTATAGGGATGGCAGTGTTGGTTCAGCATTGGAAGATCTACCCCCAAAAGTCATCATTTTAACAGAGGAAAGGAAAAAGCCATATGGTCCTGTCACTAGTTGGAGAAAGAGTATTGGACTAAATTCTACAGCTGCTCATAGTAAAAGCTATCAGGAGACTAGAAGTAGAACAGAAACTTCTCAATAGATTAAAGACATATACTCCATACTTCCAGCGAGAAGGCCTTATGTAAATGGAGACGATACAATGCTTTCTCCTTAAGGTGGGGAACAAGGGCAGATATGCTTACTCTTTATCTGACCATTAAACTTTGAAACCTAGTCCCCACCAAAGTAGTCTGGCAATAAAATGACACAATTAGGATAGGACTGGCAAGGTAGAAGCAAAATCTTTATATGTAGATGAAATGATCATCTACAGAGAAAATACTAAGAAATCTCTAGGAGCCCCTAAAACTTGTACTTGAATTTAGCAGGATTAGAAAATACAAGGTATATATAAAAATTCAGGTCTGTGTATACTTGGTATAAATGAAGAATTGGATATTGAAATTTAAAAGTTATATAGGAATACAAAGGACCTAGAAAAGTTAAAAACAAAAACAAAAACAGTATTGGAAGACATTTAGTACCTGATTTTAAGACTTCTTCTAAAGCTACAGTAATCAAGGCAGTGTTGGTGTAAGGAAAGACATATAGATCATTGGAATAAAACAGAGAATGTAGAAATAGAACCACACATATATGGTCTACTGAGTTTTGAAAGATTATTTAACATTAACATTTTATGGACTATGAACTCGATACAAGAGCCAAGGAAGAGATAGTGTTTTCAGCAAACGGCACTAGAACATCTGGTATCCATATTTAAAAAATTAACCTCAACCCTTTTTTTCCAAACATGAAAATAACTTGAAGAGATCTATGAACCTAAACAAGAAAACCTAACAGTATAAAACTTTAAGAAGAAATTATAAGGGAATGTATTTATGAATTTAGGGTAGGCAAGGACTACCTAGAATACAAAAAACATGATGTATAAAAGAAAAAAATTGATAAATGAGATTCCATCAAAATTTAGAACTTTAAATGACATCATTAAAATGAAAAGTAGTCCTTAAACAGATCATATTCACAATGCATATAACCTATGAGCAGAATATATAAAGAATTCTTAGAGCTCATTAATAGGCAACCCAATTAAAAAGTAAACATAAGATGATAAATAGCCAGTATAGCACAAGGAATGGTGTGCAACTCTAGAATCAGAAAAATACTAATCAGTACAATAATAAGATTGAATTATACACTCATTAGGGAGATGAAGTTAAAAGTTTTAAAAGCCTTGTCATGACTTTTTCTTTTTGTTGGATTCTCCCCCTTTGTGTTTAATTTGTCACGCCCAATGGATTCATTCTGCTGGGTTTCCTGGGATTGTGACCCTCATTGTCTTTTCCTAGGGTACTGTCTAAAATTTTTGGAGTGCTGGTTTGGTATTCATGAAGTTCCTGAGGTGCTCTTTCTCATGAAAGTATCTTATTTCTCCATCAATTTTGAAAGATAGTTTTGCAGGGTACATCAATCTGGGTTGGAGGCTGTTTTCCTTTAGGGCTTGAAATATATCACTCCAAGCTCTTCTTGCCTTGAGGGTTTGCATTGAGAAGTCTGCTGTGATTCTGATGGGCTTTCCTTTGTATGTGATTTGTTTCTTTTCTCTCACTGCTTGTAGAATTTTGTTCTTCTGTTGGATTTCTGGAATCCTAACTATTATATGCCTATGTGTAGATTTTTTTTTGATTAAGGCTAGCTGGAGTCCTATATGTCTCACTTATCTGTATGTCAAGTTCTTTTCCCCTCCTTGGGAAGTTTTCTGCCATCACTTCTGTGAAGAGTATTTTTATGTCATCTGCACTCTCTCCTCTTTCTTCAGTGACTCCAATCAGTCTTATGTTATTCTTCTTTTCATCATCTAGCAGCTGCTGGATTGATTTCTCATGTTCCCTTACAATTTTAAAGCAATTTTTCTTTTCCTGGTTACTAATTGCAATCTTATCTTCTATATGTGAAACTCTGTCCTCACATTGGTTCATTCTGCTGCACAGACTTTCCATGGAGTTTTTAATCTCTTGGAAATCTGTTTGTATCTGTTTTATGGATTCCATTTGTTTCTTATGTTGGGATTCCATGATATTCCTCAGATCCTCTATGTTTTTATCTGTATCCTCTCTAGATTTATTAATCATGTCTTGCACCATGAGCACAATCTTTGCTGTTATCTGAGTAATTATTTCTGATTTCATTTTTCCCAGATCCTCTTTTGTTGCCAGTTCAGAGAGTCCAGGTGGTTGAGTATCAGATTTTTCCATCTCGTTTCCCTTTGGGGTTGCTGTAGGTGATCTGGAAGTCTGTTTTTGAGGCTTTTTTTATGTGTCTTCTCATTTCCATGGGGGGGGGGCTTCTGGTGCCCACATGGCTCACCTTCTCTGCCCTAGGAGCTTGGGATGGCAGTGGGGGAGCTTCCTTCCTGGTGCTGGGACCAGCTGAGCATCTCTCAATAATGAATAATTGGTAATCTGAAGTAGGAAAAGATCCAAATGGGTAGAGGTGGTGGGAGAGGAAGGGGAAAGGAAAGAAGGGCAAGGAAAAATTATGCAAAAAGAAAAAAAAAATGGAAACGAAGTCTATATAAATAGGGAAGAATGGAGGGGGTGAAGGGCACACAGGTAATGGGGAAAAAAAAATAAAAACCAAGATACATCATGTACATGTACAAGTACCCAATGATAAATGTAAACATATTGTATACCTACAATGTACCAATAAAAGAATTTTAGGAGGAAAAAACCCCCACATGTTGTAATTTCTTAAAGTGTATTACCAGAGACCCATGGGGATATTTTATAGTGCTAAAAGAAACAGTTCACCAGCCAAACCTAACTTGGTAAAGTATTTGTGCTTTAAAACAAACCTTTGAAATGCAGGAAATACTGTCGGATTTAAAGGGAAAATTTGACAATATTACAATCATTCCTGGAGATATTAAAATGCTTTCCTCAGCAGTTGATAGAAAAATCATTCCAAATCAATTGTCCATATCACAAGACAGCTATGATGGGGAGTAAAATGAATCTTCATATATTTAAAAATATTGAACACATACAGATGCTAGAACCAACTACATTATCTTAAATAAGAATAAGACATTCAGAAAACTCTAGATATTGGCAAATTAAACAATACTCATGAATAAGCAATACATGGATTAAAATGAAATCACAAGAGATATAGCAAATAGTTTGATAAAATAATTATCATTATGTAATAATGTGATCGTCTCTGTTTTTGGTTAGAGTTTTTTACTTAATGATTATTTTGTCTGATATAGGTATAACTACTCTTGTCTGCTTGGTTTTCACTTATAGAGTTTATCCTTTTCCATTTCTTCACTTACAGTTTATGTGTATCCTTACAGCTGAAATAAATCTCTTGTGGTCAACACATAGTTGGGTCTTTTGTTTTTATCCATTTAGCTACTCTATGTAATTAGAGAATTTAATCCAGTTACATTCAAGATAATTATTTATAGAACAAGATTTAATACTGTAATTTTATTATTTTTGATTATTTTATAGATCCTTTATTTCCTTCTTCCTATCTTTCTGTCTTCCTTTGTGATTGCAATAAAAATATAATATATCAAGTTCTATGGAATATCATTAAGCAGCCTTTAGATGGAATTTTAAATTTTAAATGCTCATATTAAAAATATGGAGAGAAATCTATAGTGTCAAAATTTATATGAAAATGTAAACATCTATAATAAATATACTTTTACTTTAAGAAATTTAAAAATAAAGAAAATAGAAAACAAAAATAGTGTATCAAAATGAAAAAGAATTAAATACTAAAAGTAAAGCAGAAATAAAAGAGATATAAAAAAGAAACTAGTGGAATATAAAAATGATAAAATTCACAAAGGTGATTTTTCTGAATTTGTCTCTAATTATTAGACCCTGGCCATGTAATCATGCTGACACTAAAATCTGAGAAGAGAATCTTTCCAGGGTCCCAAAGTCTGTGAGTCAGAGTGAGCTCAGAAAGGCAGGAACAGTCTTGAGTGTGAACAGTTGCATCTATCCAGAGAGTACTCATTTGAGTCAGAAGTGGGTAGAGATGTCAGGAGCACCGGCCATCTACTTTGAAATTTACATATTTTCTAGTCGCTAGTGCATTGCTAAAAACATTGAAATCACTCATTACTTTGTGAATGGTTGGGCAATAATAATACTCCCCCCCGCCCTTTCCTCCATTCTCTTATTGGATGTGTTATCCTGGGTGAAAGGAACAGGTAAAAGTCATGGACCTGGTGAAGAGCCTGGTGAAGAGCATGGTGTGTGTGTGTGTCTGAGAAACCTTAGAGATCTTGGGTTTCAAGTTTGATCTTTTTTCTCTGATGTCCTTTGCTTTAATAGTGATCGGTACAATTTGGCAGAGTGATGTTTCTATTAATATCAGGAAACATTAAGTGGAAAGACATTCTGGGAAATAGACTTTTCATAGGTAATCAAAATTATGAGAGTACAAGATATCCACATCACTAATTATAAAAAATGAATATCATTTGATCCAAATGTATTTCTTTGTATTGAAAAATACAGACAGTAATAAGAATTAAGCCATAATGTCTTCCTATTTTTTTAAGATGATTATCCATGGAATAGTTATTTGTAACAATTTTTATCATTACTTTTTCATTTTCCAGTAAGTCACCACAAACAAACCAGTTTTTTTTTCTTTAGGGAGGATCTCAATTGTAATGGACATATATTATGTTGTATACATTGGGAGAAAACAAATTAACATGATTACCAACTTTTTAAAAAGTTTTGTTTTGTTGCAGTAAAAATATTTAAATGAGAGCTACCCTTTTACATTTTTGTGTGCAATAAAATATTTTTAATTATAGGGGCAACTCTACAGTGCAACTCTAGAATTTACTTATCTTGTATAATTAAGACAATGTCTATTAATTAGAAACTCCTTATTGCCCTCTTTTTCATGAAATTGATCTTAGCAACAAGATAATAGATATGACAGCAAAAGCACAAGCAACAAAAACAAAAAATAGATAAGTAGGACTATATTAAACTAAAAAGCTTCTGTATAGCAAAAGAAGAAATCAACAGACTGAAAAAAGCAGGCTACAGAATGGGAAATGGTATCTGCAAACCATATCTTAAATAAATGATTAATTTTCAAAATATGTAAGAAACTCCTTCAACTCAGTGGCAACCTTTCCCCAGAAACTTGAGTAAAAATAGAATATAAATAAAAACAAAATAAAAGATACATAATAGGAAATAGGGAGACAGCTCTTTTGCAAAATGGAGTAGGACCAAGGGACAGAGAGGGCAGGGAGGAGAAGGGGATAAAATAAGAACTAAAATGTGTTATGAAATAAAAGATGTGTTATGTACATCATATTAATGTATTTTCCTCCAATTTACTTCTGTCAGTTAATAGTACCTATATAGTAGATATCATTCAGGATATATCTTTTTTACTCGCTGCATGTATTCCATTGTATGAACATCTTATCATTTATTTAGCTGCTCCTCTACTGATGGATATTTGCATATTTCTAACATTTTGCTTTTACAATATTTTGTGAAGTAGGTTCATTATAATTACAACGAGTCTTATGAGACAGAACAGATATCGAGTTAGTAATTGAGGTGGATTCATTACTTACAGATGGCAGCAAGAGAAAACAGAAGCCAGGGGTTCATTGTGAGCTCCTTCCTCAAGGTTCATGAAAGCTTCCAGGGCATAATGGAATCTTGTCTCTGGTGCCACAGCTTCAATACAGCTGAGGAACCCGGAAATCAGACCTCCCTGGGTTTTATACCCGGGGGGGCTGGGAGGGAGACATGACCTAAGCATTGAAGGGTAAACTGTTTCTGAGGGGAACTGAAAGAGAGCTTGAGTTGTTGTGGCTAAGGCCTTTTTATCACAGGATGTTCCCATGTCCACCACATTCTACTGTTATTCTCCAGAAGTGCAAGTGAGATAAAGGAGGGAACTGAGCTGTTTCAAGGCCCCACAGAGGACTGTCCTGTGTGTTGCAAATTCTATTCTTAAGTATTTATCTTTATACACTTGTGATACTATTTTTACAGACTATTCAGGTAATTACATTTATATAAAAGTGTAATTACTTGGTCATAATATATACACATAATTTATTTTAATATACACTGATTACATTTCAAAACACTGGTAGAAATACTCCCTTCTCGATTATGTAAAATTTTGCCCAATGTTTACCTTTCTTGACAAAATTTTCATTTAAAATTTGACCGCAACAGTAAGCAAAAATTATTAAATGGAATTTCCATTCAAATTTTTAAGTTATCGTTGAGATTGGGCTTTGGGAAATTTATACATTTTTAAAGCCCTGAGTTCTTTATTGTCTTTATGTTTCAAAGACTTCTTAATTATTGCTTCTCCAATGTAATTATAAAGGGACAGAGAGAGAATGTCTGAATATTTCTTTAAAGGAATAGAGTTGAACTGCACTTTGTACAAAAGGAAGCCAGTGTTATGAAATGTTATATTAAAATCTTGGGGATTGCCAGGAATAGTTCCATGCAGTTGTCATTTGCTACTGCATAGAAAATAACCTTGTTGAGTAAATGACATGCACTTGAATTTTGTGTCTTCTTTGTAGTAAAATATTGGGAGAAAGAATAACAAATATTATTGAGCAATTTCTAGGTGCCATACTTATTACAGAGGTTTTTTTAGTAATCCCATTATTCAGAGCTTTATACAGATGCAGCATCAGAGGTACAGAGAAGTTAATGAAGGGTCTCACATTGACATATTTTTAGTGCAGCTTTCAGCTTAAATTCCAGGCAGTGCCAAAGTCCATATTCTTTTCACCATGACACAGTGCCTCCTATATTCCTTAAATAAGCTAAACATTCTAAGCAGCAGTTTCTTTGTACTCAGATATATATTGTGGAAGCTGTTATAAAAGTCAAAGTGAAGTTTGACCTTCAGCAAAAATGAAGCCAAATCTTCCCCCAAGGTAGCGAATGACTGCCCAGGGTGTGTGCATGTATCACTGTTGCTGTAGCTCAAAAGAAGAAAATTTTCAGCAATGGTAGGTCTCTAGGTAGATATAGAGAAGTCAACACTTGGGTATATGAAAAAGTAGTGCAAGTTTTCTAGCCAGGATACTGGTTTATGAAAAATTGAGATGGGTATTATTATTATTGTGGGTCGAGATACAAACAAAGGTTATGAATAGAAAGATCATTTTTGCCTAAATTTTCCCTGAGGCATCTGAATATATTGTGTGCTTAAACATGTGATGGTGACATTTGTCTAGTTCTCAGAGGAATTATCCAGATGGTAGTATTCAATATTATAAGTAGAGGGAGTATTATAAGAATGGCAAATATTATTTCATGCAGTATCTAAAAGGGTAATGGGATGTAGAGATTTTCTCTACCTCTTCAAAAAGTCACCTATGAATGTGAAGGGAAAACAGTTTTAGCAAAAATGTGGCAGGAAAAAAAATTACTCAAAAGCAAATTAAGGAAAACACAATCAAGGTTGTTTTTTTGTAATCATTAGAGGTGCGTATATAGAGAGTATCTCACAGAGATAAGAAAATGGCATTAGTGTTTTCTGATACAGAGTCATCAAAAATCTATTCAGTTTTTATGACTAGATTAAGTTTCTGACCTTACAAGAGGCACCAAAGACAGATAAGTGGGTAGATAAAACATCTCAACAGAATTTAATTAAAACTATAATGAACATTGGTTTTGTGTTACTTAGATAAATTTCCAGTTTATTGCAATTTTTGTAATGTTGATAGATTTCACTAGAGTCAAGTCCTACATCTGGCTGTAAGATATTTGCTTACAGTGAATACAAGCAATAATCATTTGGTTCCATTGAAAATGGAAGGCCTTAATCTTCCATGAGACCATCTCTATGAAAGCTATTGATTGAATTACAAGGGCTAAAAAGTGTAAGATGGCAGACATATTATGTGCTAGAGATATTATATTTATTAAAATATCTGCCCTTAATAATAATCCTTTCAGATAGGTAAAGAAAATTATTAATTCAATTGTATAAATAGGGAAACTGAGATTCAGAATAGTAATTAGCTTACCTAAGAACAACTATGGAATACATGATAGAACTAAAATTCTAATTCAAGTTTGAGTAACTTGGTAATATGAACTCTAAACTAAAAATCTATACTCTGAAATTCCTTTGTAGATACCCTCTAGTTTGATTTGGTAGACAGCTCTGGAGAAAAGGACAGAGCATGGAGCAACAGGAAGATTTGTATTTAATTCTAATTTTGCTACTTGCTAGCTATGAAATCATTAGCAAATCATCTCTTTCCTCAATGTTAACTCTCAAATGTCAAACACAGACTATAAAAGCAGTCTTCTTGCAGGGGTGTAGATAGCACATACAGGGCTGTATAACACAGTGCTTGGCCCGGTATACATTGATCTACTGAATAGAGATAATCAGGCTGAGGCAGGAGGATCACAGAGAGTTTGAGGCCCACCTGGGCTACATAATGAGTTCAAGGACAGCTTGATCTACATAGAAAGACCTTGTCTCAATCAATCAGTCAATCAAACAATCAATGCATGTGGATAACATTCTCTCTCTCTCTCATATGGTTATGAAAACAATTTTCAACTCTAATCCACATTTCCCTATGATGGCAAGCTATTTGAAAGTAGGTACAAAAATTTTTTCTTATTTTTTCCCTTGGAGATGAGTTATCAGATGCTTACTTATGTCTTATAATTGATATGGAAGATTTATGGTTTCCAGGAAGCTATTCAAAATTAATTTCATTATTGAAGGCTTTCAGGCAATATTTAAAAGCCTATTTGGTGTGCAACAAATCACTTAGGATTTTGGATGACTATAAATTATTTTTCTTCTGATTAAATGCAAACTAGGCTGCTTTGAAAAAATTTGATCTCGTTCATTGATATTGTGGATATATAATCAGGGATCAATTTACTCCAACAGAAGAGATCAACCTATTTCAGCAGAAATCTCAAGTGTTACAGCCAAAACTTTACAATTTGTTTCCTTCTGAGACTAGACATTGTCTCAGAAGCAGTTGTTAAAATAAATTACGGTGAATAAATGCTACCAGGTCAACCTTCCAACATGTATTTTAAGTGCTCAAGAGCATATTTGTACAGCAATTACCCTATTCATCCAAGTAAACATCACTCTGAATGAAGTCAGAGGTGACAAAATGGCCTAATTAAAAAGCAGGATGAAACTTTATAAGTCCTTTTACATTTCACTTTTTGTATTATGGAATATATTAACAACAATACTATTCACTTGTTTCATAAGCCTATAATGGCTAAAAAAAAGATTCCAAATGTGCATTATTTTCTTTATCAGGGAGATGCAGCTGTATGAATAAGATAAAGCATCTCAATAGATTTTGCTATACCCAAAATCTAGTAGTAGGTGTAAGAATCATTGTATCCATCCAACTAAATGTTTTATAGGTAATAGTGTTTTTATCACCAAAATTATACTTAAATATACACCTAACACTTAATTCCTTGTTCATTTAAATAATTTATTCATTAATTACAGACTGGATACCTATTTATAGCCTGGATTCTCAGAATTGTGATAAGAATTTTTAAAAAATCAATTATTGTAGAGAAAACAGTCTGATAAAAGTAATTAGTGATCAATCATGTAAGCACTGTAAAAATAGAAGGTATATGCAATAGTGGAAGTAGTAGCTACTGCATATGTCAGAAATAGCATAAATGAAACAAGATTTTGCTAAAATGTTTGAGGAAATTATTTTCAGAAGATAAAGCAATCATGTTTTGTTATGTGAAATAGATGGCCAAGTATCAGAAAAGAAAGAGGCTGGAGAGGGAAAAGAATATTGCAGGTAAAATGACAACAAACGAAGAGTCAGGATATTAACAACTTGGACAGGTTGCCATATTTTTTATTATGTATTTTATGAAAAAATAAAACAAATTTTGATCACTAAATAATAAAAAGAATAACAATAGTTATTACACTGTGTCATTAATTTTAGAGTATTTTATATAAGACATAAACCAAAAGGATTCTTACAACAAAGAAATGAATAAAAACAGAAATTTTCTTTTTTGGCGGGGGGGTACCAGGGATCAAATTGGGGACCTGCGCTTGCGAGGCAGGCGGTGGAACCACTGAGCTAAATCCCTGGCCCCAAACTTTTTTTTCATCAAACTAAACCATTAGTATAAATGAAATGAATTAGCATATATAGTGAAATATTTTAAAAACAATATAATATGTAACTTGGGGAAATGTTTGAATTTCTCCCTTCTTCCTATTTATCTCTCTTCTATTTTGGTCTTGGGAAGCCATTGAAAGTTTGGGGCAAGGAGAGTGCTATGGTAAGAAAGTGATTTACAAAGGCAAATGCAGGTATAATATGGAAAAACAGTGACAAGAAGGAAAGAGAGGAGAAGGGAAACCAATTGGGTTATGAAAACATTTTAGGTCAGCGTGAATAAAGGATATCAATCATGGAATGAACTGTTAACAGTGATATAGCAGAGTGGAATGTAGCGGTTGGTATCAGATTGTAGGGTAACATGCAAGGGGGAGGGGACATAATCTTTCAAGCTGTGAGTCTTGATAAGATAGAAATGGTATCAGCACAGATACAATAGGAAAAGGAGGGAGAAAGAAAAGATAAGTCCTTGTTTAGAGACACACTTGGAATATACATAGGTAGTTATGATTCTGCTGCTGGGAAAGATGTTACACAGCTTTGCTGAGAGACCAAGTCTTCCTTCTGCCTGCTTCCAAACAGCTAACCTCTTTGGAAACTAGTCCATGAATTTTAGAAAATCCAGATACCATGCCAGCAGGAACATATTGCAACAGGAATTAACATTCTATCTTTAATTGACACAGAATGGCAGCAAATAACATAACTTGTATTCTGGTGGCAAAACCATACCAGTACTGATTTGGAGACAACAGTTTGGAATCTCTGGTCACACAGTTTTTCCCCATACCAATGAGCACAAATGCAGCAGGCAATTTTTTGTGTTACTAATAATGTCTTCTTTCACATTTGAGCAAGTGTGTTTGCTTACTCATTGTTTCTTTTCTGATTTTGGCATGTTATGTGGCATCAGAACCTCTACTCCAGGTGCACGAAAATCAAACAAAGTTAATCAAGTCGACAATTTACCTAGAAATTCCCCAAATAAATACAAGCAGACAAACAAATAAAATAATGCTATATGTTTACCAGGATTTGAATAAAGCATTATTTTTCATAGGGGTGAATGCGTTGGGATTGTTTCCTTTTATATTTGTCTCTTAAAAACGATAGGTACAGAAACAGCAAGTGATCCTTAAGCCACATTAGAAAAGACTGCCTTTTCCAATGTTCAGTGCTAGAATCACTTGTAATTTTTCCTGCAGATCCAGATCATCTTGCTCTTGAGGTTGTACCAACCATGTAGAAAGTAGGCATTTAGTTGCTTAGCAGCCTCAGACTGTTCTTATTGTAAAATATGCATTTAGTGGTGTTGCTCACATTTTTTTTTTATCATGTGTTTCAAGGAATAAGATCAGAGCAACAGAAAAACTTAGTTTTACAACACCACTGATGAATTTCTTCTATCTTGCCTACCCATGCAAATGACCTTCTGTCTTAGCTCCTCTGCCCAGCACCACATAGGATCATGTCTTGCCTTTGTGCTGTTTGAGTGTCTGTGACTGTGGGAACCAGGGCTGTGCTCCCGCAGCTTCCTGTGCTTAGCCTTAGAATCAACCCAAGCTTTCTCCTTACCATCGGCTCTGAATCAAGTCACATTTGGCTTTGGGCCTTTATTGCTGCTGTTTCCCTGCCTTATGTGGGATGATGACTCTGCTTCAGCCACCTTTGCCAGTGGTGATCGTCTCTGACTCACATCGCCACTGAAAACATTGCTCTGTCCTACACACCACCCGACCAGGTGTGCTAACATATCAGAGTAGCCATATAACATATCCTTATCCTGACCCCGAGCTCCAGAGTCTAGGATGTCGGCCTTTATCTAGAGTTACTGCTCTGAAATTACTTCCTTCTTTCTTGCTCCTTCAGTCCTAGTGATGAATAAGTGAATGTCTACTATCATGGAACAAGACAGTGCTACCATCTTGGCTTCCATCACCAATCTCCACTTTCCCTCATTTAATTAAATGTAAGGAAAAATGCATGAGCACTGGAGTCAGAAATACTTGGAGTAAAAGCCTGAGATTCTGTTACACAATTCATTACACATAACCTTGAAAACTTTTATTAATTCCCTCTGAAAGTCAGCTTGCTTATCTGTTAAATGGAAAAAATGTAGACTAGACCAGCAGGAAGGATATTTTCTCTGAATCACTATTTCCTTTGCTTAATAAAATAATTGAGTTCATGGGTTGTTTGGTACCATATAGGCACAATTATTTCACAATTATTTATCTCTTACCCAAACCAAAGTAGCAATATTCTTGAAGCTTAGAATTTGAAAGATATTTAAAGAATATTGAGGTCCAAGACCAATTAAATGGGTTAATCATAACTGTAAAATCATCAGCTGGTGCCCATCAGCCACTATTTAAACATCCCCATCATCAGGAAGATCATTTCTTACAAGGTAGCCTATTCTACTATTGGACATATTTGACAATTTGGAAACTTTTTTTCATATAGAATCGACCTCTACCTCCAAGATTGTATTTTTCCTTATTTTATTTACACTGTATTTATTAGTTTACTTTTAAAAAGTTTTTCCTCTAGTTTTCCATTTTTGTCCATTATTTGTACATTATGTGAATCTAGATTAGAAATACAATTCCTTCCAGAAATCACACTTCATTGGCTGCTGAATTTGCTGTTTTTTAATCACTTTAATAACGATGTGAACTATTTTCAGAATAGAAATCACCAAAACTGTGTTTTAAACATTCATTATCCAAAAGGATCTGCCCTACCTAGAAGGGACAGGATTGATGGACAAGACATGAGGAACTACTTTTATTCATAAATGAATCCCAAAAGAATAGAGTCCCAATAAGCAAATCAGCTTCTCCATTGATTCCTGATGGGGCATGGCAAGTTTGTTTTGCCAATACTATGAGAGCTGAGGGATTTGTTAGGTGGTGATCGAATTTGTCAATCAAAGTCTAATAAATGGATGACCCTTATGAAAATCCAAAAGGAAAGGGAATAATACTAACAGAATATTTCAAGTATAGCATGTTGCATTAAGTAGCATTTAAAGGATAATTAAAATATACCTAAACTTTAAAAACAAATTTTGGTCTCTGCTCCTAAATACTTTTCCTGCAGAGACCTGAATCCCATATGTACAGTAGATCCATTAATGAATACATCTGATTATAATAAAAGTTTTCTTTTGTTGAAATGTCATGTGACTTCCTTTAGTTTTTAATATTTAGACCAAATTATTCATATTAAATCATTCATTCATGGCCAGGGATTTAGCTCAGTGGTTCCAGTGCCTGCCTCTCAAGCACAAGGTCCTGAGTTTGATCCTGGGTACCAAAAAACAACAACAACCAAAAAATCATTCATTCATTTGTGTCTTGTACATTTTCTTTGATAAAAATATTTTTAGTTGCTTATTTTGTGTAGAACCCTAGTATAAATCCTGAAGATTCAATAGTAGCTAAAATAGTATGGGTTTATGCTGTAATGGTACTTGGAATATATTTCTAGTAGTAATTGGAAAATTGTATAATAACTATAAAGGTTTAAATTGTAATGAGCACTATAAAATAAATGTGTTGGGGTTTATGAAATTGTATCATAGAGTGAATGGACCAATTGGTGGTAGCATAGAGGTGGTGGGTAGTTAACTTGAAATCTGAAGGATGAGTGGTTGTTAATAACCAAGCATGAGTTGGGAATCAGTACAGTCAAGAGCTGTGTCCTCCTGAGCAGGGAGTAGTAGCCTGTGAGAGGAGTTTGAATTGGACAGAATTAGGCCAATGATAGTCACCATTCCTGCTTGACAGTACACCGCTTCTCTGTCTCCAATATCTGTTCACACATTTTTGTGTCTTTAAGCCTTTGTTGACTTGACAAGACATCCAGACCTCTCATTACTATTTTCACTCTTCTCTGTCAATACCCAGCTTGTCTTTTTCTCCTTTATCTGTGTTCATAAGAAAATCGTCCCCTGGTTGAATAGGTATACTCATTGAAAAATCAGTGCTTCTGAGTCTCAAATTGGGAATGAATGAGGTTACAACTCAAGTTTTTTAAAAAAGAAATACTAGAGTAGCAAATATTTACAGGAGTAACCATCACTGCTGGCCTCTTGATGAAGGAGCTATCAAGTTTCTTTATTTCTCCTCCCCTTGATAATATTTTAAAAGGTGAAAAAGAAACAAACCTGAAAGATTTGGAGTCAGTGTTCAAGTAACTGGCCAATATAAACAATATTTTGATGTAGGAAAAAAAGTGACAGAAGAAAAGAGCCTTTTGATCAACTTCTACAAGCTTTACATTATGAGTATCTTTTAAAAAAGAGCACCTCTTTCCTCTCAACTTGAAGTCCATGGGGACTTTCTCTTCAAAAATAGTTCCCACCTTAGACTGGAAAATGTCACCACTGGGATTCAATTACTCCAGGTAGTCCAAATGCCAAGTGGCTGAAGAGCTCTGGAGGCTTCAGCCTAAAAGATAAAAGGAAATATCTGAAGGGGACAAGGTTGATCCAGTAAATAAATTTGTCTGGCATTAAGTATTTAATGTGATGGTTGGATCTATGAAGCAAGTACATCAAATGCATAATGACATAGCATTCATTTGGGTTTTACTGTAATTCTGACAAGCCCCAACCAGGCTGCATAGCATTAAATTGTAAGTGACAAGTTCTGATAGACCTGTCAGCTTGAGAAGGTTTACTTTAAAGTAAGAAGAAAAAGCTGCAGGTTCTTTTATTAATAAGTTAATGTTGTGTTAGAGAGCAGAGAAAAGGTAGTGTGATATAGTAAAGGGCTTTGGGATTAAGCACAGCTGGGTGTGAGTTACTGGTCCTGTTAGTGCTGTGTAACCCTTGAGGAAATTACTTCACCTCTCTGAGGCTCAGTTTACTAATGAGAAAAATGGCAATAACCTGTGTTTCTGGGTGTCTAAGTTAAGGTGCCAAGAAAACAATCTCTGGGGTGAAGATTTACATTCAGGTCATTTTATTGTGAATGGTTCTTAGGACGAGAGGGAGGGAATTATGCAGGAGAGTGAGGGAATTACATTGAATGGAGAGAGAGGTTTGATGGTTCTCTTCACTTCCTTTAATCATTTGTAGTAATGACCATTCAATTTTCAGAGCTCAGAAGACAGGAGAAAGCTAAATACTGACATAGGCTATGTTTCCTGGAAATAGAATGTAAGATGGAACTTGAGTGCAGGTTTATTGAATGCAGCCTAAGTTTTACCACCTGTGAGTGATCAATGGTCATGGATTTGGGTAGAACAAATGTTGATCTTCAATGCATTTGTGACTGAGGACTCAGCTCATCCTAGGGAGAACTGTGACACATGGAGGGCACTTCAAAGCTATCTCATATTAAAGTAAGGGAGCTGGGGTTTTTTGGTCAACTGTCGTGACTTGTCACTAGATGGTGGATTCCTTTGGGGATACAGTGGACTCTCAAGATACAATTGGCCTGATCCGTCCCGCCAGTCCCAGCCCACAGGAAGGGGCTTCTGGGACCTCGCCCATCCCACTGCTCCCAGCCCAGAAGGGGCCTCCAGGCCACTGTCCATCCCTTCGCTCTCAGCCCAGAGGAAGGGGCTTCTGAGCTGCTGTCCCACCTCTCCCAGCTCAGAGGAGTTGAGCATCACAGGCACCAACAACACTGCCCCCGCCCAGGTCAAAATGAGAAGACACGTAAATAACTCTTAAAACCAGAATTCCAGATCACCTACAGCAACCCCAAAGGGAAATGAGATGGAACACTCTGATACTCAACCACCTGGACCCACTGAACTGGCAACAAAAGGGGATCTGGAAAAAATGAAATCAGAAATAATTTCTCAGGTAACAGCAGAGATTGTGTTCATAGTGCCAGACATGATTAATAAATCTAGAGAGGAGCTGAGGAACATGATGGAATCCCAACATAGGAAACAAATGGAATCCATAAAACAGATGCAAACAGATTTCCAGGACATGAAAAACTCCATTGAAAGTTTACACAGCAGAATGAGCCAATGTAAGGACAGAATTCTGATATAGAAGATAAGATTGCAATTAGTGACCAGAAAAAGAAAAATTGCTTCAAAATTATAAGGAAACACGAGAAATCAATCCTGAAGCTGATAGATGATGCAAAGAAGAATAACATAAGACTGATTGGAGTCAATGAAGAAACAAGAGAGAGTGCAGATGACATAAAAAAAACTCTTCACAGCAGTGATGGCAGAAAACTTCCTAAGTAGGGGAAAAGAACTTGATATACAGATAAGTGAGGCATATAGGACTCCAAATAACCTTGATCAAAAAAAATCTACACATAGGCATATAATTGTTAAGATTCCAGAAACTCAACAGAAGAACAAAGTTCTCTAAGCAGTCACAGAAAAGAAACAAATCACATACAAAGGAAAGTCCATCAGAATCACAGCAGACTCCTCAACATAAACCATCAAGGCAAGAAGAGCTTGGAGTGATGTATTCCAAGCCCTAAAGGAAAACAGCCTCCAACCCAGATTGATGTACCCTGCAAAACAATCTTTCAAAATTGATAGAGAAATAAGATACCTTCATGACAAAGAGCACATTGGAAACTTCATGAATACCAAACCAGCACTCCAAAAAATTTTAGACAATATCCTAAGAACAGACAATGAAGATCACAACCCCAAGAAGCAAAGAAGAATGAACCCATTTGGTGTGACAAGAAATTAAATGTAAAAGGGGAGAACCCAACAAAAAGAAAAAGTCATGACAATGATGTCAATATGCTTCAGTTATAACCATCAATGTTAATGGTCTCAATTCACCAAGCAAAAGAAATAGACTGGCAGAATGGGTCAAGAAACAAAATCCAACAATATGCTGCATACAAGAAACACACTTAATTCAAAAGGAAACTCATAGACTGAAAGTTAAAGGGTGCAAAACAGTACTCCATGAGACGGGAACCTGAAAAAAAGCAGCAGTAGCTATCCTCTTGGCAGATCAAGTAGATTTCAAACCAACACTGATTAAGGGAGACAAAGAAGGACACTACATCCTTGTAAAGGGAACAATCCAACAGCAAGAAACAGGAAGAGATGACAATAATAAATATCTATGCACCAAACACATGTGCCCAACTATATAAAACAAATACAAAAGGACATGAAAAGTCATATATGCACTAAAACAATTGTAGTAGGGGACCTCAACACCCCACTGTCACAAATAGATAGATCAACTAGACAAAAACTAAGTACTGAAATACTAGAACTCAATCGAACTCTTGAACAAATAATCTTAACAGATGTTTACAGAGTGCTCCACCCCACAAAATCAGAATACACATTTTTCTCAGCTGCATATGGGTCATTCTCCAAAATAGACTACATATTCATGCATAGAACATGTTTAAGTAAGTGAAGAGGAATTGAAGTTATCCCCTGTATATTATCAGACCATAGTGTGATGAAATTGGAGAGATAAAGCAAAAGAAACTGGAAAAATTTCATAAACATGTGGAAATTGAACAACACATTTATAAATAACCAATGGGTCACAGAGGAAATTAAAGAAGAAATCAAACAGTTCCTTCATTTAAATGACAATGACAATACAGCATAACGGAATCTATGGGACAGAATGAAAGTAGTCTTGCAAGGGAAATTCATAGCAGTGAATACACATATTAGGAATACAGAACGAGCCCAATTAAACAACCTGATGCTGAACCTCAAGCTTCTAGAAAAAGAAGAGCAGGGCAAACTCAAAGCTCATACAAGGGAGGAAATTTTAAAGATCAGAGCAGAAATCAGTGCAATGGAGACTAAGGGAATGATACAAAAACAGAACGAAGCCAAGAGTTGGTTCTTCAAAAGAATCAACAAAATTGACAAACCCTTAACCAACCTTATCAGAAAAAGGAAAGAAAAGGCCCAAATCCATCCAATTAAGAATGAAAAGGGTGAAAGTACAACAGACCCAGCAGAAATCCAGAGGAACATCAATACCTACTTCCAGAACCTATACACCAATAAGATGGAAAACAAAGAAGAAATGGACAGATTCCTAGATACATATAAATTATCAAAGTTGAACGAAGAAGACCTAAAAATTCTGAACAACCCAATATCAACCAATGAAATCGAAAACATAATTAAAACTTACCAACTAAGAAAAGCCCAGGTCCTGATGTCTTCACTGCTGAATTCTACAAGACATTTAGAGAGGAACTACTGCCACTACTGTTTAAACTTTTCAATGAAATTGAAAATGAAGCAATACTCCCAAATTCATTCCTGGAAGCAAGCACCACCTTGATCCCCAAAGCAGAGAAAGACCCAACCGAAAAGGAGAACTAAGGGCCAATCTCACTAATGAACATAGATGCAAAAATCCTTAATGAGATACTGGCAAACAGAATGCAGAAGATCATCAAGAAGATCATCCACCCTGATCAAGTGGGATTCATCCCAGGGATGCAGAGATGGTTCAACATATGCAACTCAATCAATGTAATACACTATATCAATAGAGCCAAGGACAAAAATCATGTGATTATCCCCCCTAGATGCAGAAAAAGCATTTGACAAAATCCAACATTGCATTTATGATAAAAACCCTACAAAAAATTGGAATAGAGAGTCTCTACCTCAAACTGATAAAAGCCATCTATGAAAAACCAACAGCCAATTCATACTAAATGGTCAAAAACTGAAATCCTTCACACTAAAATCAGGAACAAGACAAGGATGTCCACTATCACCACTCTTATTCACTGTAGTTTGGAAACATTATCCACGGCAATTAGAAAAGAGAAAGAAATAAAAGGAATAAAGATAGGAAATGAAGAAGTCAAATTGTCATTATTTGCAGATGACATGATACTGTATATAGAAGACCCCAAGAACTCCACCAAAAGTCTTCTACACTTAAAAACCAAATTCAGTAAAGTAGCTGGATACAAGGTCAACACACAAAAATCAATAGCTTTCCTCTACACGAACAACCCACAATGTGGGAAAAAATCTTCACCTGCTCTTCCTCAGACAAAGGTCTACTATCTCGAATTTATAAAGAATTTAAAAAGATCAGACCTCCCAAGTTTAAAGACCCAATCCAAAAATGGTCACCTGAAATGAACAGACATTTCTCAGACAAAGAAATACAAATAGCAAATAAATGCATGAAAAAATGCTCAACATCACTGGTCATTTGAGAGATGCAAATGAAAGCAATGCTGAGATTCCACCTCACTCCCCAAAAATGGCTGCTATCATGAAATCAACTAATCACAAATGCTGGCGGGGTGTGGGGAAAGAGGAACCCTGCTCCATTGCTGGTGTGAGTGTAGACTGGTGCAACCACTGTGGAAATCGATATGGAGATACCTCAAAGAACTAGGACTGGAAGTCCCATTTGACCCCACTATTCCTCTGCTGGGTATCTTCCCCAAAGAAACAAAAGAATCATACCACAGTCATATATGTGCACCCATGTTCATAGCAGCACAATTTGTAATAGCTAAAACTTGGAAACAGCCCAAATGCCCATCAACTGGAGACTGGATCAAGAAAATGTGGTGTGTTTTTTTATAAAATGGAGTACTACTCTGCCATAAAAAATGAGAAGTTAAAGACATTTATAGCTAAATGGATGCACATTGAGGCGATACTCTTAAGTGAAATAAATAGGACACGCATGTGTAAATACTGAATAGTTTCTCTAGTGTGAGTAACTGAAAGTGTAAATAAGGACTAAATGTATAATAGATAATGTGAAATAGGAAGAAAAGGGGCAAAGGGGAAGGGGAAGTGGGAGGGGTAGGGGAAAGGAAAGAAGGGAATGGGATTAATATGAGAAAATGGAAAAATGGAAACAAAATCTTTGTAAATAGGGAGAAATGGAAGGGTTGAAGGGAGGGCTGGGCAATGGTGAAAAATAAAAACCAAGAGAGATTATGTAAAGGTGCAAATTTCCAATGATGAATGTCATTATATTGTATACCTAAAATGTACCAATGATTAGAATGAATAATTGATAATGCAAAATAGGAAGAAAAGGTCCAAAGGGGTAGGGGTTGTGGGAGGGGCAGGGGAAAGGAAAGAAGGGAAGGGAAAAATGATGAGAAATGGAAAATATGGAAACAAAGTCTTTGTAAATAGGGAAGGGTGGAGGGGTGAAGGGGGGCTAGGATTGGGGAAAAAATAAGAACCAAGATGCATTATATAAAGGTACAAGTTCCCAATGAGAAATGTAAATGTGTTTTATACCTAAAGTGTACCAATAAAAGAATTAAAAAACAAAAGATAAAATTGGCCTGACATATGAACAACTTGGGTTAATACTGGAATTTTAGTTTTAACTTACAATCAAAGTCTTGAGTTAAGACCCAAATGCCGGTTGGCTGCTTGCGCTTCCAGGTGGTCTCAGGAACAGATTTAACCCTTAGAGAGTTCCGGAAGGAACATTACAACATACTTTCCTGTGTGGGGTTAATTAAGAAATCTGGGCCAGTGTCTCTCAGGACACTGAGATCTACCTGTATACGGTAGAGAGACTTTGGAGGCTGGGTAGAGGAGTGTGAGCCTTCAACTGATCAACTTGAGTCACAACCAGCCCTTGTGAATGAGTTGAGTTTGTATGTTAAGGGGCCACTGTATTACTTTGGCCATAACAGTTGCTTTAGGTCAAGTGTAATTTCCAGAGGGGATATCAGCTATGAAGTATAAGTGGACAACACTTTTGCCAACTCGGGGTGAATGCTTTGGTTCTAAATAATCTAATTTGGCTCCAACTGGATCCCTTAATTTTTATAATAAATTTATGCTGTCTGGGACAGATTTTCCAGGATCCTGTTTGGTCTCATCCTGGGACATTTACTAGAGGAAGATTGGTGTATTTGTACAGATTTAATGCGTATTCCTCATTACTTGTGGTGTGCTAAGGCTATGATAAATAGGAACTAGCCTTCCCTGATGTCTGCATGATATTTCTATCTATGGTAATGTTTTTAAGTAATAGGAAAATAGTACATTTCCTCTGGTTTCAATTACAGGTGGTTATAATTACAAATTTTGCTTTTGATAACTTCTGTGTTATGCAGGAGTGGCAATAGGTCACATAATAAAGATAAGACAGAATCAACAATCCTAAATGTACAAATGTACTATTAAAATTTGATAGTCTTCATTGAGTCATACTTCTTCCAGGTAAGATGGCCATCCTCAGTTACTGTACAGTACAGTGTCCCCATCGCTGACACTATGGTCTGATAAGTCAATAATAAATGAATTGCATAAGGAGTTGTGAGCAGGTGAGGAACCCTTTCACTCAACAGAGTATAACTTCGTGCATTTACGACTAAGTGAGGGAACAAATCATTTATCATTTGCTAGTCCTACCATGTGCCAGATTCTGGAGGACATTCTCAAAATACCATGTCCCATCAACTTCTCATAACCACTTTGTGATGTGAAATTTATCCATTTAATGTGAACAAAGAGACGTGGAGCATTTTTAAGCCTCAAGAATGTTTTATTCAAATTCAATGCTATCAAAATATAAAAAACTTGTACCTTTTTCTCTCGAACTTTTTCCATATCTTATTTTGTGTAGACACTGTTTACAAATTGTAATATTTCTTTATCATCCTTAGAAAATGTGATACCACTGAACAGATGTGATGCTTAGCTCTTCATATTTGCAAATAGGTCTAATCTTATAAACTGGTTGAGTGAGCATGAATTATCAGACACAGAAAGATGTTTTTATTTCCCTTGATTACTCGGCTGTGGTTGGAGAACACATTTTTTCTTTAGTGAACTGTGACACTGCCACCACTTATTTTGCTTTATTTATTTATTTATTTAGTAAATAAAGCTTTGCTTGAGTCCTGACTCTGTGGCAATTACTTTCCCAGGTTATGGAACTTCAGGGATGAAGTAGCAGACAATTCAGGGCCTGTGGCATTGGAAGGCAAATTTCTCAGACAGGGTGAGCTGGACTTTTCGAAGAAGTAAAGCTTGAACTGAGACTTGATGATGGGTGGAACCAGGGATGCAAAGAGCTGGGGAAGAACACTAGATTCTGAGAACAAGTGCAAAAGTCTTATGATAGCAGTGACTATGTTGAGGCATCCTTTGAAGGCCAGTGTGACAGGGGTATATTTAGAGAGAGAAAGGTTTGATAAAAGGTGAGATTGGGGATATGGAAAATGTTGATTAGGAATATAGAAAATCTACAAATTGTTTGGAAGCATTGGAGTATTTTAAGCATGTGCACAAAATCATGAGATTTACTTTTTTAAAAACATCCTTCTAGCTGTTAAGAAGCATGAGTAAGGAGTCCAGGTAAAAGATTACTGACATAATCCAGCAACCAGACAGTGATGGCTTTGGCTAATGTGGGACATAAAAAATAGGAAGAATTCAACACATTTTAGAATTAAAGCTCCACTTATGAGTGCATGACTCTTAAGGTGGACATCTAGATATAAGCCATAATAATGAGGTTCCAAAAAGAATAGAAAAGATGGACTACATCCTGTATATGTTGGTATTTTATCAAAAATTCTGAGGGGAAACAATGCTAGATAAAGCATAAAAAATTTAGCTGTTGTGTTACAAGAAGGGCATTTGATTAGAATTAGGCTTGTTACAATGTCCAAGTTTTTAAAAAATAGGGAGACTTTCCATTACAATAATTTCTAAGTTGCTCATAATCGACTCCTGTGACTGCAGATGACAAGTGTAAAGTCTGGAAAAATTTATTCTAAGAGCTACTCTTTGAAAGGATGGCAAATCAAGCCAAAGCAGGCTGTCATGATTCTTAAGATTCTAATATTCTCATGGAAATGCAAAAAGAACAATAAAAATTTAAATACTAATAAAAGGCAAATAATCGTGAAAAAGAAAAACAAATTTTAAAAACTTCCATTGTCTGACTTTATTATAATGATGTGTAAAGCTAAAATAATCAAGACTAGTATCACACTGGTATAAAAATGGAATTTAGAGTAATGGGATGAATATGAGTTTAAAAAATATACTGATATGTTCAACTGATCTTTGACAAATACATAAAAGTTGAGTAAAGGAAAAAATTTTTAACAAATGATAATAATTGGGTCTTTATATAAAAAATGAACTTCAGCTCTACCCTCCTATACTGTACAAAAATTAAATCTAAAAACTAAAACATTAGAATTTTAGAGGAAAACAGTAAAATAAGGTTGGAATCTGAGGGAAAATATTTCATTGTAATTATAGGAGTTTGAATACCTATAGCACAAGAAATTTATAAATGACATTTGATCAAAAATTTAACATTCTCGTCAATAAATGCACAATTAAGAGTAAGTAGAGAGGCCACAAATTAAAACACTGTATTAGTCATCAGTCTATTGCAGGGAAAATATACCTAACAAGCCATCTTGAAGAAAAGGCTAATTTTGTGGTTTAAAGGTTCAGACATTTCAGTCCATGATCAGATGAGCCCAATACAGAAACATCATAGCAGAGAGAAGCTGCTCATCTCAAGGCAGCGAGGAAGCAGAGAGCAGGGGAAGACACGGGGGTGGGAGGTGGGGGAGCCACCAGATATAGTCCCCAAGATTAGGCCATTGGGACCCACCAAGACATCCAGAAATGTGCTTTACTAATCTCTGAGGGGCTTTTAGCTAATCAAGCTGAAAATAAATATTAACTGTTGTCACAAACATATTCACACAAAATATTTCTGGCAAAAATCTTATATCCAGAGTATATAAAGAATTCCTGTAACTCAATGAAAAAAATCTCATAATACAATTAAATAATGAGAATATGACTTGACTTTACATTCTAAAACTACAGCAAAATGACATTTGAATGGCCAAAATCCATTAAAAATTTTCAACATTATTAAAGCAATGAAAATGATAGCCACATGTTCATATTCACTTTACTGGTTAAGATGAAAACCAAGGATTTAACTCAGTGGCACTGCACCTGCCTCGCAAGTGCAAGGTTCTGAGTTCCATCCTTGGTACAAAACAAAAACAAATAACGAAAAGCATATTTAAAATAAAATAAAGCAAAAGCACCTATTAACACTAAATGTCATTGAAGCTATGGAGCAATTGGAGCATTCATATGTTGCTCATTTGAATTTAAAATGGTACCAACCCTTTGGGAAAAGTTTTGGATTTTTTCCTTTATGAAGTCAAACATACAGAATATTCCCCCGATATTATATATATCCTTTCGAGTGTGGTTAGGACCTGTGCAAATGGTGCAATAGCCATTTCCTTGATTGGGTTTCAATTAAAAAGACTGATCTAGTCTACTAGAGAAAGAGCATCTGCTGGTGAATGAATTAGCTGCCATGTTGTGAGCTGACCACCTGGTTAAGAGTTGTAGGAATACTCTACCAGCTAAGATTAGCTTCTGGCTTACAGCCAGCAAGAAAATGACTTTAGTCTCACGGCATCAGAGAACTGAAATCTATTAACAACTTGAATGAGCTTGAAGGAAGACCCCAACTTCCACATGAGAACACAGCTCCAAATGTCAATCTTCTGAGACCTCACAAAGAGAACTCAGTTACATAATGACAGACTTCAGATCCACAGAAATAGCAAAATTACAAATGGGTGTCATTAGATTTGTAGTAATTTATTACATAGCAATAGAAAACTAATGCACATTTGTTATTTATCATCCTCCTTTTGCTGAAATGTATTCAATACTTTTCATCTATAGATACTTTGAACTCTCATTTCTTTTCCATCTTGAGGTCTCTAACAGTGTGACATGTAAGTTGTAAATCTTGCCTGGTATGTCTATAGAGAAGGAAGAATGAAGTGGCTCATCATGTTATAATCAATCGTAGAATTCAAAAAGTCCAAGTTCCAGGATTGCAAATCATATTGGCCTTGGTCCCAGCAACTATATATCCCATGCGCATGTCTAATTTGAGTCCCACCCCAAGCAAGACTATATAATTAATCTGCCCTCTTACCAAAGATATACTGTTTTAGGTGATATTTTTCTGGTTTCATAATATCATTTTCCCTCCTCTTTTGGAGCTCATTTGCTTACTGTTAATATAGAGGTGCAATTTCTCTGGTTTCTCTCTTTTAGATCTTTGGTTTTATTGATGCAATAAAAAAATCTAGGACAAATTTAGAAATGTTTCAAGGACTTGTATTCATTAAAATGAACAAGCATATTGTTCATAAAAATTGAAATAGAGACAAATGGGATTTAAGAGAGGATTCAAAAATGCCTTCTTCAAATATACAGATTAAATTGATATGCTTTTAACTTATTTCTCTGAGTTATTTAACTTCCACTTCTCAATGTAAGGCTGAGTGGGCAACTGAATATCAATTTCTGACATGAATAAAAGGTTATCAATGAAAACCTTTTAGAAAAGAGCTATGATCACTAATTAATTTCCCACTTTCAATGAAGATTTTTGCTCAGGCTCATCATTAAGCAATAGTTCCTATTAGGCCAGATTTCAGCCAGTTTAATGCAATTCTCTCATCTGGCAGCTAATTTGCTGCATGGCTTTGACTAAGGGGTTTTGAAGTGCTGTGTGATATGATGGTTCAGGGATAGGGGTTTACTAGAGAAACCATGGATCTGGAATCTTACTTTGGTTTTCTCACTTATCTATACATTTCTTTTTCTGGTACTGGTCATTGAACACAGGGCTTCTACCCTGAGGTACATCCCCAGAAATTTTATTTTTCACTTTTAGACAGAATCTCTTTAAGTCCTAGATTATATGACCATGTTAGGCTTAAAGTTGTGATCTTAGTGTGCTGGTATCGCAAGCATATACCATCATGTCCAACTTTGTCTACAAACTTTTCATAGAAGATGGAATAAATGTCTAATTTATGTATTTTTAAAAATTCCTTGATCATATCTTTCTTTAAGCAAAAGAACTATAATTTGAAATCAGTTCTGTGCAACCAGCTCACCAAGTCAAAGCTGAAAATATAAACATTGACTTTGTTAGAAAATTAAGCAGTGAACCTAAGGACTAAATGTATAATAGGTAATGTGAAATAGGAAGAAAAGGGGCAAAGGGGAAGGAAGTGGGAAGGCTAGGGGAAAGGATAGAAGGGAATGGGATTAATATGAGAAAATGGAAAAATAGGAACAAAATCTTTGTAAATGGGGAGGACTGGAGGGGTTGAAGGGAGGGCTGGGCAAGGGTGAAAAATAAGAACCAAGAGAGACTATGTAAAGGTGCAAATTTCCAATGAATGTCATTATGTTGTATACCTAAAATGTACCAATGATTAGAATGAATAATCGATAAAGTAAAATAGGAAGAAAAGGTCCAAAGGGGTAGTGGGAGGGGCAGGGGAAAGGAAAGAAGGGAAAGGAATAATGATGAGAAATGGAAAAAATGGAAATAAAGTCTTTGTAAATAGGGAAGGGTGGAGGGTGTGAAGGGAGGGCTAGGAATGGGGAAAAAATAAGAACCAAGATGCATTATGTAATGGTACATTTCCCAATGAGAAATGTAATCGTGTTGTATACCTACAATGTACCAATAAAATAATTTAATACAAAAAAAGAGAATATAAACATTGACTTTGTTAGAAAATCAAGCAGTGAACCTAAGAAAATGTCTTTGTGCTTTTCAACAAAGTCCAATAAAGATAGGGAAGGCAGAATTTTAAGATGCTCTTACAAGTTTTTTGACACTTCATGTGCACACATCTTCTAATTATTTAGAAATGATAATTGATATAGCCAATTTTGAAGGAAATTTTCAGAAATGATTAAGTCTTGGATCAGGTGATTTTTCAATAGGGGCATTATTCAGGTAGACCTAACCTAATCACATAATTAGAAGTAGAAAACACCAAAGAATGAGAAACTAGAGACATTTATAGCTAAACGCATGCATATTGAGGCCATACTCTTAAGTGAAATAAATAGGACACACATGTGTAAATACCGAATAGTTTCTCTAGTGTGAGAAACTGAAAGTGTAAATAAGGATGAAAATGATTAAAATGAATAATTGATAATTTGAAATAGGAAAAGGTCCAAAGGTTTGGGAGTGATGGGAGGGAAAGGGGAAAGGAAAGAAGGGAAAGGAAAAATTATGAGAAAGAAAAAAAAGGGAATCAAAGTCTGTGTAAATAGGGAAGGGTGGAGGGGGTGAAGGGTGTACAGGTAATGGGAGAAAAAATAAGAACTAAGATACATCATGTTCAGGTACAAACACCCAATGATGAATGTAAATGTATTGTATACCTAAAATGTACCAATAAATACATAAATTAAAAAAAGAAGTAGAATGTTTTCTCTAGCTGGTTGTAGAAGTGAAAGTCAAAGAGATGTCTACTGTCTACCAGATGTCCTGGGAAGAAAACAAATGTTCATGTTGGAAACATTCCAGGGAGGTCACAAAAGGAAACTATAGACAGCCTCTAGAATGTCAGAGTCGTTCAGTCAAAAAGGAGAAAAATAATGGGTCCTTTGACCTATAGCTGCA